>NC_061139.1:11205000-11805000 GCF_905220365.1 Vanessa cardui
CATTGTTGTCTCATAATAATAGCATTCCCTTAAAAATCACATCAATCTTTGGATGAGGTCGGTGATATAGTGCACCTGTGTTACAAACACACTCGTGAGGTATATCGTCTCCTGCACTGTTGGTTGTTCTTCGGTTAGGTTACATAACCATCGATAAATCTACGCCACAAGCAATTGCGAATCTGCCGCACAGTGTACGAAGCTTCAACTCAATCGCAAAAGTCAGGAAACAATATTTTCTACGAATTATACGCTGACAGTCAACTCGTGATACCGACAATGTTTTAAAAAGTTATGACGGGGGTTAAACCGGAAAATAAATACAAACAGACAAATTATCATGTTGGATATTATATATGTTACTTAAATTCCGCAGACATTTTTAACTTTGCCGTATCGTAAATTCAAATCGTTTGTAAAAAATACATTGGTAGAAAAAGCTTATTATTCGATACAAGATTTTATAGATAAAAAAGCGTGGAGTTAATACCTGTTGACTTCCAAGTATTTAAGTAACACGACTGTGTATTTTTTAAATGTTGAAAAAGAGTAGGTAACTTCTGAGTTTCTTGCCGGTTCTTCTCGGTAGAATCTACTTTCCGAACCGGTGGTAGCTTCACTTAATTTTTTTTATGACATAGGTGGCAAACGAGCAGAAGGCTCACCTGATGGAAAGTGACTACCACCGTCCATGGACATCTGCAACACCTCATGATGAGTATGCTCTTTTCTTGAAGGTTTCCATGTCGTATCCGTTCAGAAAAACCGCCGGCGAAAGTGGTTGTGCGAGTCAGAAAATGTCTAAGAAATCGCGCTGTTGTGGATTTTCGGACATCAAGGTGGTGAGGGTGAAACTTAGAATTTTGGCGAGATGTCCGAAGGTGAAATTCAGCAGCCGGTATTAATCCGAACAATTCCTCGGAACATTCCCCGTGAAAACTTTCGGTAGAAGATGCAGAGTGATCCGACATCTCTACGCAGAGCCAAAAGATCAAGGAGATCGGAAAGGGCTTGATTTAGTTATCGACGTAACTCGAGCCGCTCTACGTTGGATACGGTCAAATGGAAGGAGCTGGTACTGGGGAGCACCCGCCCAGAGGTAAGAGCAGTACTCCATGTGAGGCCGAATTTGCGCCTTGTAAAGTTTTAGGCGATGGGCCGACGTGAAATACTTTAATTTTTAAATAACGATTCAAAAGTGCTTGTAAAAGCCTACTTGAATAAAGTTTATTTTGTTTTTAATAGATTTGATATAAAAGAAGGCAATGTTAATTTTTAATAATTAAATGAAACACCTCACACTAAAAAAAGGTTACAAGAGCGCGCTGAACATTAAAGTAAGGCCTGAAAAGCGAATACAAATGTATCACATGATACGTCAAAAGAGTTATCATTGTAATTATTAATAATTAAAGTTTTTCCAATAGGTAATTACTACGTTTTATCGAGAGTTTAATAACTAATTATTGAATTATAATAGAACTCGAGATATGTTTCGTTGCTTTTATTTCCTTCCTGGATAACCTTGCGCTAGAGATAAATTTATTTTCAATTATTTCATTTTAATAAATCTAGTTTTTTTTAAAGATATTATATTACTATTTGCAAAACAATACTAGATGCCATATAAAATACTAACTGTTAATTAGAAGATGAAGAAACAGATTCTTACTCATTTATTCTACATGAATAAGAGAATAAATATTGATAATGATTAAGAAACTATCTGCGTGCGGGTTTGATGTAACCAAAAACGTTATTGTTAAGCATAAGTTACTCCTCATTACATTACCTTTCTGCCAGTTAAAGTCTCGTAAATATAGGTCCAGCCATTTTAGACATTAGCCGGAACAAATAAACATACATACAAAAATGTTATTTTGGTGCAGGTACAGTTTATGCATACATACGCGTTTAGTAAAAAGCGTTTATTTTAATATCGCAAATATACACTCAAATTTTATAATATGTGTAAAACATAACTATGCATATTGCATATATATTTGTTTTAGAACAAGTATAGTGAGTTAATAAAATTGACAATTGAAACTTTATTTGCAAAATCGGAGAGTTGCCAACAATTCAAGCCAAATATGACACGGTCATACCACTTGAAAATTTCCGTAGCCTTTTAATTTAGTCGCATTGGATATTTAGACATACCCTTAAAAAAAATCATTGTCAGGTGTAGTAATTTATCTGAATTCGTTTAGAATTATTTTTCATTATTCACTGACATTCATAATCATCGTGTATTGCTAACTGGTTGTGTCCATATGGTCGATCCTAATCACGATCACCATTCTCTGTATGTTGAGACTATATACCAAAAGCCTTCAGAGCTATTTCTTGAAAAGTCGTAAAATGTATTTTTTATGGTAAGGTACCTGATGGAAAGTGACTACCACCGCTCATATACGTCTGCAATACCGGGAGATCTTGCAGGTGCTTTGCCGGCCCTTAAGAAAGATGGTCGCTATTTTTTTTTAAAGTTGGAAAGTCGTATCTTTTGGGAAAAACCGCCGGTGAAAGCTGGTTACACAGAGTAGTTGTGCGAAGTAGAAAATGTCTTAAAAATCGCGCTGTTGTGGATTTTCGGACATCATAATTATTACATATTAAACTTTTTGGCAAATGCTACACAAACTAAATTAAAATAAATTGTTGATGCTTCATTAGTGTCCACTTTTGGGTGTCACATCCTCAGAGGGGCCAAACTTCTCCCAAACGCAAATCCGATAAGGCTAGATATATATTGATCATCATTCGCGAAGACATTTGTTAGACAGGTATGAGATGACTGACGTCAGAATAAAGACTGCAATACATACCTATAAATGTATTTGCGGGGAGAAGGGCGTCTTCGTAATTAACCATATCTGTGCTTGCTTTCTTAGAAGGTTCTAAACAGTACCAACTTCTAGACCCCAGACTATTAAGAATTCCTTGACAAAAACTCAATAACTTTTAATGATACGATCCCGAAGTTCTATACAATATAATAGTATAGAAAAGTTTTATCCCTCATGAACTTTCTAAATATTTTAGGTCAGCTTAAAATTAGGGTATAGTTTCGAACTTAGGCCTTTAGGTATATTCTAGAACTATCTACGGCTAAAACGTGGCTTGTGACGTTTTTCATCCCATTTTCAGTAACTGGGCTATATGTTAAATACAAATTATAAAACTATAATATTTAAACGTGTTAAAATTCAAATATATTGTTTCCCACTTGCTTTTGAAAAACTTGGACTTTGGAATTGTAGTGCAAAAAGATTCATTAAAAGTGTAACACCTCACCTTATGACCTCCACTGGTAAACTGGCTGGTTTGGTTTTTACAGAAGGTTTTATCAGAAGATCAGAATGACGATTCAGCAGGGAAATGCTGGTAGCATTCTTGCCACCATTTCGTACGTCCACCATTTCAAGATTTATACAGTAACTTTTTTAATTTAATAGTTGTGTTAACATTATTCCTTAAATGGAAATAATGTTAAGAATCCTTATGTAAATAAATATGTCTATTAATAGGAATGTTAATATAGAAACTCTTTGTAACTGATACTCTTTACACGAAGTCGATCAAATGCCATGTGCTTAAGTAACAATTTGCGTCAGTTATCTCATAAATTCATCTCAATTTACCGAGAAATGTTGGAACAATTACGTACTTGTCGCTATTAATCCTAATTGTCGAACAGACATACAGAACGAGTAAAGACATAAACATAGCGTTACTATATCTGTTATTATATGCTTATAATAAAGTATATATACACATACGAATATTTAATTGTTGAATTATATTATGATGTATTAAAAGTAAACTACTAGCCTTACTTTAAGTTTATGACTACTATCAAAAATACCCTATTTTATTTAGATTAGTTTAGACACAGACTATACAACTCCCAATATTGTGTATAGTAATTGACGACTCTTTAATACGTCAATTGTTAATTAGTGAACGTAGTAGGACGTTTTCAAGAAGACATCTTTTCATTGACAATGAATATCATTCGCTTTAGATTTTGTAATCGGTTTTGTTGCTTCATTTTAATGTTGAGCGCGCTCCGCCTGTCTTTTGTTTTATTATCTGAAATTTTGTATTCAAATTATCATATGTCTATTCTGGCCGTTAGGACGTTGGGTGAGTGAGCCAAGAATTACAGCCATAAAAGGCTGCAACCTGAACCTATCTACTCAATGGATTGATCTTACCTACCAAATTTCAAGTCCCTAACTTTAATACTTTACGCTCGGCGATGATGAATCAATCTGTCAGGGCTTGTTATTTTATATATGTAGATATAAGTTATAGAAGGAACCGGAGTAAGTGTCTGTAATTGAAGTTTTTTATATATTTTAAAATATGAATAGGGCAGACTTTTAAAACGTGATCGGAGTACGTTTTAAGAGTCGTTTTTTTGCTTTTTGACTCCATGGCACGCTAAAAGGAACCCTCGATGGGAATAGTAAACCTCCATTTCAACAACAGCAGGTGAAGCAGTATACCTGACAGTAATATGGAGTTTGCTACTATAACGTAAGTCTGCCGATCACTGGCTCTTAGTCTATTATGTATATGTCAAAACAATCCTCTAAAATCTATTAAATGCAAAAGTAACTCTGTCCAACTGTCTGTAACACTTCCACTTAATTTGATGGATGATAAAGAAATTTTGAAGGAATGACTGACTTTTATATACCAAAACCTTTCACTAACTAATACCTGGGCGAAGACGCAGACGATAACTAGTAGTATCTAAAATATATTTTCATAGAAACAAAATGTATAAAAACAAAAGAAAAATAAAACTGAACCGTAAACATTTAAAGTCAGCGGAACGGAAAATATCTTTCTTTTTGTATCGTAGAGAGCATTTAAAAAAAAAAGATATTTTTATTTTTTTATCTCCAATGCAAGATTGTTGAAGGTATATTTTCATAGCATCAAAGTTTCGAAATACGTTCTGATTTGCTTTAAGCTGTTTCTTTCGACTTACCTCGCTTTTCTACTCTTTCTAGAAGTTATCGCATGGAATTCTTTTTATTTGAACACAATACATCGTTCAAGCACAAATCTCTGATGTTATTATACATAAAATATTTCATTTGTATTTCTAGTTACAGAAGTAACTTCTGCAGTGTATTTGTATATTCAGTCCTCGTCGACCTCGTGGCTATCTTATGAAACAGCTTCTTCCGAGTTCCTGAGTTCATGTTGGGTCGGCCAAATATTAGAGATACAGGGATTGACAAATTTTTAGGTTCATTTCGAATTGTGACAGTAGGCAATCTTCGAATCTCAATACTGGGTGTGAACTCCTGAACCTGATCTCACTTAAACATGTACATTATTTATTATTGAATTATGTTTTCTTAATTTAAAAATTAAATTAAATTATATAAATGAATAATATAATTTCATGCACCTATTAAATATAAAAAATTTCTTGTTTTGTACTTACTTATGATTAATTTATAAATGGAAACTGTTTTGGTTTAAGAATTGTTTTATATTTTTTATTTTATTGTAATTATTTCACTGTTTGTTTCCTGTACACTAAATAAATAAATAAATAACGTAATCTTCGTAGTTTCCAACAAATATCTTCAGTAAAACTTCAACTTTCTTCTCTTGAATGAGACGAATTTTTTTTTTGAGATTTTTAGCATCAACACGTTCACCGTTAAATATGCGTGTCGGTTTGAGTGATACTTAACAAAATGAAACAACGCGAGTCTTTTTTTGCTGTAACTTCGTAACAGGTAGAACATTCTTGAAAGGAATTTTAATTATGATTCACTTCATATATTTTAAGTAACATTAATATTCATTCTAAGCTGTTAATACATATCGAAGTGATATCTATATTTTATTACTTTATTTATCTTTCAATGCGTATTTATTGTGTCGAGTAGCGAATACAATCTCAAGAAACGACTATGCTTTCATCGTGATTACTTTTCATATACAAAGTGTATCCTTTGTGTTGCTCTTGAAATAAATAAAATAATTTAATAATAACATATTTTTAAATAAACAACAGACAAATGTTTGGTGAGTTTTGTACATAGTGCTTCAGTTTTCGGCTGGGAATGAAAGGAGGGCTTTCTCATGCCAAATTTAATTGAATAGTTATTTTTTGTCTGTGTATTTTTTGTATCTGTTACCTGACGCTAAGTGGTCACCGCAACCCATAGACATTGGCTCTATAAGAAATATAAACGATTCTTTATTCGAATGTGCTTTTGTAAATACTTTTGAATCGTTTCTAAGTAAAAAGTACGTTTTTAAGTCATGTAATTAAATGCAATTAGACTACACTACTCTCGCTTACCCAACTTATAAACTGGAACACAGCTACACTAAGTATTGCTTTGTATATTTGACGGTAGAACATATGTTACAGGTAGTAAGGTATAAAAAATCAAAATATACTTTATTCAAGTGGGATTTCCAAACACTCTTGAATAATTGTCATTGTCAACAACTATATCAAGTGAAGTAATCAACGGTTCTGAAAGTAGATTCTACCGATAAAATCGGCAAGAAACTCAGAAGTTTGGGCTTGGTTGGTAGGGTTTTTAAGCAACCCTTTTAGGCGACCAAAAAAATCCTACTACCAAGTATGTATGTATGTATGTATGTATCATCATTCTCCTGCCCTTATCCCAATTTTATTTGGGGTCGGCACAGCATGTCTTCTCCTTCCATACTTCTCTGTCAGACGTCATCTCACAAGTAACATTCTTTCTAGCCATATCGTCTTTCACACAATCCATCCATCGTTTCCTTGGTCGTCCTCTACCTCTATATCCATCCACATCCATGCTCAAGGCCTTCCTCACAATGTGTTCCTCATTCCTCCGCATTACATGCCCATACCATGATAGCCGCCTTCCACATAACTTCTCGGCTATCGGTGTCACTTTCAAACTTCCTCTTATGTACTCATTCCTTACTCTATCCATTCGCGTAACACCACACATTCCTCTCAGCATTCTCATCTCCGCAACATGCAATTGTCTTTCAGTCATCCCTTTTGTAGCCCAACACTCTGATCCATACATGACAGCAGGTCTGATCATGGTCTTATAGATCAGAGTAAGTATGTATGTATGTATGTAAGTATGTATGTATGTATGTTATTTAAAATATATAAATAGTTGAAATAATATGCATTTCGGGTTTAATATATTTAATTAACAAAAAATACATTTATTTAAATACTGTAATATAATATAAAAGTTAATTTAAACTTATAAAAGCCTGTTTGAATAAGAAATAATTTGATTCGATCGGAACTTGGTTATTCATCGGCATATTATGTAAGTATCACAAGATATATTTAATTGGTATTTATGTTGTTTTGAGCTGCTTTGTTTATATATCGTATTTACACACTATATAAAGTCATAATACATTGTATGTGCGTATAGTTGATATGTATTCGGAGTTTCCTTTGTATGGTGCTTCAGAACAAAGTAACGAATGCATCGATCTGTTTGGACAAGCTTGCTGTTCAGGTCTCAGGTCGTATGATAGCTGTGACGTCACAATGAATTTTGAATAATGTATCACACAAGCAGAGGAAATTAACGTTGTAGCAATTATGTTAATTACATATTAAAATCGTATAAACTATAAATTATACAATGTGTAGCTACTTTTATAAAAAAAAAAAAAACTATTTTTATAATTCTTAATAATCTTAATAATCTTTTTTTAAATATTTAAATGTAAATTTTTATGACAAAGCGAGTTGAAAATTAAATAAATATATATCTTCTGCTTCCTTACTATTATTAAGTAATATTACAAAGTACATTATTCTTGAACACTATTGTTAAGACGCTGTGCTTTTGATGCGAGCGAATATAAAAATTTCACGGTTCAATCATCTTAAACATCGAAATATTTCCGTCTCACTCTCGTAACGCTTCAACGCATCTTGCTATCCTGCTTTTTTGGGGATCCTAGACGCAGAGCTGATATCGACGCAGCCTTATCACTAGTATTAGCTACAACCGATAATTCGTTTTATATATTTCACAATAAAGGTTATATTCAAATGTATTAGATTTGTCTAAGAGGTTGTTCACATACCTGAATGGCCGTATCTCGTAGTATTCAAGAATGGGGCTCACGCCTCACATTCACAATCAGTATTGCTCCGACCGCGACCAGGGACGGTCGTGTGTGACGCCGTAAGCCGGCACCCGCGTGTGTAAAACATTCGAAAACGAATATCGCTTATCAATATAAAGTGCTCACATTTTAATACTTTCTAATTAAAAGTCTTAGACTATGTGTGTGTGAATGTAATTTTGTGTTTCGTGAAGTTTTATTTATTTTTTTGTTTTGGACTGCATTCGGGGAGTGGATAAACGCATCTCGGAGGTATGTCAACCAGTTTCTTGGTGTAGTTTTTAATAATTACTTATGTAGAAGCGGATACGAGTGATTTCCTTTTGGTATGCAATGTAAACCTGTTTTTCGTCCGGTCAAGCGTGGGAAGGAATTTCGTTTTCGATTTTATAATCACTATTATTTGCATTGTTAACACATCATTGTGTAATTGTTGTTTATCAATATGAGATTGTTGTGTTGTTCTAATTTCAAATTGCGTTTACGTTTTGTTATCTTCAATAGATCATGTCGTGTCTTAATATAGATTTTGAATGCTATTTGCGAACGTTTTGTGGGGTATTATGATAATGGCCCTTGGGACAAAATAACCGATTCATCTTAAGTATCAATTCTCGTAATGAGGCTCCTATTATTGAACCGGAAACAATGGGTTGTAAGATACAAATATCTACATAAATACGCACACATGCTTATAACTGAATCTCTATAACATTTATTTAAATTTTATTTACAGAATATTTTTCTTTTACTCACAATTTGTTAGGTTATGTTAGCTGACCAATATTCTAAATACGAAAGTGAGTTTGTATGTTAGTTTATTTGTTACGATTTTCGTTGTGATTGAAATTGTGCATACACGTTGTGTGGGGTATAGAAAAAAAAACATAGAGTAAACTAAAGTGAATAGTTTTGATACTTTCAAATATAGTGTAAAATTTTTGTAATGAAACAAAGAATAGTCAAATTAAATTCCCTATCAACAAACAACGAAGAGAAAGGCAAAGAAATGTCATTTATTTTCTTGTTGACATTCACTGATCCCATTGGAAGTTGCTTCATGGGTACAAACTTAACTTTATAAAGTAAGTCGAGATAGTTTTTTATTGCTTTGTCTTTTAAAATTCTTATCATTAGTTTTTATCAGAAAACTTTTGAGTAACTGGTAAGAATATACTTAACTATTATTAGGAAATAGGAACATTGTCTGTGTTTATATGATTAGTAATGTGTAGTACAAAATTTTATAGTACGTTAGAAGTATATTTTGAAAACTCTGTAGTATATTTTGAAGAATCAGTATGTACCTTAATTACCTAGTAGTTAAATAAATCAAGAACTCAATAGCGGCAACAAAAATATTGAATAAATATCAATAGGACATATTAAGTATGCATAATAATATGTAGGTAGTTAAAAAATAATAATTAAAGCGCTTTAAAGTAAATTAAATTAACAGCTGTAAATGTAACAGTGCTGGGTTAAGACTTTTTTTCCTTTAATGTTTTATCCACCACGCGGCTTTAATGCCGATCGGTGGATACACACGGCATACCATTTCAAAAAAGAAACATTCTCTAATCCTCTCAATGTTTTCCTTCACCGCTGAGCTGATTTATAAACACAAATTAAGCACTAATTTCAGTGGTGCTTACCTGAGATTGAACCCGTAGTCATAAAGCACATGTTATAGCCACGAGGTCAGATGCTCCAATATTAGTAACAACTTATCAATACAGTATTTGTATTGATCAGTTCACTTCAATCATTCTCTTTGATATCGATTTCAAATGTATTTTAAAAATAGAACTTGTATTTTCATTCAGTAGGTATTAAATTTCGCTAAAAATAAATCATTGTTCGTAAATGAAAGCGCTTAAAGCACAACGTCGGTGAAATTGCCTAAATATAATATTCTATTTTTGTGACATATTTTCCGATCATTATTTATATTTCAATAATGGGAACGTTTCGGGAGCGTTATTTATTCTTTGGTAACGTTCTGCTTCGACTTTTTAACTGATTTCGAAAAAGGAATCTTTTATAAATTCGGCTCTCTTTTTTTACATAATTCCGTTATGTTTTAATTATTCCTTACATCTCCATGCACTATCACCTTCTGGGGAACTGAGTTATTATGTCCCTTGCTGTTGTACCACTCTCCCTTAAAACCAGAAAAACAAAGAAAGTACAATATTAAAATACAAAAATTTTGTTATAATTACATTTTTTTAAATGTTATTGATATATATTTTCAATGTTTATTTATTGATATTAGTCAAGATTATCAGCCACTCGTTGACTCCCGCGGCTTCGCTTGCATTTTAGGGGTTGGTTATCATCAGTTAGGCAATAAAGTAGCCTATGTCCCTTCTTGGTGTTTAATTTGCTTCAGACCAAATTTCATCAAAGTTGGTTCATTAGTTTGTTCGAGACAGAGCGCCAGACAGACAGACAGAGTAACATACACTTTTATAACAATAGTATTAAAAAAGTTTGAGGTCCTTATACAGAATTTGAGTTTCGAACCTCAAACCTCCATCGTTTAATCTAGCGACTAAGCCATCCAGCCAGTTATTTAAAATATATAATCCCATTAAAAATAATGGTACGTCATTTACCCTAACTGCCAAGCATTTGTTATGTCTAACATTTGTTTAGGTTATAGAAGTTATTCGATAATTATCTACCGTTGAAATTAATGGCGGCCGTATAATGGAGCACATTCGGTTTATTCGGAGACAAGTTGACGGCTATTTGGATAATAATTAAAGTTATCTGCGAGCTTTGGTCATTTCTCTATTGTATCAAGTGATTAAGGTTGCGTGCTAAAATAATTCTATTATATAGGTGTATTTTTGGGATAAAGTTTTACCAAATTCAGTTCGGTGATGAAACAGACTGACGGACGGTATAGTTACTTACTATAACTTCAGTATTATAGATTGGTTTCTCTTATACAATTCTATGTATATTTTTTCTAATTTCAACGTAGATCCATCAACCCGCATAGGAATAGCGTGTTGGAATATGCGAATAGCCTTCTCAAAGGGAAGAGGGAAATTTACAGGCTGTTACTCTTACTGTTTACATAACATATAATTTTTAGATTGAAGAACAAACAATAAAATATTGTTTTTTTTTTTACGCCAGGAAAGTTAAAATGCTTGTTTTCTTTAGTCTAATATTCATTAATTCTCTTGAGTCTCTGTAAGTATTAAAATTCGTTGCGTATTTAAAAACAACCGTTTGACCGTACAGCGACTGTTTCATACTGGAAACATATATATTTGTAGAGATATAAGTACCATTATATAACTATGTCTTTCGTTCAATTGTTTTTTTTCTAGTGAAATCGCCAAACAAAACTTGTGATTGAATCTCGAAGATTTCTTTTGGGAAATGACAGTGATTTCTTTACACAATCCTGATCTCCTAAATTAGGCTACAGGGGATTCCTTCAAATTCGAAGTAATTTTTTATTTTGTTAAATTTTTTTCTATTCCATTCTCGTTTAATATAAAACGCTAGCGAACAGATGCAATTAGATACGTTATTATATGTATGATATAAATAACTTTGCCTAATTGCATAATTTCAATGTTGTTTTAAAATAATTACGCAAATAAACATTTTATTATTATAACAAAATAACTCATAAAATGTAATTAATATCAGATTGTGATTGAACCGTAAATATTTAAATACTGGAAATAAATTAATTTCACCAAGCTTTTTACTTAGGTTTCTAATGAAATTAGTACCATGAATGTGTTTTTAAAAAATAATATAGCTTCAGAATATTATACACCGGTGTGAGGAAAGAGCACGATGTAAATGATTACAGGATGTTATGTAAAAATTAGCATACTGTACATATGGCATTTTTTGCAAATTTGTTTTTTTTTTTTTATAATATGAAGACTTTTTGGTGCCGTTTCTTTTCCTGATTTAGTGAAAACGCTCTTCTGTGCAAGAACACGTGAAAATGAAAAATTTTAATACAATACTAGATTATATTAACAAATATTACTTTAAAATGGATGTAACTTGACTTTATTATATTATACCTTAAACTTTATGGAATAGAGTTGAAAGTAGTCTAAATAGCAAAAGCAGATCTGTTTAATTTCGAATCCGTTTTTTTACTAAAGCTAGACACTTTCCTTGTTCATTTAACAAAATCTCCTGTAAGAAAGTCCTGTAAAGTTTGCAAAAACTCTTGGCATAGGCTATTTATTAAGTGAGGTCATAAGCTATTGATCATATAATTGAGAGCGGAACAGTTACTTTGATACCCGAATGTAATGTATGTAACGCTGTAATGTAAGTATTAAAATACACATAATTTATTAAATATTGTTTCCCGAGTTAAGATAGTATAGTACGACAGAACTTAGACATAACATCGGCAAATTCGGTAAAATCGTTTAATGCCGATTTATACAAACAATAGAAATAGCTCCCTCTCGCGCCATTCGACGCTATTCGTCGCTATAGATTCTCGCGTCAGTTCAATCCGAGAAAGCAAGTGCATGTAAATCGATGTGTCAAAAAGGTAGTTAGTCATATGATATTACAAGTTATTACGTTTGTGTAAGGATCATATTCACATAAGAAATAAATATTGATAAATTGGGATAGCGTACTTAATTCGGATGTGATCGGTTTTGCCGATGCTACATCTAAGTTGTGTCGTACTATACATTAATGTTACAAGGTTAGTCGTAATGCAATTTTATGATATCGTAAGAACTGTAGTAAAAACCACAATTATAAACTAATTATATTGGATTGAACAAGATATGTATTGCAAATATAACGCTAAGAAAACCGCGAAGTTATTATCTTACCTATTCTATTCGAAAGTCTTATTAGATGTTTGTTTTTTATTATTTAGGCATTTTTTTAGAAGCAGCTTGTTGTTTTAGTATTTGCATAATTACATCGCTGTGATGCCACGCCACGCGCACATTTGACTAAAAATTGTAGGCTTTTAGAACGATTAAATGAAATTTATTCCTTTGTACTTATTTCGATGTAATATAGCTTCTTTTATTATTTGAGTATTTTTAGTAGATATTTACTTCATGAATTTGTGTTTTTGTTATGCTAAGTCATAATGTAAAACAAATTCGTTCACTACTGTCTGTGCCTATGTATGCGATCTTTAAAATTACGCAACGGATTTTGCTGCGGTTTTTTTATAAGATAGAGTGATTCGAGAGGTACGTTTTTGTATAAAATACATGACAATATAGTATAGAAATAAGAAAAATATGTAGTATATTTAGTATCAGCATTGCACCCGTGCGAAGTCGGGGCGGGTCGCTAGTTATTCGAATAGTTTTTTAAGTATCATATTAAATTTAAGAAAAAAGACCAATGGTCGTTTGACGAATTTTTTATTCCCTTGTTTATGTATTATGTAAAAAAAATACTGTAAAATTTCAAACACACAAAAATCTATGTATTTTCGTTATTTATAATTTAATGGTTTGATATTAAGAAATATAAAAGAAGTCAAGTTTAACGCTCGTGACATTTTAATAACCAACTCACGGTGATACTCTATGTTTACGCTAGTATACTCTAAGTTTTAATAATCATTGTAGTCAATACAGTATCCGTATTCTGTTGCGATTGTGTATTCTTGCCGGTTTGTTTAAAATAGCCCTACAGGTATTATAAAAAATATAACAGCCATGTAGTGTTTACCTACCAATATGTTAAAGTTGACGACCTCCATTGTCGAGTGGTGTGTACACCGGTTTTCATGGGTACGCCACTCTGAGGTCCCGGGTTCGATTCCCGGCCGAGTCAATGTAGATAGATAACCATTAGTTTTCTATGTTGTCTTGCGTCTGGGTGTATGTGGTACCGTCGTTACTTCTGATTTCCATAACACAAGTGCTTCAGCTACTTACATTGGGATCAGAGTAATGTATGTGATGTTGTCTCATATTTATTATTATTATTATTTATTACTAAAGTTTCGATGTAAATAATCTATACTAATATCAATGATGTTCTAGTAAACGGATATGTTATTAACGCGCAAAAATTGAAGACTAGAAAACGTCCTAATTGGGACGTTTGCCTTTAGTCGTTTTACGTAGTAATACGTTACAATACATCATAATTACGTAGTAATATGGGGTCGGCATTAGAAATTCGCATCCCGAATTTTATGATAGTAGGGGTTGTTTCTTAAAGGGGTTGTTCCCCTCTCTCGAAATTTACCACTCCCAACCCGCGGAAACCCATAGTTTTTTTTTAATGTGCGTTTAAAGTTACGTGTAACGGATCGATATTTTACATTATAATTAACCTTAAATCATTATTTTTATGTTTATTAGCTTTTTTCTGTATTATATTTTAACAAATACTATATACTATTTACTATATTATATTAATTTATAGTAAAAAAAACGTAATTTAATTTAATTTTGTAGTGAAGCGATTCTTTTGTAAAGAAAATAATAATCACCCAGAAGATTTTACGAACATGATAATAGAATACAATATAACATAAAATATAAAAAAGATCCATTTATCGCATTATTAAATTTAGTCAAGTATATATACAGATAAATGGTTCTTATAAATTTCTAAAATATACCTATTGTTGTTTCTATTTTTCAGCCAAAATTAACAGCTGTGAGGGGCACAGAAGTGGCGAAGCCACTCCGGCAACAAAAATAGTAGATAGTTATAGTAGCTAAGGATAGGTTAGGTTAGGTTAGATTTTATGACCAAACGCTGCGCAAGCCGAGCGAGCGAAGCGAGCGTGCCGCGGCAGCGGCCGGCGCAGCGCCAGAAATCACATTGTATACCAATAATTGGAATTTTATATCTCTCCCCTTCCAAAATTTAACTAACAGTACGAATTCTGATGATTTTAGTATTGAAATTTAAAAATTGAAAAAAAAAAAAATAATGATTTCCGCGTGGGGGGAGTGGTGGTGTAGGTACTACACCACCCCCCCTTACCCCCCACCCCTTCCCCAACCTTAAATTCGGGATGCGAATTTCTAATGCAATCCCGTAATATGTTTTGCGTAATTAAAACATCTAGTTATCCCTTTTACTTAATGTTTTTATCAAGCTATCCTTTTTACTTGTAACGAAATGTAAAAAAAAACGGTCAGCGGCGCGGCAAACTTTTCTGTTGTTTAGTATGGGTATAACATATCTGTTTATTAGAATATCATTGAGTAATATTATAACTGTGAAAGTAAATCTGTCCGTCCTATGAAGCAAAAGACCATCTGGCCAAGAGTCGAGATGGCCCAGTGCATGCATGCATGCGTGCATCTTAACCGATGATTGCGGGTTCAAACCCAAGCAAGCACCGCTGATTCATGTGCTTATTTTATCTTTATAATTCATCTCGTGCTCAGCGGTGAAGGAAAACGTCGTGAGGAAACATGTATGTGACAAATTTTATAGAAATTCTGCCACATGTGTATTCCACCAACCCGCATTGGAACAGCGTGGTGGAATATGTTCCAAACCTTCTCCTCAAAGGGAGAGGAGGCCTTTGGCCCAGCAGTGGGAATTTACAGGCTGTTGTTGTTTGTTGTTGTTGTTGTATGAATCAAACTTGAACTCCAACAAAGGACATGTTCTACTATTTTGCCTAACACATGACAACCAACATCCTAAAACCCGAGCGAAGTCGCAGTGGACTACTATCGTTATAAATCGTTAAAAAATAACAACTTTTAGTCAAACATATATTTATCCCGTAATTTAGATGATCGATATTAAATTCAAAAAATTCAATGACATGACAGTTCAATGGGCGGCCATGTTTGATATTTACGGGTGCGTTCAGAAAGTGTGTTCCAAATAATGATTTCGTGCAAGCGTGCAGTACTTTAAATTTATTTTTGTTTTGATTTATTTATTTTACCTTTATAAATAAATAATGTTTTATTAACTTTTAAAAGAATGATTTAACTTATTTTACTTTAAAATCGCAAATCAAACAATTGACTGAAGCTTACCTTGAACTAGTTGCCAATTTACTTATTACAAAATGACCTTAATGGATACATTTTATTATTTCATAAAAATATCAATGACGACTTTACATGACTCAGTACGTGATAATGCACGTTGCGTAAATGCCTTAATCTCTGAACGACGGAAGCTGGTGGGTAGTGACAATACGAGTTGGGAAGGTCATAAGATGGGCGTTATAGATCTCAACACTTACCTTTTGATTCTGAAACGCTTGTCAATGTCAGATTTACTAATCTGTAATCATTGGACGCTTATTCGTCATGGTTACGACTCGAATTGTGTGTTCAGCTGTAATAATACAAATTTTGACATTTCTTTATTAAATTCCAACCGTGTAAAGTCTGAGCGGATAACTAGTCTCTTTGTGTATTACTCAGTTTCAGAATATATGTAAATCTGAACATAAATTGCATGATTGCTGTTTTATTGTCAGTAATTAATATAAATGTTTTTTTTTTTTAAGATTATTTCTTGCCAGTTCTTGTCGGTAGAAACTGCTTTATACTTTGCGAATCGAAACTATTTGTAAAAAGTATGTTTGAATAAAAATATATTTTGATTTGTTCATCTACCATTTATAGGTTTGTCTGTATAACTTCCTACTTTGAACTGATGAAAAAAAAAAACAATGAGATTACATACCCGAATTATCCTCTTTTGGATTGAACATAGGTGTATTATATGAAGATAGTTAAGAGTTTCGAGCCAAATTAAAAAATAACCAAATTAATTCGGCAGTTGGCTCGCGTATAGAAAATTTCATCAATTTCGGTTCAGTGGTTTAGCCGTGAAAACGTAACAGACAGATAAACAAAACCACTCTCGTATTTATAATATTAGTAATATATATCGACAGTTAATTTAAAAGTAAACGTCTGCATAAACATTTTTGTCCGTGAGCTAGTCTTAGAATTGTATTAGTATTCGCGATCTTGGCGTTTTTATTTTTTTAATTAATTTAAATAAAGAACAATTACAGGTTTTATTCGAAAATTAAAAAAAGGAATGTTGATTACAACTAGCTTACATTAAAATACTTCAGCGAAGGTAAATGCATTTACTGAAATTATAATTCCTCTGAGAAATGTTGGTCTGCAAATCCAATGTCAGCGCTGAAAGAATGTTTACTAGGAATTCACTTCTGGCTAAATCTGAATGCGAAATTATTATTTATAATTCTTTACAATTTACATATGTTCCCAAATTCGAAATTCGAACGGAATATCTTTTATCGAATGCTCTAAACATTAAAATGAATGATACGAAATATCGTTCTGTTTTCAAATAAAAAATGAGTTTCCGTCGAAAAAGTTTGACTAGCAGTTGTTTTTTTTTTCATTTGTTAATGATTTATTTTGATCGCGATCATATTTATAACAACCATTTTAGCTTTTAAATAAGTCTTAATTACTTTGAAAAATATTTTCATTACTTTTAATAATCAACTTATAATTTTTGATCGGGTTTGGTTTAAAATGATACCATTATCAATTTATCAAGCCAACGTTATCAATCTTAGCTGTTTATCAAATATTAGCTTTAACGTTATTGGTGGGTAAATATTATTATCTATAACAATTAAACGGTGAAAATATATCAAGTGTATTTGGTGCATTATCCGCGGCATAATAAATTACTGTCAAGATATTTTTGTGATAAATAAAAATTTTAACCTATATTTTAGTTAAAAGGGTTTTATATGTGTATATATATTTCTGTTTGTAGTCTAGTATATCTATTAATTGTTATTTCAGTTAAATCAATGTTGATAAAGCAAACAGAAGTGAAATGGCTTATGTATAAGACGATTTCAAGATATCAAGCAAATCGCTGATTATATCGATCTTTTTATTATTATTCTGCAATGAGGTTACTTTAAAAGAGGTTGTACCGAATCGATTACAAAATAGGTCATCTAAATTGTTTTGAGTGTTCAATTATGGTGTTGTGTTGGAGTGAAGTGAGTGCGTATATAATGTAGGCCATATTTAGAACCATAACACGACTACGCGAAAGGACACGTTGCGAATTCGCGCGTTTTTATACGAAAAACTAAATAGAACAAAGGCCGGCAACCTCTTGGAAGGCAAAGGCTACAAGGCAAAATAAACTATAGGCAGACCTCAGTCATAATATTAACAAGCCCAATATACCTAAGCATAGTTAATGTTAATTAGTCATGTTCCATAATACTTACATTATGTTTGGGCTTTATAGCTAGAAAAATAAAGGAATGAAAACTACAAACGACCGAAATAGGAAATTATTTTTATAAATTTTAGTGTGATGTGTGTTTGAGACGCTATTTCTTGTACGTTATAGTACGGCAAAAATTTGATGTAGCATCGGCAATATTTGTAAAGCCGATCGCCATCCGTATTAAGTACGCTATCCCAAACTGACGCGAGAATCTATAGCGACGAATAGCGTCGAATGGCGCGAAAATTCTATTGGGTGTATGAATCGTCAGTTATTAAATTTGCTGATGCTATATTTAAGTTGTGTCGTACTCATACCTGTTATATTTGTCAATTTTTTTACAAAACATTGACGGGCCGCAAGGAATGTATTCGCGGGCCCCGCTGACATAGAAAATTAAACTACAAGCGGTAGTTCGTGCGACATACTGCGCTAATGGGTTTTGCCACTTAAGAATAGACTAGTGAATGAATTTGAAACGAAATTTCAGTCCGTTAACGGAGTTATTCTTAATTTTGACACGTTGACGTAATCCTTGATGTATTTTAGTGACACTTATCTCCCACGTGCTCGCCTGTGGGCACGTGCATTAATTATGTCATCGCAAATATAGGATCATCTAATTTTATCATACACTTCCTCACACATAGTTCAAAACATATAAAATTGTACGATTGTATGTGTGTGTGTTGTGCGTAATACTCTTTTGGTATTTAATATTAAATATGCATTATTTTTTAATATTCTTAAATTATTTTTTTAATTAATTCACTGTGAACCTTAAAAATATCCGCTATTTTATTACAGAAACGTATGTATAGTTTTATTAGGATTTATTGATTTTATTCTTTGATAAAACTGTCATTATTATTTTTTGTTTATAAACATTATTACACAAAACAACGATACAACGTCATAACTTAGAATATACATCATCATACGGGTTTAATAACATTCAAAGGGATCTTTATCACTAAGGCGTGATATAAACTAAACTGTAACAATAAAAATTATATAATAATTGCTAACATTAGTTCCTGCCTTTATGTTAATATAAGCTTTCTATAATTTTGGTGTCTTTAATAAATTAATCAGGCTATATCACTCAAAGAACCGATCCAACGGTCTACCCATTTCGTTACATACGGACCGATCATAGGGAGACTTCTAGAATCTTAGGATACCCACTCGATACCAAGTCTGGGACCGCTGTAATGTTCACAAATGACGTCATCGGGCATATCGCTCGGAGTACCGATTCAACGATCTTACCCATTTCGTTACATACAGACCTATCATAAGGACACTTCTAGAATCTTGGGATACGCAGACGATACCACAACTGGGACTTCTGTGGCTCTCGAATGACGAAATCACAAGAGATTGCAAAGGTATGACAAGATCTCCCATATAATGCTTCTGGAAGGGGTCAGTTCTAGACTGGCTTTAGGAAGATCCTTAGTCTTTGTTCAGCTTTGGACGTCACCCAGCTGATGTGAATAGAATAATAATTATATATAGAGTATTATCAAATGCTGTGTTTCATTATTTTTATCTCAACATGTACTTAAGTTAACATGTTCAATACGTAGTTATGATAAGTGTAAGTGTTAACTGGTATTTGATTGTTTTATTTGTTTGTTGATGGGATATAAATATACATTATTTATTGACGGAAGTAATATCAATATTTATGAGAAAATGTGATTATCTTGATTGCTAGAGGTAAATAAAATAATTGCATTAGTTACACGAAACCGAGCAAGCACCATATTTCTAGGAAAAAACCGTAAGGAAATATGTGGTGGTCGGACTTTGTACAATCTCAGCCGAGTAGGTACCACCCGTTCAATTATTTTACCATCAAACAACACTGCTTAGTGTTTCAAGGTCATAACATCTTAGTTTAGTTGCTCATTGGTGATATAAGGAATAGTTACCATATTTTACCTCTTCCAAGAGGTTACAGAGTTTACAGGTGACCACTTACCAACGAATGGCCTATTCAACCACCGCATGAAAATCAGCCACATTTTATCAATCAAACTTTAGTAGACAGTCTCCTCATTCGAGATAAATCCTAAGCCCAGCAATGGGCGATTAACGGGTTGATACTCATTCTTTGTTACCAATATCCTGTAAAGATTTTCGTAACAATATTCCATATCGATGGGAGATGCGTCATTATTCACGACCCGTAGAGTGGCTCATTGCGTGATGTATCGAGTTAGCTTTACAATATACCGTTTTATTATCCACTGAATTTTCTGAAGGAAAACCGGTTCGTAGGTTGTTTTTCTTTGAATATTTTACCTAAACTCCGTGTAATATTCATGAAGTTTCGAATTGAGGTTTATTTTGGGTATAGGTTTTTGCAGGATTGACTGTCTTAAATTATCTTTACGGTAGTTATTCAATAGAACAGATGTTCATAATTTAGTCGGTTTATAATTAATTCTATCTGACCGACTTATAGACGTGGGTAGTTACGTTTTAGTTGATTCAGCGAAATAGTAAGCCTTCTAAAGACGACTCACAACAAAGTGAATGTGTGTGTGTGTGTGTGTGTGTGTGTGTTTGTGTGTTTGCGTTTACATGGTGAGCGTGTGCATTTGCCTGATTTAATGGTGATCGGACAAAAGAAGGACCTCGAGGCTGTGTGCAAAGAGGGTTGTGTGTTTATAAAATCTTAGTGTGTAAGTATGCCACATTACCCGGCTCCTTCCACGAGACCCGGATAAACTCAAAAAAAATCACGTACATCAAAAAACAAGGTCAACCCGGACATAAATCTATTCCCCCTTTTTATAGTAATAGTGGACATATATAAACATTGAAAAAACATAAATTAATAGTGTAGCAAATACTTTAAATTCCTGATTCAACACCTGAATAGTGATAAACACAAGTTATCTAATTACGTTTTATTAATAAATGTTATAAATTGTTTACTAGTTTTATATTTGACTTTTTTTTAATAATTATACCTTTTATTTAAAAAAATTTAATACTTTTTTCCGACATGTTTAACGAGTGTCGTTTTGTTTCGACCTTCCACATTAATCATTCTCTCTATTAGTGAAAACCGCATGAAAATCCGTTCAGTAATTTAAACATACAGACAGACAGACACGACCGGGCTTTGTTTTATAATATGTAATGATTAATGAGTGAGTGAGTGTAATATAGTATGTAAAAATTGTTTTTAATAAAAAAAAAATCTCTAAATAAATAGTACTGTACTTACAGACAACGCTCGTTACAGTTTTATAGATATAACAGTTGTAGACTTAACAGTATACAGAAACATGATAGGATTGCACACATGCATAGGTTTTCCTGGATTTTCGTGTGAATTTTCACACGGCTATGAAGTTGTATTCGGATAGAATTACGACCAGTAATTGTGTCATATTAATATTCAATAAATGTATAACGTTTGTTTGAGAAAAATCAACTATTTTAGTAATTAATATTCGTGACGCATCACATGTATAGCATAAAAGATTTGAGAAAGTAGTTGTTCTCGAGTCTGTTTGTGATTTTAAAATAATCGCTTTTCACCGAATGCATATATATGTATACACCGTACATACACATCTTTGTCTGTCTGTCTATTTGTTTCGGTAAACTCCGGAACGGCTGGACCGATTTTGATGGGACTTTCGCTTTCAGATAGCTGATGTATTAAGGAGAAATTTAGGTTCTCTTGACTTAAATATAAATAGTATAATACAGTCACGTTGCAGTATCCAAATACTGTCTAGAACCTTGCACAGCCGTCGCGTCCCCTAGTCCCTACCAACAACTGCCTAGTACAGAATTATTAACATTACTAAAATCAGCGAATTAATTAAATACAAATCCGCACGAAGACGCTTGCACTGTTAGTCTGATTATAGAAGTAAAAGAATAGAAGTACACCAGTGTATTGGCACATTCACTTGCCTACAATAATATGCCCTGAGTAGTTTGCTGATCTGCCAAGAGAGTCTCCCTGGATCATTATGTATAAGAAAGTCCGCAAATGTCCTTACTAGTGTAAACAGGCACTTTGTCATTATATAGGGTACCCCGTTATTGACAACATATAAAGTTGGTACATGAAATCAAAACCTGCTTTAAGATTTCCTGGTTCTTTAAAGAGCTGGTCTTCCTCAAAATTGACCGTTATAGACGTTATTTTTCTATCTTAAGTCACATCGGTTATTAGAAACCTTCGCAAGTGAAGTTACGAAGTAAACTAACTCATCAAATAACACATCTGAATAACTTCTTAATAGAATTTACGTCAAAAAAACCTCATAATATAAGTTGTTATTTATTCAATAAACTTGCTCTGGTTAATATGTTTCGGGACGTCGAGTAAGTTTGTCTGTTAAAAGTCGGAAAGTTGGTAAAGTTAAGGGCAATGATTTAAGTTCCAATTGGATACGGGATCTTAATAAAATGCATCGTCTATTAACTGGATGTTTTCACACCGTTAAATATTTCCAATGTGTTTAAATACATTGTGTTTATGTGTGCGTTTTTAAATTTTCTGGAATATATACTTTAATGTGATACAACAACAACAACAACAACAATAGTGTACATTCCCACTGCTGGGCTAAAGGCCTCCTCTCCCTTTGATGGGAAGGTTTGGAACATATTCTACCATGCTGTTCCAATGCGGGTTGGTGGAATGCTCATGTGGCAGAATTTCTATGAAATTTGACACATGCAGGCTTCTTTAGGATGTTTTCCTTCACCGCTGAGCACGAGATGAATAATAAAGACAAATTAAGCACATGAAACAGCGGTGCTTGCCTGGGTTTGAACCCGCAATCATCGGTTAAGATGCACGCGTTCTAACCACTGGGCTATCTCGACTCTTAATGTGATAACGTAGACTTAAACATAATATAATATAAACAATGTATCTAAGAGAGATCGGTCAGTGGTTAGAACGCGTGCATCTTTTTTTATTTATTTATTTAGGTTTATCAACAGTTGTTACAATATAAAACTTACTATAGGTACAATTAAAATAAACAAAATATCAAACGCAATTGTACAACTAATTATAGATAAACACTGCATGCTAATATGATATATATATATAACCGATGATTGCAGGTACAAGCCCAGGCAAGCACGACTGTATGTTCATGTGCTTAATTTGTGTTTATAAATTCATCTCGTGCTCAGCGGTGAAGGAAAACATCGCGTGGAAACTAGCATCTGTCTAATTTCATAGAAATTCGGTCACATGTGTATTCCACCAACCCGCATTGGGACAGCATTTCTTACAACGCCATTGTCTATGACCGGTTGTGACCACTTAACCTCATGATACTTTACAAATTCCCTCTCCCTATTACGTATACATATATATAATAAAAAAAGTACTCTTGGTTTTTTATATTACAAGCTTTATTTCTATTTTTAAAAAGACTTATTTGTTCTGCAACAACAATGTTTCCTCAGAGCATAAAGTAGACTAGAAATGACACATGTATAAGTTGAGATTCCGTAAATACCTACTGAATTGATTGTTGGTTCCATATGAGTGGTAACTTTACATATTGCAACATGACGTTTCAAAAGTTCATTTATGAGCCTACTTGGGTTTGAATAAAGAATATTTTCATTTTATTGCATTGTACAGTCAGGATCGAGAATGATGTCATTTCTACAATATATTATTCTAAGTACAGTCGGGATAAGAAAAGGTTCGTCACCTTAAGATCTATTTTCGTGTGCTCAGTATGAGCGATAATCTGCTTTATCAATCGTAAATATATGACACTGACAGACATATTTTGACAATACAGTAGAAGATGCCATATCTAATTTAAATTTATAATGACTAATTACGCCATTAAAAAAAATCACATTGATATAAAACTAGACGTACTCCAAAGATTTTATACAATTATGAATCAAGTTATCATACTGTGTATGTTTAATTTTATATGCAGTTATCAGATTAGCGGTTTATATTTCAAAAGGTACTAAGAGCTTAAGAATTGATAAAGGAATTAATTTGAAAATTGACGAAGGTATTCTTACTCTGACTGTACATAAGCTCAGTCCTCTGGCACATTGCATGTATATTCAATGCGCTGCAATGAATCCCAAGGGCCGAAGCACATGAGGGCATGTGGGTGTTATTTATCGGTATACCTTATAAAGAAACTCAGTACGTTAACCCTTTATTATTCAACGCAGACTCTTCTAAGAAATGCTTAGAAATAATATTCTACAGAAAATAAAGAAACTCATATATGCTTTAAAAGTAAATCTATTCGGATTTTAGCAATATTAGTACGTACTAACTATATGTATACATATGATATAAAATATATTATACGTATACAATTTATAGATTGACGAACAGATATAAAAATATTTTTTTTTGTTTTTTTATCCGGCTAGGAAAGTTGATATTGTGAAAAAATCATTATAGTACTTTGTAGATTATTTAACTAAATTAAATTTAATTGATTCATTTGTTTACATATTTAAAGTTACGGCTAATTATAAAATATATAGTATATTAATTTAAGTTACTGTATTTAACTAACTTGACTTTGTATTTTTTAAATGTTGAAAAAGAGTAACTACTAAGTTTTCTTGCCGGTTCTTCTCAATAGAATCTACTTTCCGAACCAGATTACGATTCAAAAGTGCTCGTAGAAGCCTACTTGAATAAAGTTTATTTTGATTTTTATGTTAATGCAGTGTATGTATTACTTAAATGTGATGTAGCGTGGAGTAAAATGTTTAGTAATGGCTGAATGGCACAACACTATGGGTATATTTTATTAAAGGTACATCATCGTTAAAAAAATAGTGTAAAATAAATCCTTGATAGTGGTGTGGTGTGGTTTGATCAGCTAGTTCTCATTATAAATAAGAAGTTCGTTACAACATAAAATCTTATCTTCTTAACGAACCAGGATCAAACGTAATCGTATCTCGTCCTCCTCAACTTGATAAGAATGACATTTTCTTGAATTGTGATGAGTTATACGATAAAACATATAATTATGTGGTAGATCCAGTCCGCTGATTGGTTAATTTCAAGTGGGTACATAATCCCACGCGAAGTATGAAAAGTATGAGAAAGAACACGAAATAAAAATACACAAATTGCACTTGAAAGATTCGGAAGTTTTTATATTCACTGTGACCAACTTTTATTTAGAGAAAACAAAAACTAAAAACTTGTTTTTAAAGTGCATATTATTCGATAGACTGACTTCATCGACTTCAATTTAGAATTCATCGACCTCAACAAACCGTTAATTTGTATTAATTCCATATTTAAATATTTCGAAATGCAACGATAAATATAAAAATTCCATAGTTCTATCTTTAAATATATTTTTTTAATTTATATTACAATATTTGTTCGACTCTTTTGTTGAAAAGTGAATTAATTTTTTTGGACTCCTCGTTTTGTTTTATAACGATATTCTTGCAAAGGTATCACACTTATTATATTGAAAATAAAATCGATTAATCATTTGATTATTTCTCGAGTGTATATAAATATCAATATAAATATATGTGTATTTAAAAAAAATTATGATAGATATAATTGAAATAAATAAACGACACTGATTTTGAGACAAGATTTCAAGACGCTGTAAATAATATCCTTTTGTTAATAATACAAAAAAAAAAAAAACTTTTCAAATATATCATATGTAACTGTAAATCTGTAAAGTCGATGAAATTTAAATTATATTATATGTGCCATTTGAATTATTTTCCTTGAACAAATATTGGATTTTATATCATTATTACGGTGCGGTGTGACCACGGACCATCTCTGCAATGAATCTGTTGGTTTGCACGGTACTTGTTCGGTTTATTTATAGCAATGCCTTATATGGACCTTGTTACTATCCTTATTTATTGGGAGTGCTCCCTTGTGTTTTTACTTACAGTTTTTACACGGAACTAAAACTTTTACAGAAATGCCATCTTTCAATACCAAACTTCATATTTACTGTCAATTTTCCATTGAAATTTTATATTCTTAAATATAATATTTTGGTAAGGTATCCATAAAACTATAGCTATAATAAGTCA
Source organism: Vanessa cardui (assembly GCF_905220365.1). Classification (NCBI taxonomy): domain Eukaryota; kingdom Metazoa; phylum Arthropoda; class Insecta; order Lepidoptera; family Nymphalidae; genus Vanessa; species Vanessa cardui. The sequence goes on from NC_061139.1 coordinate 11,231,473, forward strand.
TATAAACGAGTAAGTATAAGTTACAAATTGTATTGTTAAATATATTGACTCCACAAGAATTTGCATACCTATTTTTCGGAAAACCACGAAATATTTAAAGAAAAACCGTGGACGTAATTGAAAATATGTTATTATATTTGACCATACAAAACTACCAAGTTATCGTTGTGTATATAATACATATAATGTACATATATCTTAGGTAGAAATTAAGGAAGAAAATTTAATTTTCAAAGTAATATGAAATATCGTAACATTTTTTTTTATTTGTTGTACAAATAACAATAAACTGTTACTTATATTTTCATCACTTAAGTATGATATTACCTTCTACGCATATACAATAATTGAAATAACTTTCAATAATTACGACATTGTAACAATATATTTTTAACAATCCTTAAATTATTTTTACTGACGTAAGAAACTCTTGCGCTTTAATAATTTTTCGTTATCACTTCTGATCTATTCATGATCTAAGGTTATACCGAAGATGGTCAAGAGAGCGTCTTATTACTGATAGATTATATAGCGCTTTGGCGTGCTGGGAATTAAATAGGCTGTTTATATAAATACAAGTTATTACCCGCAACTATATCTGTGTTACGTTTTATGTTGCTATACTAACATATTATGATTGGATTTTCTTTTATTAGCCATCAAATATATAGAAAAACTATTACATTGATAAGTCTTGATACTTCTATTATTGTTTATTAATAATATAATATTTAAATGAGTTATTAATTGTGTATGAATATATTAACGTCTGAACCAGACGTGCGATTAAGGTTAATTACATTGCAATCAATACCCCGGTAGGTTCTAACCACGGATACTGGAATGTTATGTCCGTTGTGCCTGTAATTACTCGCTGGCACGGCGCTGGCTCACTGGCAAACCGGAAGACATTATTCAAAGTATTATTTCATTTATGTATTTGGGAAACATACAATTATTTGCTATTTACTAATAACATTATCATTACATTCTATAAAACAAAGTCTCTTAATGCTGTCTCTATGTATGCTTAGATCTTTAAATTTAGGCAACGGATTTTGTTTCGTTTTTTTTTATAGGTAGAGTGATCTGAGTCGAAGGTTTTTGTATATAATACATGGACAATATAGTAAAGAAACACTGGTAATTTTAGAAGTTTCTAATGTGATGTGTAAATAAACAAATCATATAGTATAATTAGTATCAGTATTGCACCCGTGCAAAGCCGGGGTGGATAGCTAGTAAATACATATACGATAGTAGATTATATTACGAAACTTTTTAAATACCCGTAAAATTTTTCAGTGTTGCCACTGTATAATAATTACAAAGAACGTACTCAGCGGACGCGACAGAATACATTACTAAGGATAATAGACAAAATTACAGTTTGTTTTTTTTTTAAAAAAAGCAAATTCTTTATTTAAATTTTGACGGTTAATGTGTTAAATTTATAACTTAACGGTTCTAGTTTCAATAAAATTTAAACATATTGTAATCTTAGTCGAAATTTTATTAAAAAAAATGTTATAAAAATACTAATAAAAAATCGACAGATATTTATGTATGCACTAAATGCTTGAGTTATCGAAGGTGGTTATAATTTTATTTGAAAACTGATGGTTGATCAGCTATTTTAAGTGTTTCTGAACGAGATCGCTTTTACGAACTACTTTCACATTTGCTAGAGAATATCAATACACATATTCGTGATTGATATAAAACTTAGACTAGGATTTAAAATCTAGGTCAAGTAAACAGAAACATTCTAGATAATTATTTTTTTAAATTATCATTTCATATATCTAGTTCCTGAGTTGTTCTTGTACCTAACTAAATGTAATTTTGACTCGACTGTGTCGAATCTGGATAACAGGCTGTCTTAGGACACAATGAGTTTGTTGGTCCTGGTTTTCAACAATTGGATAAAGATTACCTCATATTCCTTTCAAATTACTTTTACATGGTAATAATAGTTTTTTTTAATAAAAAACAATAAAATGTCTAGAAATGACTGGAAATAACGAAATCAATGATAAAGAAACGATGGCTGTACCTTAAAATTACAAAATAAATTTTTAAAAGCCTGTTTCAAAATTATTATCTATATACGGCCAGCATTATTAAGTTCCAATTTAAAAAAAAAAACAAACAAACCAAAAAACTATTATTAAAGACCTAAAAATTAGGTCTTTACAAATAATCTTTGTTTTTAAAAAACGAACACCGCCCAATTGGATGATACGGGTTAACAAAATTTTAAAAGAACGTAAGAGTACTTGAAAAGTACTATTGAATATTATTAGCATAGATTTAAAAGACGCATAACCTTCGGCTTCCAGAACCAGTTTAAAACTAAGCCATGCGGTTATCCGGTATCTGGTTCAGATAAGATCTTTAAAGTGCAGGGTCTCATTGCAATAATTAAAAACAAATATACTCGTTTTTACGCACGAACGAAACTGACCTCCATATTTATTTAATTAACAATTAATACATGTTTAAGCTTCCGTTTATCTGATGAAGAAATAGTAGGTTTAATGTTAACAGCATTTTTGTTTTTTTATTTGTAGCGACTATTTTTCGATACTCTGTGAACTAAATGAGGTAAATTTTTGAAACTTTTCTGCCATATTATGCAAATCTAATCTAGCTTCATTTTATAATTTGTTAAATGACAATTCAAAATGGCTTGTAAACGTTTACTTGTACAAGGTAAATTTAGATTTTTGTTAATATCTCTGTAATATTTTAATTATTAACAGTTCAAATTGAGTTGGGAAAATGTCATGAACACCTGTATGTATGTTGCAGTAAAAAGTAATGTCCTATTATTTATATATGTCCTGGTTATGTCTCGTTGAAGATATGGTTTGGAGCTTAGTTTAACACACAGTTTCCTCATGATTTCCTTACCGCTGAGCACAAGATAAAATATAAACACAAATAAAACAAAACACATGAAAATTCAGTAGTGCTTACTTGGGTTTCAACTTATAATCACTGGGACTCAGCTTCAAAAACCCTGTTAGTGTTGGGATGGAATAAAAAATAGGAGAATAATTTTCGTTCTCCCACTCCCTGAACTCGTCAGGGAGTGGAGTCGTATTTGTCGGTATTTGTGATCTCGGTCACGTCCGTAACAAAACGAAACCAGTAAACGTACAACTGTCAAAGGACTCTGCTTGAACGGGAATTCCCCTTTAAATCCAATCCTCTATACTTGTCCAGTATTCTTGTATTTGTGTACTGGATAAGTTTAGTTGATAGAACTACCATATGATCGTCTAAGAACAATCTTGGACTTTCTTCACTTGTTGCATATTATTTAGTTTTACTTGTGGTGTTTCTCTTTGAGAGAAATTCAAATTATTTTATATCGTTTATCTTTAAATCTGTCACTTCATCTTGATTTAAGAAAAATATCATTGTTGTAGTGCGGATGCCCAAAAATAGACTGAAATATTCTTAAATTTGTTTTGCCTAGTGAAGTAGAAGAACGACTTTTGGCACCGACGACTGCACATTTTAAGGGTTGGATAGGTTACTAATACCTGCCCGTATTAAAAGCGGATGTCCTAACTTGTTTTCAAGTTTGCTTTCAACCAAATTGTGTGAATTTAATTGGTTCATTATAGATTGGACGTGAAAGAGTAACACACATACAGACATAATTCTTATCATATTTATAATATTAGAATAGACTAACCGTGTAATATTATTGTAGCCTAAGTTACTCCCTGTTATATCAGTTATCTGGCGGAGAAAGTCCCGTCAAAATCGGTCCAGCCGTTCCAGAGATTAGCCGAAACATACAGACAGACAAAGAATAAATATTGTAAACTGAAATTTTTTTGTTATATGTACCGTGTATACATACACATTAGCCGCGACAAATAGACAAATAGACAGACCGGCAAAAATTGTAAAAAATGTTATTTTAGTATATGTACCGTGTAAGGACATATGCATTGAGTAAATAAGGGCTATTTTAATATTACATGATTAGACATAGATTAGGCATTTGTAATAGTTTTCACTTTACTGAAACATTGATACGATGTTTGTTAATGAAACATATAAATATGACCAAATGTATATGTGTGTATAAACAGGTTTTCTGTAAAATCATTTATTTTCCTTTGCACAGCAACAAACATTTTTGCATTTCTCAAGCTTGGTTGCAAAAGAATGCTTTTAGCTTTTAGCCTTTTATAACATATATTTTGTTTTGTAATATAAAGTACATAGTAGATATATTATAATATTATTGAATAAGGTATTTTTTTATAATAACTCAAGTTTATTTATTTGTTATGATTTTGTTATATTTAACGAATTAACATATGTTAGCAGTGGAAAGTGCGTGCAATTTGAAATATACGCTGTTATAGTAGATTACTTGTCGATTGATAATTGTATATCATTGTATTATTAGTAAAGATCAATTCATCTCAAGGAGACAATAAATAAAAATATAACCAAATCTATATTTTGTAGCTATGTACAGTTGTATCACTCACACTAAGACATCTTGTATGCCCGAAAGTCAGTAACGCACACTACGATAAATCTTTGCATTTCAAATGCTAATATTAATTAAATTAGCAAACACAGGCGCGCTCTCTGTCTCTTTACCCTGGGAAGGCAATCTGACACGACCAAAGACCACCATGTTCCTTCTAACTCCGGTCTGAGAAATTCTGGACAGAAAAGAAACAAATAATTTGCATTCTTTTAAGTCGCTAATACAAAAACGCGTAATAAATATTCATAATGTAAATTTTTCAATAAAAGAGTAAAGAATTTGAATTAATTTAAATTTTATTCGTTTTAAAATTAGAATATTCAAAATCGATTTCCAAATTTAAAAAAAATGTTCGATTCTTCAAATTTATTCTAGAAGAGTTATTTTACGATGTGTCTCGCGTTGGATGTTATACCAATTCTTGAAACCAGTAATATTTTGAATTTTCTGCTAATTGAAATAAGGATCATAATGCTTTGTTGTCACGTCATAAAACACGTTGACATACCTAAGCGTATTATGTAATTTATCTATTGAATTAGCTCTATCATTGAATACTAATGGCATTGCGATTAAATTTTTATGTCTAACGGCGAAAGTGACGTTACGAACCTTGGAATTTTAAACAGATAATAAAATGTTTTTTTTTTTATTACTTAATGTATACATGGGCAAAGACAAAACAATTCAGTACTTAAACATCTGTTCGTAAATTTTTTCTGTTATTCGTTAGACATTCACGTTTTTAGAGTTACCATTAAATTGCTATATTTCAACCAACGAGAAATAACAAGTCTTTTTTAAATATTATGTTGTATATAAAATATAGTTGTAATATATCAATAAGTTAATTACAAATAACAAGTAACACAGATAACATATACAGTTAAATTTTAACGACGACTAATGGAAAATTGGCTTGCTTTTAGCGTAGAAGAGATAGAAGCATATGGATTATCTTACAGATAAGCATACTGCGTATGGAATAGCTATTTCCACCCTTTTGAAAGGCTATATAAACTAGAACATTTTCATGTATTGCATATACTTTTATATGAATATAATAAAGACAAATCTATTTATATATGTATAATAATATTAATGCGAATTTTACTTTGCCTGTTACACTTTCACGGCAAAATAACTGAATCGAATTCGATCGAGGTTGTGATGCAAGTGAATGCAATAAGCAAAGAGTGCCCTATGCCCTTTATTTGGTGAACCCTAATAAAGTGCATAGGGCACTTTTTTATATCTAAACCCTGACATACAAGCAAAGTCACCGGAACACCTCGAACAATTAGAAGAATGATATAAAAAATAGATTACGTTTTGAAAAAAGAGATTGTAAATATTTTACGAATAAAATAAAAAAGTCATAAGTCATTTAGGTACTAACTCTGGTCTACTTATGATCTGATAGTGTACTCTGTATACTTGAACTGTTCCTTTAAACTTTATATATTTATCAGCTCCATTGATGGAACTGAGATGGCCCAGTGGTTAGAACGCGTGCTTCATAACCGATGATTGCGGGTACAAACCCAGGCGAGCACCACTATATAATGTGCTTAATTTGTGATTATAATTCATCTCGTGCTCGGCGGTGAAGGAAAACATCGTGAGGTAACTACTGTATCTAATTTCATGGAAATTCTGCCACATTTGCATTCCACTAACCCGTATTGGAATAGCTTGGTGGAATATGGTCCAAACCCTCACCCTTATTGGGAGAGGAGGCCTTAGCCCAGCTGTGGGTAATTTTCAGGCTGTTACTTTACTACAGTCTAACATTAGTGCATTACTTTCACGGCACTATCAATAAACTATCGATACTTACTGTCGGCACTTCTACTTAGTGTAATAAGGTGTAAATAATTGCAAGTATTCTTCTTTTACAAAGAAAATATATCTTCTGAGCTATTTCCACAATGGAGGCAATTGCCATTCCAATTTATCGCAAGCCAAATAGCAGTCGAGTTCCACAGAGTCTTGTATTATGCAATTTTAAAGAAACATCCGTTAAATATTAACGTTAAATAGTAACGTTAGCGAGCGTGGCGACTTCGCATTTTCATATTTCTCGGCAGCAAATCTTCTTTCCATTTCAATTCAGCTTCTTTGAAATGTTACGTTACTTTTTGTTATGGAATATGAGTAATATTTTTGAATGTTTATTCGCTTCAATTTGAAAATATGCTTAAATTTCATCAAACTCTGACTTATTAGTATTATTTATACAAATCATCATTACGACATAAATTCCGTAATATTTGTTAGTATTGAATTAATAAATATGTGTACTTATAACGAATAGTTTATTCATTGATCGCAAATCCTCTTATTTTAATTTACATTTATACAACAAATAATCTTCATATATGAGGTATAAAGTGACATTTGTGACGTGTATTTTATTTTAGAGCCGAGATGGCCCAGTGGTTTTAGAAAACGCATATGAACCGATGATTGTGAGTTCAAAACAAGGCAAGCATCACTGAATTTTCATGTGCTTAATTTCTGTTTATAATTCATATCGTGCTCGGCGGTGAAGAAAAACATCGCGAGGAAACCTGCATTTGATTAATTTCAACGAAATTCTGCCACATGTGTGTCCATCAATCCGCATTGTTGCAGCGTTCTGGAATATGCTCCATTCTCCTCAAAGGGATAAGGCTGTTAATATACAAATGTAAATGTATTTGACATTACAAAAACATACTTATTCAATAGAATGATCATTTGGTAATCTTGGGACAATTTTAAGCAAATGCAATGTTTTAAACAAGGGTCTTCAATTGAGAACACTGTGCAAACACAGTCTTGGAGGGACGTTTTATCTTAAGTTCAGGTAGTCTTTTACAACCATTGAGGTACCTGCTCTTATTGTATTCTGGATTAAGGCAGTGGTTTCTTGGGAAATTTGTTATGCAAAGCTTATAATTGAAACTATTTAAATAACTTATATAGATATACTGTTTATTATTAACAGGAATACTAAATATACACCTGTCACGTTATATACATACGAATATATACACTAAAGCTTTAGAAACACTCTGAACATTGTAACCGTGTATAAGCTTAATATATGTATATTGGTTTATTAAATTAGTTAGGTATTACGAAAGCTTGGATATACTTATTTTTTTAATCATGTAACTCAAAATAATTGTAATCAAAATAACTTAACGTTTAAGGTCACACAAAAACTGGTTTAGAGCAATTGTTCTATGTTAGTATCTGAAATCTGCTTAAGTCAAGTAGAAAATCAGAATTTTATATTCATTTAATAAAATGATAATATTGTTGGCTAACTGCTACTCAAAAAGAAAGTCACAAAATCCCAAACCCAACTTCTTTTTTACTTGGTAAGAAGGCGTTGTACACCGCGGTCTGGGTACCACTCACAGATAATATACCGCAGTACTTAGTGTTTCTGTGTTTTTAAGTTTGGTTGTTTAAGTCATAACTACAGGCACAAAGGACATAACATCTTAGTTCCCAAGGTTGTTGGTGCATAAATGAAAATGACGATATTTCTTACATTACCAATGTTTATATTCTGTACTAACCAAGTAACATATTTGAAAGAAAGAAAAAAATGTTTATTAGGACACAATACATAAAAGAATAAGAAGTATGAAAAATTTAAAACAAAAAAAAAGAAACACAACAAAAATAAAAACATTTTAACCAACTACTACTACTCACTAACTTAATATAAAAAAGCAACAACAACAATACAAAACAATACAATGATACTTAACGTATCTTAAAGGTTACCATTCAGCTTCCAAGTTATTTCCAAGCAGACAACCCCTATTTTCAATGGTACCCTGTGTGGGGGGGTGTGCGCCGGTCCTTTTACAAAATAAATAAGGCAATCTATCGATCTTTGTTTGCATTTTATTCTAATTGACATTTTCTAGGTACGCCTAAAATACCACGTTACTTATTCGGTATTGATAATGTTACACCTGCTCTATTAAACGTCGGTATTACATATTAGGGTAATTACTTGACTTTTTCAAGGAATGTGACGGTTACAGCACAGGTGTAAACACACCTTTAACCCTTGAATATTTGTCATGTGTAACATACTTTAATTCTCATGTGACATTTCATTAAATTAACATATATAGAGTTATAATTAACAGTTAATTTTATCCTTGAAGATATATTGCAATATTTGGCGATAGAAATATGTTTTATTATTATTTTTGTTTCATAGATTTATCGCGAAATGATATTGTGTTATTAGTCTTTGAATAATCGATTTTTTTTTTATTTATTCATATCATGTGATAGTTGATGGTTCGTAAAACAATTCCTTTCAGAGAAAATCTACTGAATTACTTACGTACGAATAAAGTTACTATGTAATAATTACTTAATGTCAGTAATTCCTATATGAAACTCACGTGCGGCTTTACCCGCGTGAAATTATAACACACAAACTTGACACCCACATATTACCCCCTTAGGGGGTGAAGTTTTGTAAAAACCGTTCTTAGTAGATATTTTATGACATTTTTTTCGACATATTAACAATATTCGTTCTATTTTAACCTATTTATAAAAAAACCTTTATGAATTATATTACAGTTTTTTTTGAATTACTCTATCTATGCATCAAAATCCGTTCGGTAGTTTTGGAGTTTATCGTGACATACAGACAAACAGAGGCGATGTTGGAACATTGTTTTATAATATGCAGTGATAAGTAAGATGTATAATATTATTTCATAATAACCAAATACTGTTTATCTTCAAGCGTGTTACAGAATTATTTTCTTTTATTTACGTTCATATTTTTAATTCCATAGACGATTATATAATAGCAACTATTGTTTGAGTTACCGGCGCTCTGCTTGCGGGAAATAGAGAAATTTTGTTCACAACTGGGTATCTTATTAAATACAATGCGGTCCTGACTGCGTTCGAGGAATTTTAATTTTGTTTGTATGTATTATACAATAAGAATATTCTTAGTGAACATAAAGTTTTAATAATTAAATTACATAAATGTTTAGCTTTGACAGTGTAAATTTTATTGTCATACATAGTCATAGTCATACAGCCTGTACATTTACCACTGCTGAGATAAGGCCTCCTCTTCCATTAAGGAGAGGGTTTGGAACGTATTCCACCACGCTGTTCCAATGCGGGTTGGTGGAATGCACATGTGGCAGAATTTCGATGAAATTAGACACATGCAGGTTTCCTCACGATGTTTTCCTTCACCGACGAGCACGAGATGAATTATAAACACAAGCACATATATATAGTAATGCTTGTCTGAGTTTGAACCCGCAATCATCGGTTAAGACGCATGCGTTCTAACCACTGGGCCATCTCAGCTCAAATTTTATTGAAAGTTTGTGATCAAATCCGCATAGACAATTATATTTTGTCGGAATCTTGGTTCTTATTTGATATGACTTTGTTTCCGATTTGAAGGATGAGCTACTAGGCGTAAGGGACATAGCATCTTAATGCCCAAGGTAAATGCCGAATTGGCCATTCAAGGAATGGTTAGTCTTTCTTACAGCGCCAATGTTTGCCACTTACCATGAGAGTGCCCATTTGCGCCTCCATCTACAATATATTGTATTGCCTTATTATTCTATACGTGTATTAACTGAACTATTTTTACAACTGATATAGATGTTTATTATTTGTGATTAAGTAAGTCCTTTAAATTGGATGCGACTGGTGTAGCTGCAGGTTCTAGGAATATACCTTCAATAAACGTTATCTTATTTCCCCTACACATCTATGTATTATTAACAAAACAAAACTAATATAAAATAATGAGAATTAATAACAAAATACTTTAATCAGTTTGTAGTTCGCTAATATAATATTATTACAAAACAATATAACAATGATACGCCTGACGCTATTTCGCGCTTCTTCCCGCCAAAATAGAATGAATTTAAAAGCTGTCAGCTTGACGTTTGACGTTCGGAAAGTCACACTAATGTTTTCCGTATAACATAATATTAAAAAAAAACATTAGTAAGACTATGAAAAATTTTCATACAATATTTTAAACCTTATTTATGATATTTAAAACATTTCAATTTCGTGTAAAAACATATTCGAAAATCTAATCGAAAATCGGCTTATATTTTACACAGTAAATTTGTAATCGAATACAAAATTGATTCGATATTAAACCATCGTCGAGTGGTTATCGACTAATGTATTAAAACACGTAAATGTATCGAGATGTAGTTTAATCATTTTAATGCATCGAACACTGAAATAGTTGAAACGATTAAAAGCAAATTGCGTGTTTTCGTTGTTCGTTTAATGTATATTTAAAATTGTGTATTTCAAACGTAAATGTCATGGATTTCGGTCGATTTAAACTTTAATATAATATTTGTATAGTATTTTAATTAAGAGTAATACTCACTCGGTACTTTAAATGGTTGGTTGTATTCAATATTTTACAATAGTCTGACTTTGTACGGGTTATTGAGATTTTATTTAGTTTTCTATTAAATGCTATCCTAAATCCAAGATCAAATGTTGACTTGGGCTCACTCAGAAACACAAAAAAACATCAAAATCGATCCAGTCATTTATCAGTCAAAATTAAAATACTCTTTTTTCAATTAGGCTCATAAAGGCATTTTTGACGAGATTGTTACATTCTTCCGACAAAAACTGACAAGAAATTTTACTTACAGAGTTGTCAGAAAACTACAAATATTTTTATCAAAAAAAAAAATTATAACCGTCATTAAAAGTGAAAAATAAATACTAAGTCAGCGCTTTTTTATCTTTAATATGAGTACGCGAGTTAGCGTCGTACACACGTAGAGGAGAATGATATATATGTTTAATATTATCAAGTAAAACCTTATGCTAAATCAAAATAAAGAATAATTTCGGTATTTCCCTTCCACGAATAAGACAAACAAAAGATCAGAACTCGTTGATGGGATTTGAAATCGCGATCCATAGTTGGCATTCCCGTATTATATCCAAATAAACTATTCGTGGTTCTCTCGTGTATATTGTATCAATATTGCGTTGCAATACATACATTGCTTTTTTAACTGGAACTTTTATAACGGCTGTCGTAAAATAGTACGAGTATTTAGTAATGAACGCGTCAGACGATTTTGATGTTTTTTTAACGAATGTTTATTTGAACGTTCGCCTTTCAATCGTGTTTTGCATTCTCTCGTGTCTTTCGAATGGGTATTCTATTTTCAAATATTCAGACGCCATCTTGATTTGTTTTATTGATTTCGCCGACCCCCGGGAGACCAAATGATAATTGAAATAACTATGATATACTGTAAACTATACTGTATCTAGCGATCCGCTTCGGCTTCAGACGGGGGTAATACTTATACTAAATATACTACAGATTTTTTCTTTAATATATTCTCTATATATTATATACGAAAACCTTCCTTTCGAATCACTATACCTATTTTTTTTTAAAAAAAAGTATCAAAATCCATTTCGTTGTTTTAAAGATCGCAGCAGGCATAGGGACAGACAGACAGCAACTTTGTTACTAACCCAAGTCGATAGAGGCGTAACCTTCCATTTCCAAAAAAAAAAAGTTGTTGCTCAAATAGTTTTAATCAATATTAAAGTAATTTATTATGATTTTATTGTATGACTTGATTGACGTCATTGTGTCGTCGTCATCGTATCATAATACCGAATGAACATATGGTATCTAACCTACTACAAATCTGTGGGCAGAAGACACTGGGTCAATAAGACCCTGAACGTCTGGGTCAAAACCCACTGACAAGGTAGCTCTTAGCCGCCGTTGATGAAAGTCCGGGCACGGAGGTATACCTCGAGGTCCGTATCCGACTTGATTTAAGACCAAGCAGGAGAAACCAACTCTCTGTAACATAATGATATAAACTTAATACGACTTCAATATATTTTCGAAATTAAATTTGTTACAAAGATTTGTGGTCAATATAACGAAAGGTTGAGTAAATTTTCAATATTTAATTTAAATTTTCACAAAGAAAAAGAATTTATATTTTCATTTTAAAATAAAGTTCGAAATAATTAATAATTCTTATTAATGTAATTAAGCTTTCATCATAATTTTTGTTAAACCTATATTAACCATTATTTATATGATATTTATATATGTCTATATTGTGAACTGAAATTGTCAAAAAATGTTATCCCGTATATGTCGTTGTCAATAGGTGGCACGTGCCACAGACTCATCATCATCATCATATCATCCATTATCCCTGAGCCCTTAGCCCAATTTTATTTGAAGTCGACGCAGCATATCTACTTCTCCCATACTTCTCTATCTGACGTCATCTCACAGGTAACATTCTTTGTACCCATATCTTCTTTCACACAATCCTTCCATCGTTCCTTTGGTCGTCCCTCTCCTCTATTCATCCAAGTCGATGCTCAAGACCTTCCTCCCAACATGGTCCTCATTCCTCTTACCACAGACGTACGCCATTAAAAATACTGTTCAATATATATCAGGGTCGATATGACTCAGTTGTTGGATTATTGATTCTTAAGTAGAGGTTACGGGTTCACACAGAGTTGGATGAAATACAACCTACTTTAGCATTTAAATATTCTATATCATGTGAAGAAAACTTATTTAACTAAGTCCTTCTAAATTTTTGTGAAGTAAAATTCATAAACATTTCATTTCCATGTAAATTGTAATCGCGCTTAAAGTTCAAAGTACGAAAGCTCGCATAAAGCTTTGTGGAGCTTCGAAAGATGAGAAAGTTGACGCGGTAACACTTGCGTCAAGTCAGAAAGCTTCTCACGCTTTCATTGTATAAACTTGGTCGCCATTTTTATAATGTATCACGTATAAAATATACTATCTTAGTTTTGTTGATATATATATATATATATGCTGAAAATCACAGGTTACACAGCTTAGAATATATTTATTATAAACTGTCAAAATATGTAAACGGTGAATATTGTTTTTAGAACAAGGGATCTGAGTTTAATGGACACGCAAAAATAATCTAAAAAACTGTTAACTATTTAAATTTTATACGTTTTGCTGTTAACTGGATGCTCCGGTCACAATTTTTTGACAGCTTTTAATCCGTCTGCATTTATATTTATTGGAAACTAACGGTGCTTACTACATGACGGTGACATACTACAAGTATAATGTTGTACTACAGAGTAACTAAAACATAATAGTTAACGCTCAACTAAACTTGACATTCGCAAAACGTCATACTACTTGACAAAACGCGTTTCGAGTTTTGACAATATATCTAGACGTATATTTAAAGATTAAGGTTACATCAAGACATTTCCACAATATGAAACTAATACAATTATTTTCAATTTAAGTTATTATTAGTTTTTAAAACACTTCAAAAATATGTGTACTTCCTATAACAATTAAAACATCACACAGAGTAATATTAGACAGATAAAATAAAACGGCGAATGCTTAAAAATATATTCGATTCAATTACCAATATTACTTTTGCAATACTCGCTACTTTCACTACCCTGCTCGGGGTCGATGACCGCTTTGTGCTCCACTTGACTCTGAATGCTGCTATTGTATAGTAATAGCTTTTATTGCAAGCTATAAATAGTCTGATCGTGACATACCTGTGAGGAATTCAATAAAAATCGTAATATACTAACAGGAACTAATGGATAAGCTGTTTTTAAGCCAGTCACAGCATACAATTGAGCTAAATAACAATAAATAACATGTTAAGCTATTTAACATGATATTTAATAGCATTATTTATTATTTAGCAACAACATAGTTATTTTTCATTGCTGCAAAAGCCTGCCGGTCTTTTGTACGGATTGGAGCGGCTGTGGCACTTATACTCGCTCTGAGGGTACGGCAGAGACACCTCTTCTCCCTTCTGGCCATCCCTTCTCTTATTTTTTTTGTTCCTAACATTCTTCTATATATTTAAAGCATTTTTTGTTCGTTAACGTATAGTACATAAGTTTTTCAACCTCATTAAAACGTCTTTACCCTCAAAATAAAAACATATCATTTATTGAAATATGAAATAGTAACTATGTATCACAGTACATGATACAATGAAAATAATAATAATAATAATATACCAATTAAGCATCATCTTCTATAATAATTATATTTTACCTTACCTTCTTAAATCTTACTTATTTAAATATTTTTATTTTACCTACAACCTACAAGCTCTCGTTCCTACATTAAGATTGCCTGACAGAGAAGCCAAGCCTTATTTACAACTTATTATAATTATATTTTGCATAAAATATATAAAGTCAGTGAATTTGCTATAAAAAAATCACACAATTTACAATCCATTGCTTGGCTATTATTCATGTGGATAATTGTTACGATTTTTGCATCTTACCTTTTTCTATAATGTAAAAATGAACATATGGTACCCAAGACCACCACACCTACTCTCAAGCGGACGAAATTAAGGGAACAACTACAATGCATTGTACTCCGCACTATATTGACAATTACAAAAGGCGTGGTTTATAGCCGTTATGTTCGTGCATCATAATTTATGGTCTATTTTTACCTAACATAGAGGAACAGTTTTCCATCGTGACTGTAGTGCCAGTTCACTTTCACTTTCATTTGAATTAAAGGTAATTAAAGCTCGTTCAGAAATAACTTGGATAATTTATGTCAGAGGAATACTCCATCCTAAATCATGGACTCATATATCTGACATTTAATTTCCCCGAAGAGAGTTTATTTATGAATCTGATGTTTCAACCAGTATTAGGCTCGGTGTTATTGGTTATCTTTGATTTTATTAATATATGTTATAAATGTGAAAGTAACTCTCTCTGTTTGTCTGTCGCTCTTTCACTACCAAAGCAATGAACCGAATTTGATGAAATTTGTTACAAAGCAAACTTGAACCTCAAGGACAAAAGCTACTTTTTTGTAACAACTAGTCTCAAAATATATGTGTTCATTTTAAGTCCTGTCTAAAAAGGTTATTTTATCTACTTTTAATCGAACACCCCTTGATAATTAATATGACCTAATCCGGAATCTTCAATCATATATTTATTTCATCGACAAGGCTGTTCCTAATTCATATAACATACACACCACAATATTTGAAAAACTAAGTAAATATCTTGCCATTGAAATTAAAACTCAATGGCAAGTACAAATAAAGGTCATAGTCCTTTTATAGATCGTACCAAAATCTCTGTCAAAAAATCTGAAATGCCAACATATAAACTCCACATGCTCCAGATAGCCATAATTCTTAACTCTGTATCACCCGAAAGTTTCCATCATCTTGCAACTCCATCGTCCGCGTTCGTAACACAAACACTCCTTAAAGCTTAATAGTGGCCTGCGTTTTAGGTTTTAATAATACTTTTAATATTTTATTTATACCTATTTTTATTAAACTAAAATTAAAGTAACTGAATAATACTTTTATGTTATGTGTATGCACTTTTAAAAACGCTCATTTATCAGTTATTAAAATCTAAATAATAATAGCTTTCGAAGTCTTTAAAATTTGTAATCATTGTTAATATTGTCATAGATTTTATGATTAAACGTTTGAAGGACAAATAAGTTAAACTAAAGATACTTGGGTTACAACTTGGGTTAACTTAGCCACATTAGATTCATTGCCAAACATTAAGAATTAAGATTTGTGACGTCTGCTAAGTTATAAGCATAACACTTTCCATTAGTATCTTTGTTTACAAAAGTAAACAGTTTTCTCTTATCTGTGGCTCGCAGAAGTTGTCACGGCGTTCTATTAAGCAATTACTGTTATACAATTATATATATATATACATATATATAAACAATTACCTTAAATAAAGGGAATTTAAATGTATTTGAATTTATCAACGAAAGATATTCCAATTAATAAAGGTGGTAAACTCCGAACCGGTGGTAGATTTTTGACAATCAATGAGAAAGTGTACACTTCTATTTTGAATGAAGATTTTTAACTTTGATTTTGACTTGATTTTATAGAATATTCAAGATATTTATAGATAGATAATGTGCGGAATCTGCAAATATGTGTAATGTAGATTGTATGCATTTCCGAAAAGGTGATAGTTTGATGGTGACGGTGCATTATTCGCATGATGATTTATACCTAACGTATGTTTGGTAAGCCACAATAACATTATATACCATTTCGAGTCAACACTAGCACCGTTCACGCTCATTGGTCAAATCGAATATAGCGCGCTTTTCCGGCTCTTGTTACGTACTTCCGTCCCTTGTTTGGAAATCACTCTCATCGACTACAGGCAAGCAAACGAGAAGAAAAGTTTTAAAATTAAATAATAAGAAATTTAATTTGGAATCATTTTTATAATTTATTATTTCTTAAAATGTGGTGCAGAAAACCAACTTCACTCCAATGCAGTCTAATTAAATATTTGATGATTCTAATTCTCTCTGCACATGCCAGTGACATCTTAATTTCGCCGCTTAATACTAAGCTGCAAAATTAAGATGCAATCATACTAAGTTCATATTATTAGCTGCTCGTGATTTTATTCGGGTTTTATCATAAAGTATTTTTTTTTAATATTGAAGAGTATATTATTTTTTTTAAAGTCATTCTTTTAAATACCCT
Organism: Vanessa cardui; assembly: GCF_905220365.1. Taxonomy (NCBI): domain Eukaryota; kingdom Metazoa; phylum Arthropoda; class Insecta; order Lepidoptera; family Nymphalidae; genus Vanessa; species Vanessa cardui. The sequence continues at coordinate 11,248,621 of NC_061139.1, forward strand.
TTGAATTTAGTAGGTTTATATCGTATTTGAATGTTGGTAACAATTTAACAACTGACATTCGATACGGATAATTTATTTGAAATTCGATCATTACAATAAAATGAAATGAATATGAATTCGATAAAAAAGCAAATTCAATCCTATAGCTTTAACAGCCTCAAGTGGAGACGAGCCTTTTGTTATTGAACATTATTACCTTCGTGAATGCATTATTTTATCACACGTGAAATTTTAAACGGTGAAAACTGAATACAATAGTTAAAATTCATACAATTTTCTGATGATATATTTGAATTTAAAGCCTGTAAATTGATTGGTCAGCTTGTAAGAGTCGAGATAAATAGACACGTGGATCTTAAGGTGGTTCTCATGTGTAAAGCAGCTTTATTTAAATCGTTTTAAAATATATCGTATATCGTATTGGAATAATCCCAGTATCTTTTCTATACAAAAAGAAGCTTTATCCCTTGGACATAAAGGCATATTTTTTACTTGGTGGTAAGGTAAACAACAGTACTCAGTATTGTTGTGTTCCAGTTTGAAGGTTGAGTGAGCCACTGTAACTACAGGTTCAAGGAACATAACATCTTAATTCCCAGGGTTAGTGACACAGTGGCGATGTAAGGAATAGTTAATATTTCTTACAGCGTCATTGCCTACGGGTGATGGTGACCGCTTATCATCAGGTGGCCCATATGCTCGTCATATCCCATAAAAAAAAATAGCTGAAGATTCCAAGATCAGGTTTTCAGTCATGCATTTATCCTGAATAGTTCGGAATCAGAATATTGTCAGTGGTTACAGTGTAGTTGCGGATAATGTCGTTTAAGCTGCCGCTATGTCATCAGATAGCTGATCCGTCTAATTATAGTGTAATGCACTCTCTGTGAGCAAAGTAACTTGCTTATAGTGAGTGCTTTTGTCCATGATATTGGATGTCGTGCCCAAAATTCGAATCGGAATAAAATAAAAAAGTCATTGTTATAGCCTGAGTTACGCCTTATCACATCAGCTATGTGCCAGTGAAAGTCCCGTAAATTTTGGTCCAGCAATTCCAGAGATTAGCTGGAACAAATAAACAGACATGAATTGTAAACAAAGTTATTTTGTTATATGTACCGTGTATACATACATATGCATTTAATAGAAAGGGGTTATTTAATTATTACAAACAGACACTCCAATTTTATTAAGGTTGTATATATATTTGTAATCTCAAATATATTGATACAAGTATTTGGAGGTTGTAACATGATCTACCACTAAGTACTTCTGATTTGAAGGGTGAGTGAGTCTGTGTAAATAATGAAACAAAGGTTACCATTTTTTTTTTATTCAAGCGTTCCTGGTGTATTGATGATGTATGGGATGCTTTATATTTTCAATAATGGCAATATTAGTTGTTGTTGGTATCCAGATATTACCTGCCAACCTACATTAATAAAAAAGTAAGAGTATTTCATGAATTGAATTAGTATTGTAAACAGTCATAGTAACGACCATGAGAACGCCTATTCATCGCTCTGTATTGCCATTGTCTTAGTAATTTCACTTTTGTTAAATAATAACAAGCATTATTCTTCTCTAATAAAGGCATGAATGAGATTTGATTTACATAATTTAGGGTTAGCCATAGCGAAATTTATAAATAGACTAAAATAAATCTGATTTTATTTTAAAAGTAACTGACAGCATCAATAAATATTATACCTTTAAATCTGTATACTTATATATTTTCTATACTTATAATTAGGATATAATGTAAAGTATATTATAGTTGTATTGAAATAATCATATATATAAATATATAGAAGAAACGAAAAACTTTTATGGTACGGTAGATACCCCGTGCTATAGGGTCATCGTAAGTGGTCATCACCACTCTCAGACACTGACCATTCAACCATTCCTTACATCACAACAATTTGCTACCAACCTTTGCAGCTAAAATGTAATGTCACTTGTACCAGCATTCTCACCCTTCAAACTTGAACACAACAATATTGGGTAATGTTGCTTCATGGTAGCCCTAACTTAAAGCCTTACCCCACCACCAAGTAAAACTGTCAGCTTAATTTTGACATTATTTGTTTAATAAGAATTATAATCAATTATGAAACCTTTTTACTCATAACCTTTTTTCTGTTACAGGTATATATCCGCTTCTACCGAAATACCAGCCATTTTGTTAATCAAGGTAAATGTCCTCATATATGACGCATGAATATACTTGAAGATCTGATGATTGATGAATTTATGAGCTTCGGCAATTACATATTGACAGTATGTAATAGATAAAAAGAGCACAAATAAATCATTTTAAAAAGCTTGCACATCTTATATACTCTATTAATTGTTTTATATTTAACGTGTTAAAACATTAAATTTACTAAGTTTAGAAAAGAAAATAAAAATACAGATTAATATACCTAAATATAGAGAGGTAAGTTTATAAACGTCTTCCACAAAAAAAAATCATTTTGTTTTTTACTTTCCTGCGAAAATATTATTTTTGCTTTTACTTTAAAACACTCTTCAAACAGACAATAGTTTTACTACTTTTATTTCAAACACGATGTATATACTTCGTCTGGAATAGATGCACATTCTTATAAAGTATATTCCCTGTTAGAAAACTTAAAAATCCATACACGCATCTCAGATAGGTACATCAGGATGTAGCCCAGTATCGTGACAGCTTACAACTTGTATAAAAATATAGTATCTTAGGAATATAAATCCCTTCTAGCTTGTCGTCAAATATGTTTATGAAGCCTCAACAGATTTCCAGTATATATACTATCGTATATACTCATATAAAATATTTTCATACAAAAACTCTCAAATACACAAAATATTGTTGGTTTACACGGTGCATGGAAGTAAAATACTCAATTTGTTTCGACAATCAGCGCCAGATTTTATTCAATTTACCCAGAAAATTATTGAATTGAACACCTAAACCTTTCTCACAACCCATTCTACCTAATAGTGAAAACTGTATAAAAATCTATTCAGTAGTTTTTTAATTTATTCATATACGAGACATTATTAAATAATGTGTAGTAATAAGAAACAGCTGTTGCATTTACATTATTTTTTTTAAATGTTTATGTATACATAGTACATATACGTAATGTGCTAGGATAATTTAATTATGGAATTAAATGAGATAAGTCACAGAGATCAGCACACAAAGCATCATTCAAATTACATTTTAAATGCCGCGTAGCATTGGATTAGCTATGAGTGTAGTTGTGTTCAAGTTCTAAGTAACAAGACATAGTGCATGTCTAAACTTTAGAAGACAATTCAAAACAACATAATTAATCCAACTGCGTTCCAACTGTAGTACGACTTACCTTACTTTTGGACTAAACATACATTGATGGATAACGTGCTTAAAATGTTTAAAAACAAAAATAGTATTTTAATGCATGTTTATCTAACATATTAAATAACATATAAATTAAAAATCATTTAAAATCCTGGCGGAATATATTATTTAAATATATAATTGTATTTAGCTAACATAACTTTGTGTTATAAATGATGAAAAAGTGTAGCTACTGTGTTTTTGCCGGTTCTTCTACGGAATCTAGATTCCGAACCTATAGTAGCTTCACTATAATTTGTAGAATGACGACTCAAAAATTCTAGTAAATGCCTACTCGAATAAAGTTTATTTTGATTTCATTTAGTTTAATATTGAAAAAAAAATATACTCATATCAACCTTATGTATTTGCTGGGGTTATTTAACATACATACATTTTCAGTATGAAGGGTTAATGCCCCAAATAACGGAACCAATTGGCATAACATCTTAGTTTACGTAGTTAGTTGGGCAATGTGCTTGTAAGGAATGATATGTATTTGTTGCAAAACCAATTTTGGTCTTTGGTCGGTGGCCATATGGTATATAGGGTAGATGGAGTATTTGCTCGTCCTTTATTAAATAAGTTGAATATATTAGTATGTAAACAGTCCTAAAAAACATGATTCTAGCAAAAAGGTTTTAAGCTTTGAATGGTTTAAGTCAATATTAAGAAATTTTGAGATTTTCGCACACATTATAATTAGATATTTATTAAACTGTAATTACATAGTTTTTTACTTGTTTCTCTCTTTTACTCTGTGCTAATGGTTGAATTAAAATCAACAGTATTTAAAAAGACTATGTCTAATCTGAAAATACACAAACGCAATATATGATATAGGAAAGTGATAAAAAGTAACAGCCACTAAATATCCCACTGTTGGGCTAAGGTTTCCTCTCATTTCTCAACGCTGTCAATACAAGTTGAAAAATGTATATAATCCCAATCATTATTTATCATCGTTTATATAATATAATAATCTTGTATATGTATATTAATGAATAGTTCCAAAAATATGGTAACGTGTAAAGTATTGTACGAATATATTAACGTCTTTGCCATATAAAAAGTAATTCATGATAAATGATAAGATAATCGCTTTGAGTGACTGACAATAAATACATAGGACGTAACGTTGTCTAATCTGCCAAAGTTATTAGCGGAATGACGGTGTAAAATATTCTTATTAATTCTTACAGCGTCAATATTCACGAGCGACCACTTACCATAAGATGTCACTTGTGCCGAAAAAATTAAAAAAAAAAACAAAACGCAATACTTGACTGGTTTTTAAAATCCATTTTATATTATTTAGTAGAAGTTAAGGAACCCAGTAAAAGTGTTTTTTTTTTTATTTCTAGAACATATTTATCGAAAAATATCATATTAAAAATTCCATATTTAAATAGCGCATAAAACGTTACTTGGACAACATGGGGCTGCAATGGGGTTGGTGACGTCACTTGCCTGTATTTTAATCTGAATTACATGTAGTAGGCAAGCAAGGTTAACAAGCAAGTGACTTCATCATAAGCCCGGCGAATTAGGAGCGTTTTGTGTCACGTGACAACCTTTTAAAAAAATGCATAATTTGCAACTTTAGTTAATAAATAACCATTTGAGTTTAAAACTCACTTGTGAAATGACGATCTTCGTGGTCGAGTGCTGTGTATACCGGTTTTTATGGGTACGCCACTCCGAGGCCCCAGGTTCGATTCTCGAACTAATAGTTTATCATTAGTTTTCTATGTTGTCTTGGGTCTGGGTGTTTGTGTTACCGTCGTTACTTCTGATTTTCCATAACACAAGTGTTTTAGCTACTTACATTGGGATCAGAGTATTGTATGTGATTTTGTCTCATGTTTATTTATTTATTTATCCTAACAAAAGCCTAACGCTAATGACATACAAAGTCTTTAAATACGAATTAATAAGTAATTGCTAAACTTAGTATCAAATATCTGAGTCGGGGTCTCATAATTCGGCCATTAATGTCTTGACAACGCCATAAATATCCCCCATTATAATACCTTGACCCTCGGGATCGTGACCGAAATATATGAGATCGGTTATTTATCATGAAGGTTTATTAAGGACCCTGGCGTTTGTCATTTAAAGATCGTTTTTACATCAACACGAAACTTATTTTCCGAACTTTTCATGTACCTAATAGTTTTATTTGTTTTTTTATTATGATTGAGTATGAGTATTTATACGTACCAAACATATATATTTTCCCTTTTTTTATATTTATATAATAGTTGACGTATTTTTATTAACATAAGAATTAACAACATTAAATGCTTAAAAATATATATGTACAAATATGAACTAAAACTAGTTACTGTATAAATCTTGCCCGCGTGGAATGGTGGCAAGAATGCTAGCAGCATTTCCCCGTTGAATCGCAATTTCGATCCTCTGGCAAAAAAAACGAACCAGCTCTCCTGTCACCAGGCAATGAGGCGAGGTGTTATACTTTTGATGAAGCTTTTTGCACCACTACTCCAAGGGCCAAGCGTTTCGACAGCAAATGGAACAAAAAAGTAATTAGATATAATACACGAATATTTAGTTATTTTTTTGGCTTCAGCTTTTTCCGCAGCGGCACCGGCTCTTAACATTGTTTCTCGGATATGAGATGGAGCCAACGTGTCAACACATGTAGCGTCCCACACAAGGGCCCGACCTCGTTCCCAGGGAACCAATGTTAATCCATCAGGTCTCTTACCATCATCGCGACTAATTCCACGAGGCTCAGTAAGAGCAGGAACGTCGATGGTGGCAAGAGCCCTTTTTATTATGTCATTAAGAGAACCGTGGCGGAAAAGCCTACCTGGGCAAGAGAGACCATATAAACCGAAAGAGTCTACCTCCTTTCCACACGGGCATCTGTGTTCAGAACACAGAGGTTTTCCCAGTCGGAGACCAATCGATATGCGAAAACATTCATTATCTAAAAGTGTCCCAATTTTCCCTTTTTGATATTAGTTAGGCAAAAGGCCACAGAAAATCATTCGGTTAAAATTACACTTGATAGTCACGAGCTAACTGCTTTAAAACAAAGGTGGTTTCATTAAATATGTATGTACAAAAGATAACCAGAATCCTGCTGATATTGTTCTTACATGTAAACTATTTTTCAATAATAGTGATATATTGACCGAAATAGAAGTTGCCAGTTATTCAAATCAAATCAATTTCATTCAAGTAAACTTCACAATTAAGCGTCTTTGATTTAAACACATTCGGAAAGTAGTCTCCAGCTTGAAGAAATTATCGCATTTTTCAAATAAACAGATTTACAATGCCGTTCTTCATAATAATTAGTGATTGATAGAGTCTAAATCCAGGCGTTAAAAATAGTCTTTTAATGAATAATATTAGCGGGTTACAACAAACGATACTCTTTATATATACGAGTATACGTTTTTTTATTTACAAACGTTATATCCGAATTTTGTTTATTTAATCTTTAATTCGTATTTGTTATTTTAATTTCCACGTTTTTACTATAGACGAAACCGGTCGAGACTCTTTCGATGTTTCTCCACAGGTTTGAGGCGTTTATTTTCAAATGGACTGCAGATATATAATAATCAATAATAAAGTGTACTGCATCTGTATGTTGCATTAATAAAATTTGATTTTAAAATTATGATAAAACTCGACTTATCTGTAACTTTGTGTATTAGAAAATGCTAGGAAATAGATAAATTGTCCCAGGTGAATAGTATGTAAGAAGGGTCAATAATACAGGGCATGTTTGAACAGAACAAAGCTGGAGCCATTAGCAAGGGAAATACGTATGGAAGTGTCGAGAGCAATCTACAGCTGACAAACGTCCCTTTGATTAACGTAGGGCGGAGATTGCAGTTTGTGTTGTATGTGCGGCGTCAATACAGCGTGATGGTAACTTCTGTGTCATCTAGAAATCTGATTGAAATGACTGACACAAGCAATTAAAGATTAACAATTTTATTAATATTGTGTGACGAGCCAACCCCCCCCCCCATTTTATGTAATTTCGTTATATTATAACGATATGTATCGTTATAATATAACGAAATTACATAAAATCATTATAATTTGTAATCTATGTTATTCTGATGTATAGGGAAAGATTAACAAACATACATACATCCAACCTCACAAATTTATGTGAAAATTTAATATTCGTAGGTAATGTCTATGGTAGAAGGTTCTAAGGTTTCTCTATATGGTATCTCTTAATTCCTCATTGAAAATATTTTTTTATGATGAGTAAATAATAATCTGTCTGTGTAATAAAATTGCGTTTGATTGTTTCGGCTTATCTCTGGAACGTCTGGACCGATTTTGACGGGACTTTCACTGGCAGATAGGTGATGTAATAAGGAATAACATAGGCTACAATAATAACTTCTTCGTAAAATTCAAACGCGTTCGAAATCGCAGGCGTAGGTAGTATAATATTTATGTACAGTAATCACACCAAGAGTTCTTAACTTGAAATAAGCAAAAGGTAAAAAATACCATATAGGTACGATTACATGTTTATCGATAAAAAAGGGTTTTATGAGAATTCCTAATTTGAAATTGGACATTACTGTTAATTATAGCATCTACCCGGGTATATCCCAGGGAACGGGTTATATTGTTTTTCATACGAACGAAAAATACAGGAAGAAAATAATAAAAAAGTATATTGGAATACGTAAAACCTTATTAATTCGAGTGCTTAATTAAAAATTTTCTCGTTTCAAATTACATCACAAATGCTCAACTTTTGCCCTGATACGATAATGTTATTTTTGAGAGTATACGACACATCTGTTACCTTATGGTAAGTGATTGTTACCATAGACAATTTCAATTCAAGACGTTAATATCACTCCTGATCATCAAAATGTTGCCCAACGTGTAAATCAAGTTGTTATATCTCTCTGGCCGAGATGGCCCACTAGTTAGAACGCGTGTATTATAACCGATGATTCCGAGTTCAAACCCATGCAACCAAAAAAATGTGATGTTTACATTTTTTTTTGTTATTTTTTTCTTCATACATGGTGGTAGGGCTTTGTTCAAGCCCGCTACCGCTAAACAACAGTACGCAGTATTGTTGTATTCTGGTTTGAAGGTTAAGTGAGCCAGTGTAACTACAGGCACAAGGGACATAGCATCTTAGTTCCCAAGGTTGTTGCATAGACGATGTAAGGAATAGTTAATATTTTTTACAGTGTCATTGTCTATGGGTAATGGTGACCACTTACCATCAGGTGGCCCATATACTCGTCCGCCAACCTATTCCATAAAAAAAATGTCGACTTCAGCGATCTTGACAATTTAATAGTGTTTAAAAAGGCTTCTTCAATAAAGTATATTTTGAGTTTGATTGCTTCTTGCAACGTAATGAAACATTTCGGCGTACGATACTTCCCTATGTATCCTCCCGCTCTTTACCTACTGCATGCATCTCGTATAAGGTACGCATAACGTACCATTAGCGAAATGTGGAAGGATGTGGGCACAACGCCGGGAAGTGTTGAGAGCAATCAGACAGCTCTCAACGAATGCCGTGTTGTTTTTCTTTTGTAATATCGGCATATGGAACGGCGAGTGGTTTTCATTTAAGTTGATTTACCTTTATTAAACTTTTGTTAAATATTCGTAAACTGCAACTGTTTCTTGACTTTTCATCGATAGTTAAATTTATAAAAAAAAATGTCTGTACATACCTTACTCTGTAAAAAAAATCGCAGCAACATATGAATTGTAAAAAACAACTCTCTTCTCTGTAGTACTGAATCACCTATGATATATTACTAACTTAAAAATATACAAATACGATACTTGGATTGGTTCGTCTATGCTTAGAAAATTTAAAAACAAAACTCTCCTTTTATAGAAGAAGGATTTTCCACCAGTTTCTTCCAAGTTTGAACGCTTACTCTTTGTTCAAAGTTCACGTGTTATAACTACTGGACCATTCAGACTTCTAAGCGGATTTATTTCAGTCTGAAGATATTTATCAAGCGACCATCTAGAAGCTATTGGAAACAATACTAGTAACTATAGTTTCGAGTTTCTACTTACGACACTTAATAGGATACCAGTATATGATTAGTCAGATTACAGAATATGACATCTTAGATCTTGATTACACTCACTCTCACACTCATACTCACAAGTGACAGGGTGAAAAGTTATTTATGATTCTTTAAATTCCTGTATATTTTAGTTTGGATAAACCAACCTATTTGTTTGTCTATCTTTCTTAGATAATTTTGTCAGAAAACTCGAGCATGAAGAATTATTACGCCATTAAATGAAAACTTTAACAGTGTATGGAGATGAAACTTCAGTCAAGATTATGCTTACAAAGTTACCTCAACTGTAAAGTAATTAGCACACTATGTAGCTGACTAACAAACTACAACATCATTATTACTAGCTAACCGTCCTGACTTCACACGCGTAAAATATACCCTATATCAAATAACTTTTAAATTGAAGAAGAAATTAAAAAATATAAAATACTATTTTTTCCTGTTGGGAAAGTTCCTGTTCCTTAAATTTATACGTGTAATACATATTCACCTTTCCTCTGGATAACTCTGTTTGTTGATGAAAGATGCATTGGATTGGATGGGCTTTCCATTGCGTAGTATAAAATATCTAAACATACAGACGGGGGAAGCGACTTCGTTTTATACTTAGTTGAGCATACATCATTCGAATAACTTAGTACCTTTTTTTTCGAATTTAAACTTTTTTTTATAGAATCAATATCATGATATACATTACAATAATATAAGATAATCTATATTAATATTATAACAACAACAGCCTGTAAATTCCCACTGCTGGGTTAAAGGCCTTCACTCCCTTTGAGGAGAAGGTTTGGAACATATTCCACCACGCTGTTCCAATGCGGGTTGGTGGAATACACATGTGACAGAACTTCTATGAAATTTGTCACATGCAGGTTTCCTCACGATGTTTTCCTTCACCGCCGAGCACGAGATGAATTACAATTAAGCACATTAATCAGCGGTGCTTGCCTGGGTTTGAACCCGCAATAATCGGTTAAGATGCACGCGTACTAACCACTGGGCCATCACGACTCTTAATTAATATTATAAATGTGAAAATGACTCTGTCTGTCTATCTGTCGCTCGTTCACGTCCGAAACAATGAACCGAATTTGATGAAATTTGGTGTGAAGTTGAAATCAAACTTAAACTTCTAGGAAGGACATACTACCTTTTTGCCTAACACGTGACAATCGACAACCCAAAACGCGAACGAAACCGCGGGCGACAACCAGTATATGATAAAAAACTTCGTTCGTTTTAATGTCTGATAAATAATGATTTACATTTTACATATACATATTATATATTATATATATTATATATACATATTATACTACGTATTTACATGTTTTAATTTGTGGTTAAGAGAAACTACTGATTTTCAAGCCGATTCTACTTGGTGGAGTCTACATCTTCGGTTGTAATTTTGTAATTAACAACTCTATAAAGTGACGCTTTCAAATGCAATCGAAATTTTTTATATTAATATTAAAAATGCGAAAACAATTATGTTACCTCTTTAAGTTTAAACCGGTGAACCGATTTTGATGAAATTCGGAACGGAGATAGTTTGAGTTCCGGGAAATGATACTCTATGTAGGCTAAAAAGGCTACGTATTTAATTAATTCATCGAGGGGTTTAATAATTTTTTGGCTAAGATTATAAGTATAATAATACTATAAATGTGAAAGTAAGTCTGTTTGTCTGTTATTTCATAGGTAATCTATTGAGACGAATTTGTTAATATTTTATTTAAAACAAGCTTGAACACTAAGGGCATAAGACGACAAGGACATTTGACGACCTCCATGGTCGAGTGGTAGGTACACCGGTTTTACATGGGTACGCCTCTCCGAGGTCCCGGGTTCGATTCCCGGCCGAGTCGATGTAGATTATCATTAGTTTCCTATGTCGTCTTGGGTCTGGGTGTTTATGGTACCGTCGTTACTTCTGATTTTCCATGACACAAGTGCTTTAGTTACTTACATTGGGATCAGAGTAATGTATGTGATGTTGTCTCATATTTATTTATTTATAAGTTTTTATAAATAGACTCTACAACCTCAAGTGTCATTATAAATATATGTGATACCATTTCTATATTTCCTCTTCTATGATTATAAACTACGTACACCCATTAGCAAAGGAAGTACGGGTAATGGGGAGTGTCGAGGGTCGTTGGTCTGCTTTCAACATACCGTGCTTGACGTTTGAGATTTCAGGGTAGTTTAAGGCGATGCAAAGTGTTACCAAGTTGTATAAATGTTACGGTATATACAAATTTACATTCTATTTTTACGAAATAGGTAAACAGACTATACATGGAATAGCAGTTGAATTGGTAACTTCACATTTGAAGTATTGTGTACTTTAAGTATAATAAAATTCCACAGACAATTTTAACTTTGCCGTGTCATAAATTTAAATCATTTGTAAAAAATACATTTTTAAAGAAGGCATATACAAGATTATACTGACGATAACAAAGGGATTAATACTTGTTGACTTTCAGCCAGGTTATATTAAAGTCATATATAATTGTAATTAACTAATAGGTATGACTTGTAAAAGCCTACTTGAATAAAGTATATTTTGATTTTTTTCAAGGAGGTATAGTTTAAATAAACTAATTGATGATATTTTTGTTGTAAGTTAACGAAAAAATTTTCAAGAATGATGAATGGAGGAAAACGATGAATCTTTCAGGGTAAGAAGGAGTGCTAGAAATGAGATAAGAGTAAAAACAAGATATCATAAGAATAAAAAGCTGTAAAGAAAGGAAGATTTTTGGAAGCCACCGTCCATCAAATTGCCTCCCCTCCCCCCACTTTCTGCTCAAGTTAATATATTATCCTTCATATCAGAACACAACACAAAGTTTTGTCATTAACATTTTTTGATGACACATTATCCGGTAGTGAAAAACTTCTCTGAAGTAGCTCATTTATCGGCATTATAGTACCGAAATTATGAACAAAAGCTTAACTTAATTGTAATCTAAAAATATATCACAAAACACCATTAATACAAGCACTAATATGATGACAGTGACGATTCAGAATTCTGATTGCGAATTGCTCGGGAATTTTCGTTTTTTTTCTTTTTTGTATTACAAACGACAGATGTAAAGACTGTTAGACAATAGAAATTTTATAATATTATGGGATTTTTTGGAAAAAATTATAGATGTATTAGAGTTGTCGCTTATGATGTTAGTAATATGGTTCTCTTTTATTATTTAGAAGGAAGTCGGCATTTAGCTTAGATTCACTTGCGTTTTATTTTACAATAAAATAATGTTATAAAGGTAAAATTGGGGTAAGAAATGGGACCCCCCATTTCTTACACCAACAATCTGTTTAATTTGCTCAATGGGTACATTTTTCCTACCATCCACGTCAGGTGTAAGTATTGAATGTGATTCTTCGTGTCATGTTACCTTATTTACATCTGGTACCTTAGGTTGTAGCTTCACTTAAAACAGTTGTTAAACGACGAATCAAAATTGCTTATAAAAGCCTACTTAAATAAAGTATATTTTAATTTGATTGGATATGCTAGTAATGCCAGTACCACCTCAGTATAAATTTCGGAAAATTTTCGCCTAAGAAAAGCTTATGAAGAAGTGATTCAAATTTTAAATGATTTATGATTTATTCCTAATCTCAAAACAAGCAAGCGAGTATATAAATTATGAAGAAAACTTTAATTCAAGTATCAAAGAAGCGGTCTAAAAGGAATGTAATGTGGCCGGCGCTGGGACCCAGCATCATTCGTCTTTCTAAGCCTGATTTAACGTCGGCAGGCGTTACTTGGCTTTTTGCCAAGGGTGTGAAGAGTAGACTTAGTTGATACACTATAATCTATTTAGTGTGGATTTTAGGGTGACAGTTTTTTTTACTTAGCAAAATGTTTTGTTGGTTAAGTAAATTAAAAAGCCTTTTTAATTTTGTCTCATATTTCTGAGTTCGTTAAAGGATATCAACTATGTTATTTGGGGAGTTATTTACGCGGCTTATAGTAGAGTTAACTGCCAGCAATCGTTACATAGAGAAAATTATATCCATAGGAATTTCCCTGCCTTTCTCTTTCGTTATATCTATTTCTATTATATGACATGGAATTTTTAAGAATATTTGATAAAAAAAGTGTTCAAACTGCAAAAAGAATAGTAAACATTTCTTATAGCAAAGAAAAGTTACATGAAAACAGTGTAGCATAATAAAAAATAATAAAATAACACCTATAATTCCCTACTGCTGGGCTTAAGATCCTCTCCTTTTGAGAATTTTAGGGGCATTTTCCACCACGCTGCTACTATGCCGGAAGTTGGATTCACATGTGGCAGAATTTCGACGAATTATAAACACAAATTAAGCACACGAAAATTCAATTTGAACCCGTATTCATCGGTAAACTTAGAACCGTTTAGGTGCAAGAGATATTATGTGTTCAATACAAAGGCATTGATGTTAGAAATACTAAACATACGATAATGCTTATATGTATCTAAGAGGGCGGTATTTAGGACATTTAGTTGAGCACCGACTATAAAAACAAACGGTATCCTCTCTATTATAGTGAGACATTATGGGATCGCTTGTTAGTATAGCTTTAGCCAACAAAGAGAGCTCAAGTAAAATGGACAATAAATAACTAACATCGTACTTTGTATTTTGGATAATTGGCTCAGGAGATTTAATGAAACTATTAAAAAGGGTATAATGGGAAAGTAAAACTAAATATTTTCTGTAAAGTTTTAGTTTTTTTTTTTTCGAAAGTTCTCAAACTTTCATCGGATGGACAACTTAGTTCAAGATAACCTGGATATGAAACGCAGTTTAAAATAGCTACTCTTAGCTTCATGTAAGAACATAGCGTTGAGTACCTTCGTTTGAAACTGTAATAAAAGTGTAAAAACGCTTAAAACTAAAGGACATGAACTCGAGTTTTCTAGCATATGGTCCGTAAAATTCATGTAAGTATCCTGGAGCGACTGTATGACTCCTGTCTCCTTATATGCTTATAATAATAAAAGAGACTATATTAGAAAATACCACTCAGAAGTTGTACTTTGACCGACCAATCCTTGTAGACAAGATTACACATTACAATAGACAACAATCCAGTCCAATATAATACCCCACTTTAAGACAGATGTGCATTTGGTCTAGGCCCGTGTTTGTCGACTATAAAAACAATGAATAATTATAACACCAAATACAATACAAAGTGTACTGATTCGTATATCAAAATTAAATCTCAGTGGTAAGTGAATAACGTAAAAACTATACCCATTATCATCTCATCAACTGGAGTTTTTCCTCATTCACTGTTCTGCAGCTTACAGGCGCTTGGTATTCATAAACTCACGTTATTTTTCGACGGAAAGCAGTCATTCTCAATACTTGAAAAATTGTTCGGAAATTCTTATCTAATGTTTAGGTAGTCCTAACCGTTTTCAACCGACTTCAAAAAGGAGGAGGTTATCAATTCGTCTGTTTTTTTTTATGTTTGTTACCTCATATCTTTTCACTGGGTGGACCGATTTTGATAATTTTGTTTTTGTTTGAAAGGTAGTGCCTCACGTAGGGTCCCATTTTAATTTTATTTTTTTCCGATGATGGTATCCGTATGAAAACGACATAAGTCTTAAATTTGCATTATGTACACTAATATTTTTCATTTCAGTTTACTTAGGAGGACTCTAAAAAATATGTTGAATACGCAATTATTTTTATTACTTTTTAACGCATATTCATTTGTTTTAAAAAAAGTATTTCGTTTGAAGTCGGTTATTCTTTTTGTTAAAATTTTTATTTATTGATTGGACGAAATTCCGCAAATACGGAAAATAAAACCTCGATAAATCGAGAGCATCAATAATAATAATAAATCATTTATTTCAGACTTCATGTCCATTTTGTTAGTAACAATTATGTTATACTATTGTTAGTTACAATAAATAATACTAAAGAAGAAGAAAGAAAAACTGCTAACAATCACTGCTGCTTCATACCATTAAAGATTGCATAGCAATGATTGATATACAAGCAGTCAAGTTTGGCGGCGATCGAGGTAAGTTGAACTGACACTTTACGCATCTTTTACGCGGCATAAAAACAATTGACCCGATCTTCCGCGAACATTCCCGATGCACAGGATCAGGGCAGCCCCATCAGCACCCCTATTCATATCAAAACGAGTAATGAGAATTAAAAGAAGAAAAGTATGTATACATTACAGACGACCTCCATGGTCGAGTGGTGTGTACACAGGTTTTCATGGGTACGCCACTCTGAGGTCCCGGGTTCGATTCCCGGCCGAGTCGATGTAGATTACCATTAGTTTTCTATGTTGTCTTGGGTGTGGGTGTTTGTGGTACCGTCGTTACTTCTGATGTTCCATAACACAAGTGCTTCAGCTACTTACATTGGGATCAGAGTAATGTATGTGATGTTGTCTCATATTTATTTATTTATATTTATTTATATGTATGTGATACATTTTGGCAAAAGTCTCTTCTTTTTTACCAGAAAGATTGGAGCCAATTCCACTTCGCTGGTTCAGTTCATATTCTTGAGGCAAATATTAACTAGACGAATTATTAGCTAAACTTAAGCGTGTAACAACTCCACATCCTGTTTCCACTTGTGGATATATTGGCTCACAAATTATATACACAATTATAATTTGTGAGCCAATGATAATGTGTAAATAAAATATGGTGTTAATGTTAGGAGGCACAGTTTTCCGAAATTTTAATATCAATCTGTTTTCTGATTTTAATTTTTCAATTCGTAAAATATATGGTACAATATGTTAGTGGCAGCTTTTTAACATTACAATTCTATATTATCAATCTGTATTCATAAGAGCTTGTTGCTATTTTATAAAAAAAAACAAATTGCTATAGGTATAAATATGTATCTTGTTTTAGCGCTCATTAAGTCAAAGTTTCTACTTATAATAGAATGTTTCTAATCCGTCCAAACGCTATGCAAAAATCTCTAAAACTTTTCAACGTACATACTTGTATTTTTAAAAGATAGCTGTTTCGTATTACAGTTTCATATAAAAGTCTGTCTCAAGTGCGCCTCCACAAAGGTGGGTAGACTGTAAGGCGCCAACATAATGCTTTCATTTGTATTCTCAGCGTCTCACCGGGATCTCCAGACAACCGTGGAAATGACCGACGTTCCGAGTACGGTTTTTCTAATTTTAGTACGGTAAAATAATAAAGTAACAACGTAACTTTATATATAATGGAAGTTTATGTTATTCTCAATTTGGTCAGAGTATATGATGTCAATTGTATGAAAAAATGCCCGGAGTGTTTGTCAAAATTTGCTTTTTAATAGTATAAGTAGACAGAACTCAAATGGAACACCTGATGGCAAATAGCCATTACTATATCACAATCATCATCGCGCTATAGATATATTAACTATTCTTAAAACGTAAATGCGCCACCAACTATAATGAGCTAAGATATTTTGTCCCTAAAAGTACTAGCTCACTCACCCTCAAAATAAGATGTAGTAGTAGCTGTTTGCCAGTAGAATAGCTGATGATTGGGGCTTGCACAAAGATCTATCGCCATGTAATTGTAATCGTTAAGATCTCGATGCTCTATCGCCTGACCAACTTGACGCTTGGAAATAAGGTTTCATTACGGAATAAAATGTAATATTGTCTAGCAGCGCCGATGAGGAGAATACTAAATGTTTATTTCTGTTCTGTGAGAAATTTTAATCTCGGTACGTCATAATTTACTTAATACTTTCTTTATACTTTTTTGTTTTTTTTTTTTTACAAACACATGGTCGTATAATTATGATAGATTTTTTTGTGAAAATAAACTTACTGTGACTTTTAATAACGTGGCGAAACATTTGATTTAAAAAAATAGTTTAATATGAATTCTTTAAACTTTTTATCTATTATATACACCAATAATATACTGGCCACTATATATTAAATTATCGATGTGAATTACGACTTATTTTTGCTGTGTTCTTACAGTAGTTCTTACACCACACACATACACTAATATATCTTGTAAGAACGTAACACACACAAATGTAAGCTGATCATTTAGCGTAGTGAGGCACTCATGCGTGAGTAAATAGATTTTATCGTTTAACACAAGTGAAATTACATGGAGCTAGTTTTGTATTAAATATATAATGCAGTCGCTACACTCAAATTGGCAGGCTTCCCAAGCCATTCAGGCTAAAGAGGCGATGAAATAAGAAATTATGATTAACATATATAAATCACGTGCCGCCTGAGACCCTAGTATATAGTCCTGATCAAAAATAAAAAAGTTTTTTAAGATTAGAACCAATGCCCAATAAAGGAGTTTTTATTATTCCTGAGTTACTAATATTAATTTTTAATCCTATATTAATGCAGGTTGTGTTAAGAGTGGGGCATGAAGGTTTTTACTTGGTGGTAGGGTTTTGTGCAAGCCAGTCTGGGTAGGTACCACCCATCAGTTATTCTACCGCCAAATAACAGTACTCAGTATTGTTGTGTTCCGGTTTGAAGGGTGAGTGAGCCAGTGTAATTACAGGCATAACGGACATAACATCTTAGTTCCCAAGGTTGGTGGCACATTGACAATGTAAGGAATAGTTAATATTTCTTACAGCGTCATTGTATATGGGTGATGGTGACCACTTACTATTAGGTGTCTCATATGCTCGTCCGCCAACATATACCATAAAAAAAATGAAGGGATGACAATAACCCAAGGGAATGAGATCAATCTGCGACTTTTACATCGGTAGATGACCTAAACACCCTTGCTCCAACGCTATTGATCGATTTTTCATTAGTCGCGCTGTGTACACACTCGTCAACACTAACGACCAAGATTTTAAAAATCCATACCAACCTGCATAATAACTTAACCGAATGAAGATTCTGATTATTAGAAGTACCAAAGAATAAGCAATAGCCATGTCTCATTGGCCGAGAACAGCCACGACATCAAATCCGCTCTCTGATAATATGGAAGTATTCCAAATATTATTGATTTCAAATATTTCTGGTCATATGGGCAATTTTAAGATACTTACATCGAAGCTTGTTAATTTAAATTTAAAAACATGAACAAAAATAGCTGACACTCTGACAGTAGAAAGAAGCCTTCTCCGCCTTCTGAATTGGCAATAGCCTTACATTTGATTTAATCATCTTAAGTGATTCAAAAATTCCAAATTCTCATTTCGGTTAACGTTTCTCAAAAGAGTTTACTTATTGCCTCCACCAGTGACAGCTTCATTTTTCGTCTAGATAATCGAAGTTGCGATTTATTTAGGAGGCCAGCGACCTAACCACCATTCCATGCCATCGTGTTTTTTTGGCATTAATTATTTTTAGTTAACTAGTAGTAGTAATATAATATTCGAACCTAATTATTTGAAAAATAAGGGAACATAATTTGTATCATAGTTTGAGTCGCTTCGTAATTCTCTGTGAGTGATTTACGAGTTTTTCCATAGTGATCTACTGTTGAGCCCATTTGTGGACAATTACCGTTTTTCACGCCCAATTTATTATGAAAATCGTTGAAAGCTACGAGCGCTGCGCTCGTTGTTTCTCTTGTGGACAATTGAGGTTGCCAAATTAACTTCATACTGTATGATACTTGAAATTTTGTGCATTTCAACGATTTGTACAGCGATAACCTTTATGTTCGATAAGTTTTCCACAATTCCATGACATTTGATTCTTTAAAAATGATATATTTTCCAATTTTATTTATATAGAAATATCTATTGGAAAATGCTTGACTTAGAATGTTAAGGAGCTCGATGCGAATAAAATAATTGGAATGTTTCAATAGCATCCTCTATTTTCTATCTCTGTCAAGTACTATATATAATAAATAATGTTCATCTGACTTATTTGAGATATTAAACCTTTTTGGTTCGTTCGTGAAGTCTACCTTCAGATACCTTGATGGCACTGGGTATTTAGTTCCAGGATATATTATAATTCATTGATAAACATATTTGATTTGTCAAATAATTATGTTAACAGTTCTTACTTATTCTTGTATATCATGTATGCTGTCCGAATATCAACTCATTTTCTGCCTAGCACAACTACTCTGTGGAAGCAGCTTTGGTCGGTTTTTCCGAACCTAGAAAAGAGTGTATACATTTCTTAAAACCCGACAACGCAAGTTCCCCGGTGTTCATCAGGAAGCCTCCTGTTCGTATACCACCAAAAGCATAAAAATGGATGACTTGCCCAAAGTCACAGATTAGAATTGAATATAACCAGTACACATTTAATATACAGATAGATATATGGGTAGATTTGGGTAGAAAATAAAGAAAGATCGAATACGCATTCGAATCCCATATCACAAGACAAGAGGCTATTTGCAGTCAACTGCAAACATCAAGTGTCATCAGCTGAGAAACCCATCTCAAACGTCTATTCCAAAATAATTGAAAAAGTTGCCATAATACGGCAGTTTATAAAATACACATGAATAATTCATATCACATAACGTTTAATGCCTTTGGAGATTTGTTGGGTTATTTTTTTTCGCGTATTTCTAACCCATATTCCGTGAAACCGTATGCCTCCGTTAGATTGATGACCGATCGTCCTTTACGTAGTCTTATCTTTTTCTAAGCTTTCTTTAATACGAAATATATATTTTCTGGAATAGTTTTTAGTTATTCCATTTACTTTAATAGCTACATTCACTGGTTAACATTTAAAATAACTTCATTTTCATGATATCACATTGAAGTTTTTTTTATAAGTACATATTCAGGTGGAATGGGCGTTTGTCTTCCATCTCACCTGAAGGAAAGTGATAAAGACGGAGGTAGTACACGCCCATTCAAACGAAACCTGTTCACTCTACTCTGAAAGGCTCCGGAGTTAAACTAATCAGGAAAAATAGACGCAGGCAGATCTTTTCAAATCTTAGCGCCTCTCGCCAAAAACGAGCTGTCAAACCGTTTAGTTCGATTGGGTATGTCAACAATGTATGGATGAAACTTTTGTCTACGCCTAGTAGTCCGATAGAGGAATGGAGATTGCTCAATCACTTTGAAAAGAGACACTCTCCAAAGTTCTATTTAGATTCCATCTAAGCAAATCAGTGTAACTTAGAAGTAATACTTGGTGGTAGGGCTTTGTGCAAGCCCGTCTGGGTAGATACCACCAACTCATCAGTTATTCTAAAGCCAAATAACAGTACTCAGTATTGTTGTGTTCCGGTTTGAACGGTGAGTGAGCCGGTGTAACTACAGACACAAGGGGCATATGCTCGTCCGGCAACCTATACCATAAAAAAAAAATGATACTGTTTTCCACCAATTCAGATATGTTAACGAAATACAGTTGAATTGTGATTCATTCCGAGTGAAAATTACAGACTACTAACACCCCGATTTTGTGATGTTTAAAATTTTTTCTCCGCCATACTTTTAATATCGTTTTTTTTATTTGTCTGTGAAACTAAAAGTAATATTTACTGCCAACAAAACTGCGGGCTGTATTGAAACTTTCATCGTGCGACCCGTTAGTTGTCTGTCTTCCTACTACTTCAACACTTCTATACAATCACTCAGCACTTTTAAAAAGAATGAGACAAGAATGATAATGGAAATAAAATAAATTGTCAGTATCACAAAGAAGTCGCAAATTTAAACTGGCCCTTAGCCTATTATCGACCACATATAGGTTAATTGGATTGTCAGTACTTACTTAAAATTAGGCGTTGCATTATTTTAATTATTGACTTTGTCCTGCTTTTATTGGAAGCCTGGCTACCCTACGTATGCAATGCTAGAATGTTGCTCATGTGTAAAGTTTGATTGAGGCTAAGTAATTAGAGACAGGGCGGACATAACAACCAGATGTCACGGTAGATTAACTATATACATGTGTATATACGTATACTTGCAGTTGTTGCTATGTGTTGTCCGTCTCTCAAAAAGTATTTTCATTTTTGTTACATGGACACTGTTAGGAGCTGAGATGGCCCAGTGGTTAGAACGCGTGCATTTTAACCGATGATTGCGGGTTCAAACCCAGGCAAGCACCACTGCAACACATACATATGTGCTTAATTTGTGTTTATAATTCATTTCGTGTTCGGCGGTGATGGAAAACATCATGAGGAAGCCTGCATGTGTCTAATTTCATCGAAATTCTGCCAAATGTGCATTCCATCAACCCGCATTGGAACCGCATGGTGGAATGTTCCAAACCCTCTCCTTAATGGAAGAGGAGGCCTTATCTCAGCAGTGGGAAATTTACAGACTGTTACTTTACTTTACTTACTACATAGAAACGCAGGTGTACACATGTGTATACATGTGGCTATTACTTAGGAAAGAAGTTGCTCAGGCCCGAGTAAAACCGAATAAAGGAAATTATAAAAATAAATCACATATTTTTGATGCAGACATATTGTGAAGCAACTCTATACACACTTTATTAAAAAAATCCCGACAAGAATCTCGAGCTCCAAGATTATAAATTCAATTTTAATATCTGTAGCGTTGATACCAAAATTCCGTGAGACTGAATACTACGAAAGTAACCAAAGTGTACTAATCGAGGAGTATCAACATCA
This sequence comes from Vanessa cardui, assembly GCF_905220365.1. NCBI lineage: Eukaryota > Metazoa > Arthropoda > Insecta > Lepidoptera > Nymphalidae > Vanessa > Vanessa cardui. The sequence goes on from NC_061139.1 coordinate 11,270,697, forward strand.
GTTAGTTGTCTAAGTTTTCTTACCGCGTTTGCTGCAGAGCTGAGTCTCTTTGCGAGCGGCCATAAATGAGGATTGCATAGAAGCTTCGACTCGCAAAGTGATTACTAGAACTACTGCAACATCAGTTACATTTTGATCATTATTTATTGTTTAAAGATACCTCTACATTTTGCCGTCTTATAATAGGTGATTCAAATGGTACGATTTTTTGAATTCAGAACTTAATTTTTTTTAAAAACTTTGCGTTGGTGATAAAGCATTATTTATACCACCAGCATTATTAAAAATTACCTTTTTCCTGTCAACTTCAAGAAGTGACAATGTATCATCGGTTACAAATATATTATTTCAAATATCTTATTAGAAAATAGGAGTTTTAATGTTCTTACAATTCCTAAAGTTAGTTAGTAGTATAAATTAGTATTAAAGTTTTATAAATTATGTTTTGCGTTGAGCAATGCAGTATTAAATGAATGAATAAAATGTTGACAAATATTCTATAAATATTCATTAAATTTTGCAACTGCGGAGATTACAAGCCACTTATTCACAGCGTTGATTTACTATTTGCATAAAATTATTACTTATTACTGATCCGCCATTACCGGACTATAATTATTAAAGTTACTCAGACGTAGTAAAAAATTGATTGCGCATAATATAATTTGCCTACATACATCTATACTTAAATTATACATGCGAAAGGAACTTTCTCTGTCCGTCTAATAGTGCTCCACAAGCCTTGAACCTCATGGAAGACCATGGGCATAAAAAAGTCAGCAAATTTACTAGAATCTCAATGAAATAGAATCTGGGTTAAGGATATATCCAAAATTAAGGACATAATGATTTCCAGTGGCAAAATTTTGTTAAGCATTCATCTCATGTTCTGAGACGAAGAGAAGCGTTAAGAGAGCCTGCAAATGACTTTACAGAACTTTTGCCCCAATATAAACTTAATATTATCTCCTTTAATTCACGACTCGATAAAATTTAATCGCAATCAGCGTTTCAAATTTAAGAATTGTTAAAAAAACGCTCAAAACGATGTGTAGTACGACATAACTTAGATGTAGCATCGGCAAATACAATAAAACCGATTACTGTCGATCTATATTTCATCGATATATATTTCTATTGGTTATTAATAACCAATAGAAATAGTTCCCTATCGCGCCGTTCGACGCTATTCGTCGCTATAGTTTCTCGCGTCACTTTAATTCGAAAAAGCAAGTGCATGTAAATTGACGTGTGAAATTGACGAATATATTAGGTCATACGATATTCCAAGTTATTATGTTTGTGTAAAGATCCTATTCACATAAGAAATAAATATTGATAATTTAAGATAGCGTACTTAATTCGGATGTGATCGTTTTACGAATTTTGCCGATGCGACATCTAAGTTGTATCGTTCTATACAGAAATCATAAAATCAATAATCAGTTGCAATCACAGGAGTGACCGATCGCAGCTATCACTTCTGTAGCAATCATTGATTTCCTTTGTGGAACTAAAGTAATCATATCAAGTTTCAATTTCAGTTTTCAAAGCCTTTGAGAGTTGGTTTGCAATTCTTGAACGAGGTTTGGTAAAACGTTTATCAATAAAATACTATTTGTAAGCAAATATTCTGAGGACGGATCTTTTTTAACCGCCTTCAAAAAATATTAAAGTTATCAGTTCGGTTGTGTTTTATTTATTTTTAACTTTGTAACAGTGAGTTAACCGATTAGGATTAATTTCTTTTTGATAGGGCCCAATTTTATTTAAAAAAAAAAAATACGAGAGGAATGTATTAATTTAAATATTTAATTACAGTTTATTTCAATAAAAATGTGTTATATACTAACAATTACGACCTCCGTAGTCGAGTGGTGTGTACACTGGTTTTCATAGGTACGCCACTCCGAGATCCCGAGTTTGATTCCCGGCCGAGTCAATGTAGATTATCATTAGTTTTCTAACGACAACAGTCTTGGGTTAGAAGTTTGTGGTACCGTCGTTACTTCTGATTTTTCATAACACAAGTGCTTTAGCTACTTACATTGGGATCAGAGTAATGTATGTGATGTTGTCTCATATTTATTTATTTATTAATTAAAAAAATTATTGATTAGTGCTTATGCGCTTAACCCGTAATCTTCCATTAAGATTCAAGCTCGATTGGACAATCTCGGTTCTAAAAAATATAAATTTAAATTTTAGAGTCTTCGAATGACATTTACTTATAAAATAAACAAACAACTTTTAAAAGCAATATCGAATTACATTGAAATCATTAAGAGTTCTTTTCGAGACAGAAAAACAAATGACATAATTAAATGTTCAATTTAAAATATAACGAGCAATAAAGTTATCTCGGGTTTATCTTTAGCCTTTTTAAAGATGTTTGGCATTGGTTGGCATACTCGATAATTTTCAAAATGCTGAATAAAGTTATTTAGGCGGATTTTGTATATTTATCTATAACCATAGCTTTTACCATAGCTGTACATCTGGCACTAGTTTTTCAGACTATGTTTGGATAATTCAAACAAATAACCAACATAATCAGTTTGACGCTGAATGTTCCAGATTTCCGTATAACGTTTTTACGCCTGGAAAAGGTGTGACCATATCCCTCAGTTACTTATAAATTTGAACATAACTAATTATATATATAACTATAATATAATAACTAAATAAATAATAATAATAAATAAATATGAGACAACATCACATACATTACTCTGATCCCAATGTAAGCGGCAAAAGCACTTGCGTTATGGAAAATCAGAAGTAACGACAGCACCATAAACAACCAGACCCAAGAGAACATAGAAAACTAATGATAATCGACTCGGCCGGAAATCGAACCCCTGGACCTCGAAATGGCGTACGCATGAAAACCGTTATACACACCACTCGACCACGGAGGTCGTCAATATATTATATATACTTGTATTACATATTCGAAATTTAAAATCATTTGTACATATGTTTTACAATCAGTTCTCTGCTCAAAGGCTGTCTGAAAAAGATCGTTGCTTTAGCGATAAGGCCGCCTGTTGGACTTTATACGACTTTTGTTAATCCAAAGATAAAATTACATGGTACATATGCATTGATGTTCAATAAAGGCTGGTTAATAAACAAAACTATGTAGATTATACTAAATAAACATATATGATAAAAAACGCGATTATGATTATTAATTGTCGTTGATTATTGTTACTTTAAACATATTAATACTTATTGGACAATAATATATATTAAAAATCATGTCTTAAATTTGAATTAAAAATATCACGTAGTTTCCTATTTCCTTGATAGTCCTTCTTTATAGAATCTACGCTTCGAACCGACGCTATCTTAACATTTTATTTTGTAATAAGACGATTGGAACGAAATTCTATTGAAAAAAATGTAATCCTCATTAGAATTGGATAGGGAAAGACTCTTAAGCTTTCGTTAATTTAATTTAAATACTAATTAAATTGTAGATAAGCTGCTTGCAGTGTACGTTATAGCTGTATAAAAAATATATGTACTTGGTGGTGGATATTTGTGTAATAAGTATAATTAAGTACCACCCACATCATTGTATCTTGAAGAGTAAGTGAGCCAGTGTAACTACATTCATATATGTAACATCTCAGTTCCCAAGGTTGATAGGCGCATTCGTTATAGCTGTTATTTGGCGGTAGAATAACTGATGAGTGGGTGGTACCTACCCAGACGGGCTTGCACAAAGCCCTACCACCAAGTAACATTAATGCTGATTCCTAGAATACTAAACATTTATTTTACATACCTCCTCAGAGAGCCGAGATGGCCCAGTGGTTAGAACGCGTACATCTTAACCGATGATTACGGGTTCAAACCCAGCCAAACACCACTATATATATGTGCTTAATTTGTGTTTATAATTCATCTCGTGCTCGGCGTTGAAGGAAAACATCGTGAGGAAACCTGCACGTGTCTAATTTCATCGAAATTCTAAAAAAAAAAACGTCCCAAGCCCTCTCCTTAATGGAAGAGGAGGCCTTATCCCAGCAGTGGGAAATTTACAGGCTGTTACTTTACTTACCTCCTCAGTAGTTTCTTTTTAATTATGAACGTGCTATTGATTGACATAATCACCGTGTCCTATCACTAATTAGTATTATTCATCTCTGCTTGAATACTATTGCTCTATCATACTAATTAAAAAATAGCGGTCACCTTTACTATAGCTTAAGAGTAATTAGTTTCAGGTCAAAGAACTAACGCTACATAGTATCTAAGTTAACCTGTCCTTTATACCCTTAATTAAATATTTAATAGAACTAAGAAACTAGAAACTATTTTTTTAATGTTTGTATATATGTAACAAGAAATGTTATTTGAAGTTAATTAATTAACTTTAGTATAATTTATAAAGTCATTGTACGCCATAACTTAGCTGCCTTTAAAAACTAAGCGCCATAGTATGTTTTTATATTTTTGTATTTTTTAACCTACTTAGTTGATTTTTTTAAGTTTGAAAAAAATCTTATTTAAAACTGCTTTGTCCGTAAGAGTGAGAAAAATTGTCTTTTATTTCAAATTGTGTGTTCAATATATGTAATAGTAACTCAAAATTTTGATCTTTAACTTAGATTTTATAACGATTTTAGTAAATTTTTTCGTGTAATTATTTTAGAGATTATATTTCAATATAAATCAAAATTATATTTAATTTTATTTATTACTTTAATTAGCCTAATAATAGTACGAATCAAATGATTACTTTACAAAGTGGACTGTAAATTAATTTACGAATAAAATACACTAATGAGTCGGCCTGTACGTAGTCACTTCAAGCTTTCTTCTTCAACACGTGAACTTTCTCTACATGGCGGAACTCTTGTGAAATCTAGGATACCTAGACGTGTTTTTAAGCCTATCAAGCTAGGCTAGTCTAAACGATGTGACACTATAAAATATAAAAAAAACACTACGTGGTTTAAAGTAAATGTCTATTTGAAAGAACGTTTCTTTTATTTAGTTTGTATATATGTAAAATATTTGTTCAGTTTTTTAATTATACAAAATACTATGAGTTTCACGTTTCATGCTCGTTCCGTCAATAATATTATTTTTTATGATGTAGGTAGACCCCCGTGCCATCTGTTAAGTGGTTACCACCTCTCTTAGGAATTAGCTCATTCCTTACAACACCAATGTGCCACCAACATCGAGAACTAAGTTGTTGCTTTACCTTCATACCGGAACACACTAATGCAAAGAATTGCTGTTTGGCGGTACAATATATGACGTTTCCGAAATGCGCGGGAATTTCTGTCTTATAATTTGTATGTATCATGTCATTTTATTATATATATATGTATCATTTTCATTATTATTAATGGACTTTAACGAGAGCCGATATGACCCAGTGGTTAGAACACGTGCATGTTAACCAATAATTGCGGCTTCAATCCCGGTCAAGCACCACTAAATATTAATATGCCATATTTGTGTTCACAACTCATCTCGAGCTCGGCGGTGAAGGAAAACATCGTGAGGAAATTTGCACGTGTCTAATTTCATAAAAATTCTGCCACATGTGTAAAATAGATTAATAACACACTTATACATAATATATTAATATGTGTCATATTAAGCATTTGTCATAAATTTCCTAAAAACATTGATATTATTTCAAATAAAAAAATTAAACTTTATGTATATTATTCGCCATGAAAAAATCCAATAAATCACGTACCTATTGATAGATATATTTTTTTGTCTACAAAACTTGGCATCGGTCCACTGTGTGCCGGCTGTGTCCAACACTTGCTTATATAAATGGTTCCGTTGTAGTTTTCTTGGTGTCAGCTGTTTTCAAAGGGGTACGGACGGAGGTCACTTTCGATATTGACACAATATAGTTCGAAATTTACGAGTTACTGCTAATAATTATTAAATTCCTGCAAGCTCCCGAGATGGTGTGTACTTTGTTAAAATAAACTAATACAAAAACACAACCATTTAATTTTGTAGTATTGGCTAAATAGGAAAAGGCTATTTCCCAAAAATTTATTATACAGTTACAGGATGTTTTTTTTTTCATACATCTTTATCTGTACACATATTGCCTTTCTTTTTTTTAATTTTGAGATAGACTTTTAACAGACTTTATATTAGGTTTTATTGTGAAACATAATTTTATACATTGTAATTATAATATATCCTATAAATACTAAATAATTATATCCTAAGATAATTGTCGCCGCAGCAGGCGTTAAGTTAAAGTCAAGACCCTATGTCCTTTTACAGAGTTAAGTCTTGTTCATACGAAATTACATCAAAATCGGTTCAGTGGTTTAGCCGTGAAAGTGCAACAGAAAGGAAAAAATACTTCAGTTATTCACAGCACACCGACTCTATATTTTTTTCCATAAAAAATACCGCATACTATCACAATCAGAACTAAGATCTGCACTTTATTGCGTATTTAAACCTTATACTATCGTGTCTCAGTTCAGTTACAATGAAATATAAACAAAATTAGCTTTTATTATTAACATGTTAACGTTCAAATCGTTTGTCATTTCGCTCGACATGTAAGCATCAAATAACAACCGGTTGGTGACCAATTCCAAATGCGTTCACTCCGCTGAGCATTCGTGTCGGGACACACGCACCGTTAAGTTTTGTCCCAGGCTTCTCGAATTCGCACCACTGTGCAGTTCAGGTGATCTAATTTACCACTCGTTTAAGCAATAAAGGGTTCATGTTACGTCTTATTAAGAAATAATACTATGATCTATAAAGAACTATTTTATCAACACAATTGATTTATCGTGTTTTTTGATTTTAAATAAGAAATCTTTATAATTAATTTATATAAAAAAAAAGATTTTTCTTTTTACTTTTAATGACTGATAATTGAAATAATATTATAATGAGCTTAATTTTTTATTGTTTCTTCGGTATAAAAGACCCAAGTCAAGAAAAGGTTCTGTATTCCTCATTTATAGTACATAATTGTTTACATTAATAAAATGACGCCCTTGAGAAGCCAGGGCGGGTTGCTCCTTAGTATAAATCTAAAATCTATCTATTAAAATACTAATACTAGAAATGATGACGTTGTGGAAAAAGTGTTGCTAGTTATAATTTTAAATAAATAGATTAGTGTATTTTACAACCGAATCATTAATTTTTATTTTCAAAATGATTGATAATATTTGTTTTTACAATTGACTGTATTTATGTAATATTTAGTGTTGAACGATCGTACATTCAGAGTCGTACATCGTTCAAGAGCGTTCGAATGATTCCAATCCATTAAGAACTGTCAAATGAACACAATTATACCCTTGTGTTGCCATTGTTGTATGTAAAGGACATCATTAAATTTGAAAAAAACCTTTTATGTACGGATAAAAAGATTCCATTATTCTCGGGAAACCTCATTAGCAGTTTATTAACGCAGCCGACTTCAATGAAGGTCTTTTTAAAATTTCTCAAGGAAAGGTTTATTGACCCCTTTCATTTGAACTCGACTTGTGATATCCAATTAAAAATAATGACGTTTTACAAATTATCCTTTTCTCTTAAATCACACCGTTCTAACTAATAAGAAAAATACGACCATAAATATGTTTGTTGGCTGTTCAAGCTATCAATGTATAGTACGACACAACTTAGATGTCGCATCGGCAAAATTCGTAAAACCGATCACATCCGAATTAAATACGCTATCCCAAATTATCAATATTTATTTCTCACGCGAATATGATCTTTGCACAAACGTAATAACTTGTAATACCATATGACCTAACATATTCGTCAATTTGACGCGTCGATATACATGCACTTGCTTTCTCTGACGCGTGAATCTATAGCGACGAATAGCGTCGAATGGCGCGATAGGGAGCTATTACTGTTGGTTGTGTAAATCGGCAGTAATCGGTTTTATTTTCATTCCATTGCATTTTCCGATGCTACCACTAATTTGTGTCTTACTATACCAGACTGAATCTCCCTTTAAATTTGTGTATTCAAACGCAGCAAAGTCGTAGTCGGAAGCTAGTATTCAATGTATCGTTGTTTAATAAATAATACATCAATAATCTGCAAGACTGATTAAATTTAAAAAAAAAGCAATGATATATTTAGTACTAATTGTCGCCCGCGGCTTAGGGGTTTGGTTGTCATGTGTTATGCATAAAAGTAGCCTGTTCTTTTTTGGAGTTCATGCTTTCTTCATACCAAATTTCAAGAAATTCGGTTGAGCGGTTTGGCAGTGAAAGAGCGACAGACAGATTCAGAGTTAGTTTCAGATTTGTAATATTGATATAGATTAATATAAAACTGTGAACTAGGACTTTTTTCTTTATTTACATAAGAATTATTAACATTATGCTGTTATTTATGTGGAAATATGAATTAAAAATAGTTACTATGTAAACCAAGACCGGTGGAATGGTGGCAAGAATGCTAACAGCATTTCTCTGTTCAATCGCAATTCCGATCCTCTGGGCTCAATCCACTATGCACTCACTATATTTTACATATGTTTTAAACGATTATACCCAATCTAAAACGAAGGCTCTGTAAAGACACTACAAGAAAGAAGTACGTCAAGTCATTTGATCAGAAGTGTAGGTCTGTAATAATAAACTCGAGGCTTACCGCAGAACACCGTAAAATCAAAACGTATTATCTTTGGGCGCATCAACATTCCAAAAATTCACAAGTGAGATACGAATCCAATGAGTTTTATAGTACTGGTTTATTCTGGAGGAACTGTATTATTATTACGTAATGGTATTACTTCAACGAATAAAAATATCTATACGCGAATAATTTCATTTACTTTTTGTGTTTTGTTTTACTATTTCTTCATCACTATATTTGAAGACATATCCTATATAGTACTTATTACATATTCTATCAGCTATCCTTAACCTACAAACATGGTTGCCTGGAAGAGACGCTACGTAGCGATAAGGTCACCAAAATGGTATGCACCTTTCATTATGGTTAAATCTATGTTCCATTTTTAATCTATATTTTTTTTCTCTGATTTGTGTACAAAAAAGTATAAAGTAAAGTAAAAAGTATAAAGTAAACCACACCCATAAATTCTGGCAATGTAATAAATATTATATATATAATATGTTATCCCGCAACCAACCCTGGGATGATTAAGATGTTATCCCCTGTGCCTGTAGTTCATTATATCGAATAACTCCACTATCTTCCCGGAAGAAATTACGTCAATTATGGCGAACATTATTTGAGTTCTATCCCAGTTGAGAAGTAAACGAAAAGAAAAGTCGATATTATTGTTGATAATCTTCATATATTGTTAACAAAAACAAAAAGAACTATAACATTGTTTGTCCTGGGAATTCAAACTTTACCGCTATAACTTTAAGATTAATATTCCTTTACGTCTTCTTAGGGATTACCGCTGAAGTGTTTCGATATCTTCAAAATTAAATTGAATTTGTAATCTCAACCGCACCAATCAATCTCCCCGTGCCTGTTCCATCCTACGTGACAGTTAAGAAGTAATTTAATTCTTTTTTATAGAATTTATAAATAATCCTGGCAACTAGTTTGAACTAGTTTCCTAATATCGTATATTCATAAATGTACGTAATTTGAATTTAAAGTACACAAGTATGGAAATTAACACGTAATAATATCTACTACTGCGCTGTTCCATAGCATGCTGGTCAATATCTAAAATTCAAAGAGAATGGTTCCTGTAAAATCCAATAAAACCAAATCAAAATTAATCACATACATAAAACGCGTATCTGAAACCTAATCCCTGAACGGTTCAACTACAACAATTACAACAGTCTGTAAATTTCCCACTGCTGGGCTAAAGCCTCCTCTCCCTTTTTGAGGAGGAAGTTTTGAACATGTTCCACTACGCTGTTCCAATGCGGGTTGGTGGAATACACATGTGGCAGCATTTCTATGAAATTAGACACATATAAGATTCCTCACAATGATTTCCTTCAACGAGCACGAGATGAATTATAAACACAAATTAAGCACATTAATATTCAGTGATGCTTGCCTAGGTTTGAACGCACAATCATCGGTTAAGATGCACGCGTTCTAACCACTGGGCCATCTCCTGAACGGTTAGAATCGTAATATTCAATAGCAATTGTTAAATTGACGGTTCAAGAATAAAACAAATTCGCAGTAGTTTCTTGAGCAGTTCCTCCAGCTAATTGGGACGTTAAAACGTTTCCACAGTCCGAACCAATTAATACGAATTAGTTCACTCCGGGAATTAATGTCTTCGTGAAAGAAAAGTTAAGTTAAATGAAGTTATATTTCAGCTAACGAATTCTGTGTCCCATATTGTAAAGTCACCTTTAGCGAACTTTTCTGAATTACTGTTCAGTGAATATGAACACGGAATCTCCGATTATTTTGTGAAATTTACTATTTTCATGGAAATTACTGGTTTTATTATCTTTTTTGGTTTATGACTGAATTATTTTCATTTGTTAGTATTATGGTCGGACGATTTATATAATGAGTCTATTCTTCTATACTAATATGATAAATTCGAACATACTCTGTCTCTGTTTCTCTTTAACGACAAAACCGCTTAATTGAATTTGAGGAAATTTGATATGAAGCAAGTTTGTACTCTAAAGAAGGACATGGGCTACTAATTATGCGTAACATCTGACGATCACATCTAAAACCTAAAAAAATATACTTACTTAAGTTTCGTATATATAAATTTATTCGATGGTTTAAACCACCTATAAAGTTGTTATCTCGTTCTATAAAAGGAGAATTTCAACAGCTGAGCCCCAAGTGTTGTTTTTACATTGCTTATTAAAAAAAAAACTCCAAACACAAGTCTTAGGACACGGTATTATAAAATACCCTCTGGACAGGAGAATCTTTCATTAAGCAGATCGACCAGGGCCTGAGGGAAATTGTCAATAAAAAGTAATTGGAACAGAAGAACAGCTGCGACAGACAATTAATAACATAGGGGATGAAATATTCGCTTATAAAAAAAATAATACATTTTTTCCACGACAATAAATTTGAGGGCATTGTGCGGCGATTAAGTAATTGTTAAATTAAACGCTCGAAACAAATTGTGAGCATTTGTCTCTTGAAACGTTTAGTTACTTTTGACAGAGTTCATTTGTAAAACTTAGATGATTGAATACTGTTTTGAAGATGGCTCAGTCCTTTACAACAGACACATAGATATACAACAAAAGATGGATTTCGTGAATTTTATTAAAATCAGGAGGACAAATTTAGACAGGGGACGAAAGAAAGGGAGAGAGAGATAGATTCACGTTGGGGAGAATAAAGATCCAATTCCAAATGGAGCTTAATTTCAAAGTTAGATTAATTACAAGAAAATGGGACGAATGTTGATCAGAAATAAAAGGTAGGCTGCGAAAAGTAATGTAACGAACATTCGTTTTTATACGTCATTTCCAAACACAATTCCACTCCATATTTCTTCACTGTCATAATCTGATGTGACGGCAGATCCATCACTGGAAATAATTCAGGTTCAGTACGAACGCCCTTAGACCCTGAGCAACCGACATTTGTTGGATCAAATTCTGCCACGAGCCAATAAATCTGCATTCAAACAGTTTGTTCCTAGACTTTTCCTGTTCCTAGTTTAAATAGGAATATGTTCCAAACATATATTTTTATTAATGGAAGTAAAGTCTTAAATAATTTGGTGTATCACGGTTGAATTATGATTATTCTTAATGATACCAGAAAAATAGATCTTATACTATAATTATTAGATTTCCTGCACAATGTTTGACCTTGAAATAAATGATTAATGAAAATATTTCCCCTCGAAAGTGTCCCATTTTGCGGACACGTCAACAAAGTTGGAAAAGGTGACGGGTTTGATTAATTAACTGTCTTATACATTCCAACAGAATAATATACAAAGGGGACAAAACTGAGTTTCCTTTTTATATAATAGGTAAGCGGACGGTCAAATAGATCTGATGTTAAGTGGTCACCATTATTTCAATGGCCACTGCCAATGCGCCACCAACTTTGGGAGCTATTTCACACTCGTCCACTCAACCTTCAAACCGGAACACAACAATACGTTACTATTGCTGCTGAGCGGCAGAATACCTAATGAGTGCTTAATTACCAAACCAGACGGGTTTGTATTGAAAGCCCCACCCTAAAGAAAACTGTAGTAAAATAATTGATAACATTTTAAATCATCTTTACGAAAAATATTGGTGGTTCAAACATTTCACTAGATTTTGAACTATTACAATCGAACTGATTCAATTTTGAACACACTAAGTCAGAGGCGGATTTTCAAATCTGCCGCTAGTAGGATAGTTATTATTCAATTTTCGCCGCCCCTACTTTTTTTGCAACATTTATGATTTGTGTTCTATCGCCCTCATTACATTGGCTTTTTTCTGTTATTATTATGATTATAAACTGTTACTAGATTAGTTTTCGAACCCGCTATGTGACGAGTATACATATATATAGTTTTTTTAAAGATAATAACAAATTTGGGCTAAATTTACGGCTCCTCTAAATCTGCCGCCCTAGGCTCCAGCCTACTTAGCCTATTAGTAAATCCGCCACTGCACTAAGTGCTGGTAATATTTATAGTCTAAAATATCTGCTAATATTTTTTCATCAATACGATCAATCGATTCTTCCAAGATTTGTGCAGTTCTCATCACAATCGAAACGTATGTTATGTGTTATGTCAATTGGAAAAATCTTGCATCTTGCACTAGCTTCATATCAGAGATGTGCGCTTACTTTATAAAGTAGGTAATCTTTAAAGAGTTAACTGGGCTGTGAAGAACCGTTGTTTAAAAATACTTACACCAATTGATAGACATAAGACAACTGTAGTTGTAATTCATTTAATGGATAAAGAATAACATTAAAACGTGAGTCGACAAAAGTGAAAAGCGAGTGACTAATGTATCTCTTACAATGTTGATAAACGATGTTACGCCCCAAGTCTCCTAAAATAGACAGTACGCTGGAGATCTGGCAGGAAATTAAGTACGTTGACATTGTTTTTAAACTATTTAGACGATATTGTATAATTAGCTAATTTAATAACAGCAAAAATAGATATAGCACATAAATTTGAAATTATTACACACTGCAGGTGTACCTACTCGACTACCTCCGTGGTCGTGTGGTGTGTTCACTGGTTTCATGGGTACGCCACTCCGAAGACTCGGGCTCGATTCCCAGCCGAGTCGATGTTGATTTTATCATTAGTTGTCTATGTTGTCTTGGGTCTGGGTGTTTGTGGTACCGTCGTTACTTCTGATTTTCCATAATACAAGTGCTTTAAGAGTAATGTATGTGATGTTGTCACATATTTATTTATTTATTTCAGAAATCAAGTTGTATAAAGTCAAACAGTGCTTCATAAAAGCAAAGTCACGCTGTTTTACATAGTTTGACGCGCAATGAGCGTTATTGTTCCATCCCTGGGGTTTAACAGCCTGTTTTATAGTCTATAACCTTTCTCAATAAATTAGCTGTTTAATGTTTTTAAATCGAACCAATATTTCCTGTAACTAATGGAAATATTAGAATTTTCCATAGCAGAATGTTCCGTTTTGACGTCCAAATGTATTAACTCCAGCTTTGTTATATTATTGTAAACTAGATTGTACTCGTGGCTTCATTCGCGTGTTAAGGGAGGATGTCGTTGTAGCCGTGACAAACAGACAGACATTTGAATTTCTTATGTTATTAGTATACATTATTGACTTACTATTAGAGCACTGAGTCGAGATGGCCCAGTGGTAAGAACGCGTGCATCTTAACCGATGCATGCAGGTTCAAACCCAGGCAAGCACCGCTGATTCATGTGCTTAATTTGTCTTTATAATTCATCTTGTGCTCAGCGGTGATGGAAAACATCGTAAGGAAACCTGCATGTGACAAATTTCATAGAAATTCTGCCACATGTGTATTTCATCAACCCGCATTGGAACAGCGTGGTGGAATACGTTCCAAAACCTTATCCTCAAAGGGAGAGGAGACCTTCAACCCAGCAGTGGGAATTTACAGGTTGTTGCTGTTGTTGTTGTTGTTGTTATTAGACCACACGATTTTGTGCTGTTTTATAAATTATTTGTTATTTTATATACAATAATCTGATAACGAACATCTCGTTCTTCAACCAACCGAAATAACAACCAATTCGCTACGAATTACTTTGACGTCATCTGTTATTACTTTTTGACAATGTTGAATTATTTGTGAGAATTCATTTAATAGGATACAACTTATGTGATGTTTTTAAAATACTTTAGCTTTTGGATTAGGTTTTACTTTAGCATTTAGGACTAGCAACCCGCCCCGGCTTCACACGGGTGCAATACTGATACTAAATATACTACAGAATTTGCTTATTTACGACATCACATTGCAAACTTCTAAAATTATCAGGGTTTTTTACTATATTGTTCATGTATTATTCATACAAACCTTCCCCTGAAATCACAATATCTATTAAAAAAACCACATCAAAATCTGTTGCGTAGATTTAAAGATATAGGGACAGAGAAACCGACTTTGTTTTATACTATGTATTGATGGAACTAGTATAGTAAGCTCTAAAATTATCACTGTTTCTTTACTATATTATCTATGTATTATATACAATAACCTTCTTCTTGAATCATTCTATATATTTAAAAAAAAAACCCGCATCGAAATCCTTTGTGTAATTTTAAAGATCTCAGCATAGGACATAGAGTATTAAGCGACTTTGTTTTATATTGTGTGAATAAATAAAACATAAACACAATATTTTATGATTTTGTAAATTTTTTAGTACTGGTAATACTTTTCACCGAAGTTATCCAAAAACCCACTAAATGCTTAGTTATCTATTAACTGCCCAAGAGGTTCCATGTTGAATGACAACCCACATGACATTTGAAAGGTAAGGGAGTATGTGTACAGACACAAGGGGCATAACATATTAGTTCCAAAGTTTGATGATGCATATATGAGATATTAATATTTTGTAAAGTATGTGTCTATGGTTAGGCCTGAAAATTTATCCATCTTATATGTCTTAAAAGAAACATCAAAATGTGTGTGTCTACCGTTTAAGCCACTGAAAAATACCAATTTTATTTATTTTATTTCTGCGACATTGAATTTTAGACGATTGTCAAGTTATATGCAGCCTTTTAAACTATTAGACAAACAAGGCTACTATCTACCTTTTGCCTATCTAGATTACTTTTAAAAGAACATATTTACTGCATTTCTATTCCAGTATTTAAATAAGGAACTTTTACTTGCACCTTGTTGACAATTCCTTTCTCGTTGGGTATGAACACAGATTTATCCCCATTTTCTATTAAACACGTCGTATAATTTATAACTGATCTGAGTTCTACAAAAATACCGATGGACATTGTTAGTTTTTACGTTTTCGATCACACAAACAATATTTACAACAAATATGCTCTGCCACACGACTACGAACAAACATGTGAATAGAAAAATAAATTGACAATATTCAAACATAGTTTTTCGACATCAATTAAAATGTCCACGGGAAAAATATTCCAGGCAGTGGTCTATGAAGTTTATTATTCACGGTACACTTTTAATACCTTGTTTCATATAAAATAACCTTACCGTCGGAGAAAGCATCTGCATCTGTCGGATTAAATGCTACATACCTTCGACCTGCGCTGGAATAAGCTTAGGAGAATAAGCTACAAAAAAAACTTCTTCTGTGTACAGAGCATTTTTCCTGTAGTAAAAAATTGACTGACAGTCATTTATTCATTAAAAACCACGCTGATTAATGAACGAATATTCGGGTCTTTTGTTTTATTGTTGGTGCAGAGGAATTATGAAAGCTGCATAAAAATACAACGGAATCGATAACCTCCTTCGTTTGTCTCGCTTAAAAATCAACAGAATTGGTGCACGTATCTTTGCGAGAGTATTCTCTCTGTGCGTTCAGAGCGATGAGATGTACACGTAACAAATATACGAAATGTTGACTGGGAACGCACACGATCAGTTGTATTATGCAGGTGGATCCGTGTACGCCGTGTACCCTCTCTCAGGACACAATGTGGAAATACGGATTGTACACAAAGTTTGATTGACACTGAGCTGTCCCGCGAGAGTTCTCATGTTTCAATTGGATCTACTGCTCCCTGACTTCAAGGAATCTTTGGGTTTTACGAAACTTGTAGTTTATATTTTTACATTGTCGCTGCAAGAAATATTACTCATTAATATGTGATAATTTGTACCAATACACTGACTCACCCTTCAAGATACAACAATACAAATTATTACTGCTAGGCGGTAAAATAGCTGATTAGTTATACCTACCCAGACAAATTGGATAGTATTAACTCACTTCGCTTGTAACATATGTAGTAGTAACCCGTGTCTATAGCAAGTAAAGTTTATTTCCACGCCTTTCCGACACGGTTTTGGAATTATAAGAGTGAGAGAATAGAGTGTACCCAGTGGTGTAGCTACCGTAGGGCCAGGTAGTTCAGTGCACCAGGGCCCCGGAGTTCAGAGGGCCCTCTAAATTAACCTTAAGCTTCTGAAGCTAGAAGATCACGACCCTGCGCACAAGATTTCTTATTTGGTGTATATAATTTTACTGGGTAATGATTAGTTAAAGAGGGATGGGAAAGAGGATGCCCTTCCTCACCTAGCTACGCCACTGAGTGTATCTGTGTTTGCCAATCCCTTGTTCACTGTAATAAATACTGCATAGTTAGCCGGTCTTTATCATCTCTATCAACTTAGATCAAAGTGTAATCAAAGAAATTGTTCCCAAGTATGACGCTTAGATATTTTATTTTTCTTTGTTACGGAATGAGAAGATTGAAGAAGATTACTATCTGTCTGGATTGTTCGATCGCTTCATCATCTAATGTCATATGTGATCCCTTTTGCAGTCCAACTAAGTCTAGGGGATTTAGAGAACCAGACTCGCCATTACAGCCAGTAGTGGTAGTGAGATTACATTAGTTTATCATAACAATCTACTTAAAAATTTCCAAGACCAAAACCTAAATTAGTTTATGGTGGATTATGAACACTCTTGATTCAAGCTGTTATGTTATTAAATTGGATTATATGACATGACTTCTAACAATTTGTAAATCGATAAATTCTTATCAATTAATGCCTTTTTTAATTGATTAACAAGTAAAGTATATTTATTTTTCTCAAAAATCGAACAACGAAGCTTCTTTTCTAAACAATTAGTACAATTAAAATTGTTATACGAATCTCAGAACGCTGTAGCTTTAATTGTTGCAAATGAAACTCACAAAGCGCTTTGTTTACTGAACTGTCCAATCAAGGGAGATCAATTAAACGTTTATTCAAAACAGTCCTGGTTAACTCTTATCAATTCGGTTATCTGATTGCTTTCGACGTGTTTAATTATTGTTACATTTTTACGAGCGGTCATCCGCTCTGCGATAATAAATCAATTCGTGAATTTATAATCCTTATTAATATTAAAACTGTTACATTGTTGTATTATGGTGTATCGTTTGATATATTCGTTTTATTAATGAACATTATGTATGAATATATAATGTGATGTTTGTCTGTGTGTTACATACACACAGACAAACATCATGTATACATCATGTTGTTTGAAAATTTGCTCAGCTGATTTGTATAATTACTTGAAGTTTACTGTTTTAATAGCGACAATGTGTTAATGTGGCTCTGTTTTATTGGATTGTTATTTATAAAAACAATTATTAAGACATTGCAAGCTAATCCGCACATTAGATAATTATTAATAAAAAAACCAAGACGCTACTCTCCACAGTAGTCAAATTAGACGGTCTTTGCATTATTTTTTCTAAATGTGTACTTCTGAAAAGTGACAAATATATTAGTATTCAAAGCCTGTAAAGAAATATAATTGTGATGATAAAACAAAATATTACCTATATTTAAACCCTGAATGTGCTATAAATATATATACTAATAAATATATATACCACAACACTTTAACTCGATCAGACCATCAATCCTAGCTGATATTGATATTTCAATCTAGCAAAAACACAGAGAATTGCGACGTCTAAGGTAATTGTGATGAGAAAATGCTGTATAAATAAAATTTTAACAAAAAGAAAAACCGACTTCAAACAAAACAGTATTTTAAAATAAATTAAAATGCACTAAAAAGTAATAAAAGTAATTGCATATTTAACACATTTTTGAGAGTCCTCCTAGGTAAAATGAAATGAAAAATATTAGACTACTTAAAAGTCGATTTACGATTATATAATGTAGTTATAGTTATTGTTATATTTGGAGCCGGTGTCAGCCACAGGCACACGCTTCAACAATCAAAAGAAAGAAGCGATACGAGCCTCTTGATTGACCCAGTATAATATCGTATAAAAGGTAATTTGTAAGAAACATTTCTTAAAGTATTCTCGTATTGTTTTTTGATATATATATGTAGTATAGGGTTGGCTGACACCGACTCCAAATATAGCAATAATTATAACTACATTATATAATCGTAAATCGACTTTTAAGTAGTCTAACATTTTTCATTTCATTTTACCTAGGAGGACTCTCAAAAATGTGTTAAATATGCAATTATTTTTATTACTTTTTAGTGCATTTTAATTTATTTTAAAATACTGTTTTGTTTGAAGTCGGTTTTTCTTTTTGTTAAAATTTTATTTATTTTTTGATTTTAAGTGAAGCTGATGTAGACTAACATTTTTTTCTTAATATGGATAGATTAAGCGTGCCGTTTATATGAATCAGAAACTACTTCAGGGACAATTTCAAAAGAAACTTTCGAATAAAGCAAAAACAGACTTTCGAAAATGCGGCTTTAATACGTCATGCGGCATAAACTACGAGGTACCACCCTCGAATGAGCTGTAATCGACCTCAGTAAAAAAAACTTTGCAAAAGAGCTATTCGTATGCTATGTCGTACATCATATGACATCACATCATATACACAAAATTTGATTAAAGACAGAAAGAAATTCTGCCCCAAATCGCACCCTAACTGTAAGCCGTTTAGGAGTTCCGTCAATACATAGTATAAAACAAAGCCGCTTTCTCTGTCCGTATATCTTTAAATCTACGCAACGGATTTTGATGCGGTTTTTTTTAATAGATAATGTAATTCAAGGGGAAGGTTTGTGTATATAATAAATGAACAATATAGTAAAGAAACACTGACAATTTTAGAAGTTTGCAATGTGATGTCGTAAATAAACAAATTCTTTAGTACATTTAGTATCAGTATTGCACCCGTGAGAAGTCGGGGTGGGTCGCTAGTTGATTATAATATTCGATTATGACAATTACATGAACATAACCACGTTCCGGAAGGTGATTCAAATATCCAAGTAACCCATAAATAAAAGATTCGACCGAGTATTGCTAACGTGCTCCTCAGAATTGTTCCGTTCCCTCCCGTTCCCTTAATTTGTCATGGATCCTGTGCTCAGAACCTTACCAAACTTTCACCAAACTACCCTTAAAGTATATCCTTTATAATAAAAAAAGAATCATGAAAATTGGTTAACGTGATTTTGAGTTATTCACCTATTTGTCGCGCATATACATAATGCAAATTTAAGACTTATGTCGTTTTCATACGGATACCATCATCGGAAAAAAATTAAAAAAAAATGGGACCCCAAGGGAAGCACTACCTTTCAAACAAAAAAAAATTATCAAAATCGGTCCACCCAGTAAAAAGTTATGAGGTAACAAACATAAAAAAAAAAAAAAATACAGACGAATTGATAACCTCCTCCTTTTGGAAGTCGGTTGAAAATGTAATATTACTTACAATATACCAAGTTAGTTGAAGTAAATAGATTTTGAAATTTATAAACTAGCTTATTACTTGCCCGCTTGTCTCGACGTTAATTAAAATATAACACAACGTTGCTCTTTATATAACACATAATAGGATTCAGTTACAAGTTAGAAATATCGAATATAATACATAAAAGTTCAACGTGTATTACAAAGGATAAATCAGAATTTTAAATCTCTTACAGATCTTATTGAGTAGAAAATAAAGGATAAATCCTGAACTATTGTAATCCTCTAAACGGTTTCATGTAGAACTAAAAACAATAGAAGTGACTTTTCAGTAATCAAACGCAAAATAATGTGCGAAAAAGAAAAACAAATTCTCGTTATTTATATTAAATACATTTTAACTTAAACAACCACGGATCTACTCTTGAAAAATTTGTATATCACTCCTGTAATCTTCCAACCGTGTTTTCTGAATTTGTAATATTACTAATGTCATTTATATGAATGGCGTCCTTCCAGTGGTCGATTTTCGAACATAATAATAATTATTGAAAACTTGCCCGACCCGACTGTGTCTGAGCTACGGATGTAAATCGTTTACACACTCTGTATTGCTGTCCTCAGATCGAATCTGATCGATGCTTGAGTGAGCGAATGCCAATGAGCCAAAACGGGGTTAATATTTTATATCATTGCTATTGTCTATATAGAAAGAACCCACTTAACATTAGTTGACTTATTTCCTGTACACTTTTATTAAATATATATACATCATCATCATCATAAGCCCGTTTCTTTCCACTGCTGGACATAGGCCTCTTCAAGTGCACGCAACTGTGGTCTTTCTCCGGCTACTCGTATCCAACTCCTGCCTGCCGCCTTGCGTATATCGTCACTCCACCATGCCACAAAAACATATATCATATACATATAATATTTTGTTATATATACATATATGTATGTATTTAATAACACATTAAAATTATGTTCTCACTCTTGCTTTTATACAATATCTACTATTTCACAAACATATGTTGTCCTTTCTAACATATTCTCAAGTCTATGACGCACCCTACTCTTATTTAAGTCGTGTCCGAAAAGATTTACTAAAATGTAGCGTAAGTTATCCGATATCGTCCCTTTTATATACTTCATGAACGATTTAATATCAAACAGGCTGTAAATATCCCACAGCTGGGTTAGGGCCTCCTCTCCTTTCGAGGAGTCTCTCCTGCCAAATTAACTAGTCTCCCTTGAGAATTTCCGGGGTCAACATTTGTAGAAGGATATAAATAACATGACAATATTAAGTGTTTTTAGTAAATTTTCAGCCTCAAGTCAAGAGGCCAATTATTATTTATGAAACGCCTTCTCTACCGTGACCCCTTGGACCAATCATTATCGTTTCTGTTTATTCAATACTTATTCAAATTAATTCATTTTTTTATGGAATAGGTTGGCGGGCGAGCATATGGGCCACCTGATGGTAAGCGGTCACCATCACCCATAGACAATGACGCTGTAAGAAATATTAACTATTCCTTACATCGTCAATGCGCCACCAACCTTGGGAACTAAGATGCTATGTCCCTTGTGCCAGTAGTTACTCACCCTTCAAACCGGAATACAACAATACTGAGTACCGTTATATGGCGGTAGAATAACTGGTGAGTGGGTGGTACCTACCCAGACGGGCACAAAGCTTTACCACCGATTAAATACTAGACGAATTCAAATGAATTATTTAAAATATTTTAAAACCGCATCTATTTTTCAAATACATAATACGAATTATATTACACATAAATCATCTTTATAAATAAATACGTTATATTTTTTTGTTTCAGGTAATTTCGCGTAATCAAGCTCGGCGAGATGGCATCTGTGTCCAGATGTTGGGATAAGGGATTGTGTTATAATGACTATTAATTCTATTCCGGGATAACATTCATTTCGTCTGGACGCCCTGGCGCTATGCCATCCCGTGTTTATTGTATATTTTGGTTAAAATATGTTATCATAAATTATATAAATTGGCCTTATATATTTATAACATCAAAATTTTGTTTTGGTGGAAATTTTAATAAAAATAATTAAGTGAATGTTTTATGTTATTAACAATTATAAGGTATTTAAATTGTCTAACGCAATTAATTTAAATACGAGTTAGGTTTATGGAAGGTAGGTCCACACAATATGTAAACGAACATAGATTATGAATGATTTTTAGTGTACAAATAGGTATGTATATGCCTGGTGGGCTTTTCTTGTCTAGCGCTTAAATTTGTATTGCTGTGTTCCGGTTCCAAGGTTGAGTGAGCCAGTATAAAAACGGTCGCAAGAGACATGACATCTTAGTTCTGGTTCATTGAATGTAAGGAATGATTACAATTTCTAACATTATGAATCCGTAAGTATGGCGATCACTTACCATTGTGTGGCACATTTGCTTATTTTATATAAAAAACAATGTTGGGAACGAAGATTTTATACCCAGTGACGTAAATAGGGCGGTGCCACCGGTGCCCAGGCACAGGGCGTGGCCTCTCGGGGGCGCAAGAATTGGCAGACTGGGCAGGACTATTGTTTATTCATTTTGCTCTTGTTAAGATTCCGTTGAGTTGAGTACTCGATTCCAATACAAGCGTACTTACATGCTAGTATCATTAAAAACATACATCGCGTTGAAGTTTTAGTGAGTGAGACAGTAAAATAGGCGCAGGGTCTGCTTAAATAGGGCCCCGTTATAGAAGCTCACACAGAGCGCAGAAAAGGTTATTTACGGCACTCTTTATACCCCTTGTTGTTCCACTGCATCACTCATCCTTCAAACTGTAACACAACGATACTAATTATAGCTACTTGGCAATACACTCACAATGAAAGATACATTAAGTAGAAACGCCATTCCTTAATTGTTAATTAAAGCATTCAAAGGAAAACTTACAACTTTCCTTCTATTAAAACAACAACAGCCAACGAAAATAATTTAACACGAAAACATGACTTTACAGTCGCACCATGAAATAATGAATGCAATTGAAT
The DNA here is from genome assembly GCF_905220365.1 of Vanessa cardui. Classification (NCBI taxonomy): domain Eukaryota; kingdom Metazoa; phylum Arthropoda; class Insecta; order Lepidoptera; family Nymphalidae; genus Vanessa; species Vanessa cardui. Next base: position 11,293,589 of record NC_061139.1, read on the forward strand.
AAAAGTTTCGAAAAAAAAAATGCACGATGATAAAAAATTCTATCCTCAAAAATGTTTCCGGTTTTTCGTTATTCAGTTACGAATTTCTCACGGTGGACGAAAATTTGTCTTTGGATTTCAGCATTCCTGCTATATATACTTAAAATTTTTTTTATCTGTAGTACAGCTGAGGTTTTCCTGGACGTTTTTTCAATGTTATACCTGTAGTCACCAACCACAATACGATAAGAGCCAACAAAATCTGCCATGGAATTGACGCGACGTCATTGGTCGAAAGCATGAATAAAAAATGGCTATTTAAACGTCTGCGAAGCTATTATTAGAACTCTAGAAGAAAAAGGTGCTAAGTGTTTAAGTGGATTATAAATAATGAATTAACCAATAACTGTTAGTAGTTCACAATATAGCTAAGCTAATCAAATCGCATATAATATGTATATTTAGGTGTGTTTTCATTCCTTCTTCGATTGGAATAGATTATTGTAACTGTGCCTATTATTGCTACATTTTAGTTTCAAACCAAGTATACTTTATTTAAGTAGGCTTTTATAAGAACTTTTGTATCATTAACAATTATATTAAGTAAAGCTACCACTGGTTCGGAAAGTAGATTCTACCGAAAATAACTGACAAGAAACTCAGTAGTTATAGTGCCAGTATTTACAGGTCATGATTACCACTTACCATCAGATGGGCAATATTATTTTCCAGCTTTTCCAATATTAGGTTATAAATATATAATATACTTTAAAATAAAACTCGCATAACAGTCAATATACTGTTGGGGATTTTGTTTGGAATTTTGATCTAATAAAGAGAACAATTACAAGTTCAATTAACCAAGCTATGTTACTATGAGCTTACATTAGACGCCTCATTGGTCTAGTCTAGCTAGGCTAACTTAAAGACCCCGAGGTCTTAATGAATATAAAATATATCAGGAATTAGTTCAAATCGTGTCGCAGTTTCATCGAAATGCCCTTATGTTTGCCCAAAGAGTTATGCACTCTAATATCCCTTGCACATGACTACCCCTAGACCTAGACCCCTTAAGAAGTCTGCTTTTTTATGAAATAAGTGGCAAACGAGCAGGAGGCTCACCTGATGGAAAGTGACTACCGACGCCCATGGACATCTGCAACACCAAGGGTTAGCAGGTGCGGTGACGGCCTTCGAGGAAGGATATGATCAAAATCGCATTCACGGGCCTTTGCCCGCGAGTTAAACATCAAATTAAAGATTTTAATCGGTATTGGTGTTAATATGCGTTTATTTTAAAAACTTCAATAAACAATTAACTTAAGCCTTTCTTGTATTATACATATCAGTATGAACTTCAGTAGATATGACTTTTATTGTACTGGACGAGGTTTTGTATAAATTGTGAGTGTTTATTTGGGTCAATGGTTCGCAGAGAGCGTATGAGATATCTCCATAAAGGTATGTCTACGTAAGTATTTTCGAGAGAAGTGTTTTTGAACTTACGACAAATAAAATGGATTGTTCTAGAATAAATCGTTTAAAAAATATAAATAAATCAAAGAAAAACCTTAATCTTCGATTTATAAGCAAGTCTCATCTATTCTACAAGATATAGTTTGCAGCTTCCAATACACTATGGATTGTTTTTTTTTGTGGTTGAAATTCCATTTTTCTATGCTTTCCTATAGATTACAATTACAAATAAAGCATATGAAAACTAAGCGGTGATCGTCCGGATTTGAACCCATATACTTCAATTAAGGTTATTTTCTAATCACTCCATCCATCTTGCCACTAAAATAAAAATATAATTTCCAACGTCACGATGACGTCAGACTTCATATTATTCAAATATATTTTTGTGGCCTCAGATTGAATTACTTTTAAAAGCACGATTAGGGAGCTTAAGACCGTGACCTTTTGAACGAAGAGATTTTTACTTAAGTATTGAAAGTCGTTACTTGGAATTAAATAAGTGATTAGGTAACACTGACAGGTCAAAAAGTTTCATTAAATATGCTTACTTTATTCTTTATTGTCCACCATACATATAAAATAAATAATTATATAGAAATTTAGCTTTAATAAAACAGAATTATTTTGGCGACCTTATCGCTACATAGCGATCTATTCCATGCAACCAGCGGTGTAGAGTATAAAGAAGCCAGTATAACTACAGGCACAAGGGACATAAGATCTCAGTTCCCAAGGTTGGTGGCGCATTGGCGATGAAATGTCTATAGGGAGTGGCCTAATTGGCCAAATCATAGTATGATTTGGCCAATTAGGCCACTTGCATACTGATGCTGAAAAGATGCTTGCCAAACACGGCGACAAGGATGCTGACGCGTTTTGTTTTTGCTATTTATTTAAAGATCATCATCATATACAAACGGTATAGAAAATTGGAAATTTCTGCCAATCTCAAAACTCTGTAATGTAATGCACAAGACCCATTGCTTGGCGCCGTTAAATCGCTCACTCTTAATGATCTGAGAGGCCAACGTCCATGACGGATGACGATGACGTCACACCCTTAGAATTGCATGGTATTGCTACATATCCATTTCACCGATTTCAGACAATTCAGCAAATCTCAAACTGATCTGTCTGTCCCCTTACCCTCGTAGTCCGATCAGACGGCAAACCAAACGGGACATCACACGCAAAACCCACAGCTTTTAATGCTTTGCGAGACACGGGAATATTTCACTGCCAGGGCTGGATTTAGAAGGGCAACAGGGTCTTTACTGCTAAGCAATGTTCACATAAATAATAACGGAAATACTCTGCTATATAATTTATGACTACACGAAACCTGATCTGACACCTTCACAAGTTCATATTACTAAAATAGCCTTTATTTCCAGACAAAATTTGGAATTTACATATTGTTTTTCTTTCGTCGTAGAATTGTATACATTATCAACAGCCTGTAAATTTCCTACTGCTGGGCTAAGGCCTCCTCTCCCTTTGAGAAGAAGATTTGGAACATTTTATTCCATATACATAATATTAACGAAAGAAATTAATTAAATCCATCGAGTCAATATATTTAATGTCAGAAATTCTAAAGATATGTAAACAGTAATTGAAAAAATCAGGTAAGTTTGGACGCCCAGTGCTGGGCAAAAGCCTCCTCCACGTATTACCATTTTTGTCTCACGCACGCTGGACTATCCCTGCACATTTAAATTTAAACTATATCTAATAAACCAATGACACGGTATTCCTATCATCGTATCCAACGAATATATCTATTCACACACGAAGCCGCTCTTCAATAAATTATTTATCGTGCATTAGTGTTAGTAAGTGACGCTCGTGCTTACAATATGCTATTCTGTTGTGTGCGTGAAACGTCAAGATTAAAGACGGTAAATAAATACAACATAGATTATATTTTTTAATAAAATAAACTTAATTTATTTTGAAGTTATATACTTTAACGTGTACAGTCATGCCTTCTTCTCTTATAGTACAATTTCATGTTTTTGTGATATAGGTAGACAAGCAATGGACCATTCGATGGTAACCTACCATCGCCCATAGATAGTGGCGCTGTTTGAAAAATTAACCATTTCTTACATTACCAATGCGCCACCAACCTTGTGATTGCGATTTTATGTCCCTTGTGCCTGTAGCCCCACTGGCTCACTCACACTTCAAACCAGAACACAACAATACTGACTGCTATTTAACGGTAGAATATCTGATAAGTGGATGGTACCTACTCAGAAGGGTTTGCACATAACCTTACCGCCAAGTACATAAATGATTATAAGCATTGTTTGAGCTCTATTATAAAGATATAATTTAAAATTGAAACATGGTACGATGGTAGATTAACGTTCAAAGGTTTATTTTCTTAAGCCCTGATTATTAATCAGCTTAAGAAAGACATTACCTAACTAATTTGACTTTAAAACGTCATTGGACGATGGTAGCTCTTGACACAATAGCCAACCAATGAGGATTCAGTATTTTATATTACAGTTAATCTGACTTTAATTATGACAATTTAAAATGTTTTGAATAAAGAATATTCTCGTTTTGATTTCGACCCTATTAAATGTAGAGTTCTAGCAAAAACGAAGAGTTCGAGAGACAAAATCCCTATTTTCATAGAGCTTACACCCGATGCAGCGTTTCGTGCTCATATTACACGAGTAATCTTTCCTCCCCGCCCCAATATAAGACTCAGACAGGATAAGACACTAATCATATTGACAAGCTACAGCGATTTTGTAATTATATTTTATTTTAGTATATTTTTCAATATGTCATTTATAAACAAAACACAAATAGTTAAATTTTACGTGTAATAAGTAAATGTAAATTGTTCAATCTTTGATTTAAATCCTAAACGGTTTAACAGTTTCAATATAAAGCTTTGGTCATCTGTCCTCGGTTCAGTTAAGTAAGTTAAACAATATAATAGAAATTTAGAATCTGCAGAAAGCAGATAACATAAAATTTATTTAATATATTATTTAAAACTAGTGACCTGCCCCGGCTCCGCCCGGGTGCAATGCTGATACTGAATATACAACAAAATTTATTTATTTACGACATCAGTATTTCTTTACTATATTGTCCATGTATTACAAAAACCTCCTTCTCGAATTACTCTATCTATTAAAAAAACCGCGTCAAAATCCGTTGCGTAATTCTAAATATCTAAACATACATAGGGACGGTCGCACCGATTGCGGTGATTTTTTATGTATTTCGATGGGTGATTTAGATTGAACTCGATAGTGATCGGGAAGTTAATAAAATTCTTATTTCACCCAAATGAACTTCAAGAAACATAAAATCGTTCCATTTTTAAAATAAATAAAATTATCGAATATATAAACGCTCAAGCAATCGTCTCCGCTTCCGCCGGTACTGTGCTCTCCTACCATCTAGACAGCCTTAGTGCTTGCATGCGTACCAAATCTGAGAACATAAGCACCTCGTAAAACACCGCCTTTTCACTTACATCGGTGCTGTGAAGGTCGATAGCATTTCAGACATCATATTAAAATATTTTATAGTTCCCTATCAACACATATTAACAAACTTTGCAGCCGTTACATAATTGAAAGATTTAATTTCCTTGGTCTTGTGCAGGATTATATGGGTAGGTATTACCTACTTATCAGATATGCTACCGCTAAACTAGAGTACTCAATATTGTTTTTTCCGGTTTGAAGAATGAGTGAGACATAGTAACTACAGGCATAAGGGACATAACATATTACGTCCCAAGGTTGGTGACGCGTTGGAGGTGTATGGTTATTATATATTTTTAGCGCCATTGTCTATGGAAGATAAGCACTTACCATCAGTTGATCCATTGGTATCATTCTATCTAAAAAGTATTATGTAACATCGCTAGCATTTTTCTATCTATATATAAAAGCCAGTTTAATAACTTATATGCTCATAATTTTATGTGAATGCCTCGTTAGTCTGGTGGCTAGATATAAGATAACAGATCAGGAGGTTCCGTCTTCAAACCCCAGGTTGCCAAGGGTTGTCGAAAAATTCTAAATAACACCATGGAAGTTGGAATTGTTAACACGCTTGCCTTACAGAGCACGTAATGATGTTGATCCTGTTCTTGAACTTATTTTTTAAATGTCAATACCCAACTAACAATGATACGCCATTTTGATACATATACTCTAAACATTGTATAATCATTATATTCAATGTTGCATATCAGATTCTAAAATTTCACGTCCATATAGAATACATCTACAGACTATGTTACAATATTATCTCGGAAATGAATTCAACATTAAATCACATTACACCATCTTATATAATATACAAAAACAAAACAACTCTCATATTTTCGTAATACTACATAATAGAGGTTATATTACAAGGATTATTACACCCACAGTTCTCATACGAAAAAAAAAACAGAGTTTCGTTAAGAAATTTCAGTAAAAGCGCATTAGGAATAATGTAATATTAGGCTTAGTGTACATGGCGCCGCGAACAACAAAATCGCAAAACAGACGCATTAAATTCGCTCCAGTCCTGCGATTTACAAAGTACTACTACAAAAAGTAGCCATAAAGCTAATTATGTAAAGGTCACCGATACGCTGGTATTCCATACATATATTGGATGGTGGATCAACCAGTCCTTACATCGCCAATGCGCCACCAAACTTGGTAGCTAAGATTTTATGTCCCATGTGCCGTTACACTGTTCAGCACTGTACAGTGTAGTTTCACTGTATTGATAGGTATATATATATATACACATTACGACACATTCAATACAATGTTACACAGATGATAAAACTACATATAGTTACATAATATTGCTTATTTTCAAGATATATAACATTTTATATATTTAATTAAGCGCTACTGTATTCCTGAGTGTAGCGTTTATTATATTATTCACATCAGATATTTATTTAATTAATTCGAAGCCGGTAGAATTAATTAAAAAAAAGTGTATAATATAATAAAGTATATACAAACAAATACAACATATTATATGTATGTATGTACTATGTATGTATGTATGTATTAGTATTAAAAATTTAAGATATTTATTCACCAAATGGTTCAACAATTCGAGTCCACTATTTTGATACTCATAAAAAATACATTTGAAAAGGAGGCATTAGGATAATAAAATCAAAATCAAATGAAAATCGAAATAAACTTTATTCAAGTAGACTTTTACAAACATTTTTTTGAATCGTCATTTTATAAATAAAATTTTAACAAAAAGAAAAACCGACTTCAAACAAAACATTATTTTAAAACAAATAAAAATGCCCTAAAAAGTAATAAAAATAATTGCATATTTAACATATTTTTGAGAGTCCTCCTAGGTAAAATGAAATGAAAAATATTAGACTACTTAAAAGTCGATTTACGATTATATAACGTAGTTATAGTTATTGTTATATTTGGAGCCGGTGACAGCCACGGGTACCCGCTTCAACAATCAAAAGAAAGAAGCGATACGAGCCTCTTGATTGACCCAGTATAATATATATTTCTTAAAGTATTCTCGTATTGTTTTTTGATAGATATAGTATATATAGGTTGGCTGACACCGACTCCAAATATAGCAATAATTATAACTACATTATATAATCGTAAATCGACTTTTAAGTAGTCTAATATTTTTCATTTCATTTTACCTAGGAGGACTCTCAAAAATATGTTAAATATGCAATTATTTTTATTACTTTTTAGGGCATTTTTATTTGTTTTAAAATAATGTTTTGTTTGAAGTCGGTTTTTCTTTTTGTTAAAATTTTATTTATTTTTTGATTTTAAGTGAAGCTGATGTAGACTAACATTTTATTCTTAATATGGATAGATTAAGCGTGCCGTTTATATGAATCAGAAACTACTTCGGGGACAATTTCAAAATAAATCTTTCGAATAAAGCAAAAATAGATTTTCGAAAATGCGGCTTTAATACGTCATGCGGCATAAACTACAAGGTACCACCCTCGAATGAGCTGTAATCGACCTCAGTAAAAAAACTTTGCAAAAGAGCTATTCGTATGCTATGTCGTACATCATATGACATCACATCATATACACAAAATTTGATTAAAGACAGTAAGAAATTCTGTCCCAAATCGCACCCTAACTGTAAGCCGTTTAGGAGTTCCGTCAATACATAGTATAAAACAAAGTCGCTTTCTCTGTCCCTATATCTTTAAAACTACGCAACGGATTTTGATGCGGTTTATTTTAATAGATAGTGTGATTCAAGGGGAAGGTTTGTGTATATAATAAATGAACAATATAGTAAAGAAACACTGACAATTTTAGAAGTTTGCAATGTGATGTCGTAAATAAACAAATTCTTTAGTATATTTAGTATCAGTTTTGCACCCGTGAGAAGTCGGGGCGGGTCGCTAGTTAATTATAATATTCGATTATGACAATTACATGAACATAACCACGTTCCGGAAGGTGATTTAAATATCCAAGTAACCCATAAATAAAAGATTCGACCGAGTATTGCTAACGTGCTCCTCAGAATTGTTCCGTTCCCTCCCGTTCCCTTAATTTGTCATGAATCCTATACTCAGAACCTTACCAAACTTTCACCAAACTACCCTTAAAGTATGTCCTTTATAATTTTAAAAGATTCATCAAAATTGTGCCAACCAATTTTGAGTTATTCACCTATTTATCGCGCATATACATAATGCAAATTTAAGACTTACGTCGTTTTCATACGGATACCATCATCGGAAAAAAATAAAAAAAAAATGGGACCCCACGGGAAGCACTACCTTTCAAACAAACAAAAAAATTGTCAAAATCGGTCCACCCAGTAAAAAGTTATGAGGTAACAAACATAAAAAAAAAAAAAAAAAAAAAAAAAAAAAATACAGACGAATTGATAACCTCCTCCTTTTTGAAGTCGGTTGAAAATTAACTGAAGCTGCCGGTTCGGAAAGTAGATTCTACCGAGAAGAACCGACAAGAAACTCAGTAGTTACTCTTTTTTTAACATTTAAAAAAATACAATATTATGTTAGTTAAATACAATAATTTAAATTAATATATCCTGCTTGGAAGTCAACAGATATTAACTCCACGCTTTTTTTCATCTATAAAATCTTGCATCGAATAATATGCTTTTTCAACCAATGTATTTTTTACAAACGATTTGAATTTACAAAACGGCAAACTTAAAAATGTCTGAACTAAGTATTTTGAAATTGCCTATATAAATGTTTAGACAATGTAACAAATTGATATAATAATTATAACTCACAAAAATGTGATGTTGTGGCGGTACAGTCCTCACGAAAAAATTATTCATATACACAACGTTTTGGTGCGGCGCCGTTGCGGCTGCGGCGCCATGTACACAAAGCTTTATAGAATAACATACTTTGTTTGTATAATGAACAAGAATCTTTACTTAACATTGTGAGAACGTTTTAAGAGGTTTTTTCGTATAATCACGTTGGAGTGGGGGTACCAATAGGTTGACGAAGAGTAAAATGAAATAAACACGACAATTATTACACACACACACACACATACAAGTGATCGAAGTTTAGATTCTTTTAAAATAAGCGACCTGCCCGGATTCGCTCGTTTGCAATTCTGATACTACACACAAATACACCACAGATAGTTTTTCTTGTATATTCTAGTAGATTTTTCTTGTTAAAAACCTTGCTCTCGAATCACTCTATCTATTAAAAAAATATATTTAAAGATATAAGTATACATAGGTATAGACAGAGGTAAACGACTGGGTTTGATACTATGTAATGATAATGACGATAATATTAGTCTTTATAGATTATTTTATGACCTTTTACAATTTAACCTTTATTGGGAATGAACCAAATCGTGACGCATATTTAACACTATTTGAGAAGTTAGGTTAAGTTAGTACTACTATTCTTTTTTTAATGTAATAGTTAGACGGGCCAGCAAAGAGGCCATCTGATGTTTAATGGGCACCACTAGCCAGAAAACAGCATTTTTAGAAATAACTATAACTCATATTTCATATTCGCCACTATTCTTGGGAATATTATTCGTGTATAGTCACACGGGTGACTGGATACCAAGTTATGCTGTTTGGAGGAATATTTGATAAGTGAACCCTACCCAGACTAGCTAATACTAATTTAATACGTATTACTTAACTTGCAATAAAGTATTATTATCCTTGTAAACTCAGTATATTGTTTCAAGCCGAACTCTTTTCAAAACCACAACCTTCGGTTATGAATGGTTTCCATTTGCTGGTCCATATCTCATAAGATTTCATTCAGAGGTCATTTTGAACCAGATACAGATCTTAGCTGTTTGATAAACTTGTTTAATTTTTGCTTGGCATTTGCTTGCTCATGTGTTAGCAAGGCAAAAAGTAGCTGTTGTTATATAGGCTAATTTTTGCCTGACTCATGACAATCAAACCCTAAAATGCGAGCTAAGCGGGTGACTACTAGTAAATTATGTACCTAAACCTTTCTTATTAAGCCCTCTGTTTATTTGTAAGAATCCTGAACAGATTTTCGTGTGATTGTCACTAATAGTTTTTGAGTGTATCGCGAACATACAGACAGACATACGTTGGGGCTTTGTTTTTCTGAAGTATTTCTCTCCACTTTACATCTTATATTTCAAATTAATATCATAAATGGAATTGATCCATAATAAAATAAATGAATCCATAAAATATTTTCGACCGATCAGAGAAAGTTATAATGTACTGTTATCCGTACAATATGAATATTTAATTGATCGCTTATATTTTGTTTCGTGTAATTCATAACATATAAATTACATTTCGATTATTTATATGTTATGAATACATTAACTTTATCGAATTATATATGTTTATAGAGTAGCTCTTTCGTTATGTCAGTATTATTGGATTTTTTGTTTCTTGCTTATGGATACGGTCTTAAAAGTCGAAATGAAGCAGGATAGGAGCACATTCCACCACGCTACGCCAATGTGATTTGGTGGTTGTATGTCACATGTGACATAATATTGTTGAAATTAAACACATGCAGTTTTCATCACGATGTTTTCCTTCACTGCTGAGCTTGAGATGAATTATAAACACAAATTAAGCAAAAGAATTTTTATTAGTTCTTGACTGGTTTGAACCCACAATCGTCGGTTAAGATAAACGCGTTCTTACCAGTGGGCCATCTTGGCTCTCGTGGGTCATATTTGGCAAGTAGAGAGGCGAAATATGAAAACTCCGATTCTCCTTCTTCTCTTTAAAGGTAAGGCTTTAACCCAGCAGTGACATACTAAAATATTGTGACCATTCTTTTTTATTTTGTGCGGCATACAAGAATTGTCTACAAGACCTAATTCAAAAGCATCCCAATAAAAAACTATCCTCAAGTTTCAAAGTCGCATGCATCCCACGTATCGAAACGGTCGACTCTTTACTCGAAAACTTACTATATTATGGATGTTTTAAATAGGTAATAAAATAAAACTGCAAGTAAGTTTACACATCAGTCAATTATTTTTATTTCCGATTTCTAATCATTGAGAAAATATATTTTATATCACTAATTTAATATACAAAAAGATTTCTTGAAATATCTTTAAATCCTGTTAATAAAATTACCAAGCTAACTAATGAGATATCATAATGTAATATGTGATAGTGACTGTATAATATTATGAAACTCACAGGACACGTATAAGAATATCGCGTATAACCGTTTCATTCATCAGTCATATTTTCACGAGTGAGATACGAGGTGAGTTGTTACAGAATCGCACAGATATCAAAAAGATCTGTCATACGTAAAATGAGATACTAAATAATAATCAACCAAGCTTCTTATGAAAACCTCGAGCGACCGCAGAACAAAAAAGTTATATAACGAGTACAATTTGTCCTGTTTATTTTTCTTTAAGAGATAACAAGCTTGGTCTGGAATTTTATCTGGCTTCTGATACAGTAACTTTACAAACTCGACTCCGAATTTATTCTGAATATCATGTTTATTCCGGTTTTATATCAGGGTTAAGCATTGGGATCAGAATTTTATAACAATAGAAATTTACCCAGCAAAATTCAACTCGTTAACTACTTTTTCTTTTAAAAATCAATATATTCTTCAAAATTTTCAAGTATACTCATAACAGCACTTTTGAATAATTAGATTAGAATTGTTATCACCAGTTCAGAAAGTTGATTCTATAGAAAAGATCCGACGGGAAACTCAGTAGTCAGTAGTATAATTTTACTAACCGAAATAATAGCACCAAAGTCAGAAGAAATAATCTTTAATTTACTCACATTTCTAAACGAAATAACACAATCGTTAACAAGATAAAACAATAATTAAAACCTATGTATACTTATATACAAACAAATAATACTACAAAATGACGAAAATATCAAAATTTCAACGGGTAATCGTCCGGAGTACATAACTTGATTGTTCAGAAGTCTAAGTTGAAACCAAAGCCGAAACGCACTCGTCGCTGTCTATCTATAAGAGTGCTGGCCACCAATCGTATCATTCGCACATCGTTATGTGGCTCGTAAAACAAAACATCCCTCTGATAAGTGAAACCACCGCAACGCTGTGAGTCGACAAAAATTTTCAATTCTGATCCATTATCATAGCTCTTGTGGAGAGCCAGACCGATCGAAGCTGAGGTCCTATTATTCTCATTGAGAATGGTCGATATCCGTAAATCTGGTGTGAATTGCTTGAAAAGGCACACTTGGAATCCAATTCTGCTGATAGTGGAAGAGAGAGTGAAGGATGGCCTCTCGTATCTCGTACTAACTGAAAATTCGGGGGATATCGGATACGATAAGGGCATCAAACCGAGCTCGCTGCCAAAACTTAATTCTGGCATCACTCTATACATCCACTGTGTTACTAGTTTCAGGTTATTTGGGTCGACGTCTTTTATGGAGCACGAGATGGAACTAATCGACTTTTCGTTCTCTTTTTCGAAAACTAATTCCGTCTCTGATGATACTAAGTCTTTGATCTTTGATGTGAGTCTCATTTCGTAATCGTCCATTGTTTCCTTGTATGTAGCTGTAGCTGAACCCATTGAATCAATTATTAGGCCATCTTCAACATTTTTCGCGGCCATTTCCTTATGTAAGAGATGTGAGTAGCACTTGTATGTCTCTTTCGTTTTACTGAAGTTGTAACTTTGAACTAACTTGACCTTGTCCATTATGTCCCTGGCAATGACCAGCTTCGCGCCAACGAAGCACTTCGGGAAAACACTCTTTGCTTCAGTGTGAACATCACTCAGTTTAGTCAGTGTGGATTTGTCAGGTGCGATAAATATAATGTCCTTTTTCTTCGGTAAAAGTTTCTGCAGTCTCGAAAGAATGTTACTTACTTCCTCTTTGATTACGGAATCGTTAAGATCCATTTTGATGTTCGATTGTATTTATTTTTTGTGTTTTTATTTGTTGTGTAACAGGTTTAACGTCATTGACCCGACAACGAATATTTTTAACCGCGAGTTTGACGTGTGGCCAGTCACACGCCGCAAGAAGTCTGATTAAATTTAGTTCGTAATTAATATCGTCGACTTACGTTTGAAACTAGATTGGTTTCGATATATCATTGATCATTGTTTCTGTATTTCGCCACGTTATATGATATTAAACAACAACAACATACAACAACAACATTAGCTTGTAAATTGAGGAGAAGGTTTGCAACATATTCGACCACGCTCTTCCAATGCGGTTTGGTGCAATACACAGGTGGCAGAATTTCTATGAAACTAGACACATGCAGGTTTCCTCACGATGTTTTCCTTCGCCTGAGATGAATTATAAACACAACTTAAGCACATGAATATTCAGTGGTAATTGCCTGGGTTTGAACCCGTAATCATCGATTAAGATTCGTGCATTCTAAGCACTGGACTATCACGGCTCTTGATACATTAACCAAGAATACTAAAACGTTAAAGTAAAAGTTAAAACAATATCATTTGCTTACTCATTAAATAATTTGGTAAGTCGACTATTTTAAATGGTATGACAATTTATATACCTCCTGTATTTCCCGAGTGACGTCTTTAATTTTCCACTATCTTCCCTTAATCCTGGAACTGGGAAGCGTAATTTATTATTTCAGCCGGCAATTCGCCACCTGTCCCCTCTAGTTCTCTCGAGGAAACCCCTTTTAGGGTATTGCAATCAGTGAGTTACTACGTAAAATTGCTGCAAATAAACAATTGGCTCCATCCTTTCTACTGAGAAATTTCGTTGCAAAATACCAAAAGACTCCGGACTGTTTATACTGATTGCCCTCGGTAACTGAATGAAATATTTATCCTATTTTTAGAATCGAGATTTTACTTTTATAAGAATTTTTTTTTTACTTTTAATGTTAATTAAATTGCCTACATTTTTTTTAGTTTCGAGAGATTTGCTATCCTATGTTTTTTAATATTGTAGTTAATTTATTGCGACATGATGTCAAATCAAAATAAAAACAAGAGGTGTTATTGCCTTTTGTTTAATAAATCATAAATTATTCAAAAATATTCTTAATTACTTAAAAAATCTCCACTTTTTAAAGTAGTTGACGTCAAATGAAATTCAAAGCTACAGATACACAACAGCAGCCTGTAAACTTCCCATTGCTGGGTTAAGACTTCCTCTCCCTTTGAGAGGATTTGGTACATATTCCACCACGCTGTTCCGATGCAGGTTAGTGGAATACACGACACCTATAAAGTACACAACATAGTAAGTTCCTTATACATACGTAATACTTACTATAATGAATATGACCTTGAATTTTAAACACTTTGAGAGTATACAATGGAACGGATATGACACTACGACTTCAAAATTTTAATTTTATATTTTGTTGTACATATGATATTATATTATCAGAATCATATATGACAAGTATGCGCTTCCAGTAATCCACGTTAGTCAGATCTATTTACGATTCACTACTTAGAATCCGGGACTTTCAACTCGGATAATTCAGCTATTTCGGTTTCGCAAATTTACAAATTCTAAATTTAATAGCGTAACCAATTCATGCGGTAGTCGCCCATATTCCAACGATATATAAAACAAAATTGCGTGAATGTTACACGCATCACAACGTTCAGTGTGTTGTGAGTCGTAAATGTGTTTATTGACCGTTAAATTTTGATTACTCGATTCAATTTGTCGAATTGAAATTCGATTTCGAATTACTTAGCCGGGATCTGTCCTGTAATTATGTTCTTTAACTTTCAATTAACTTCACCCTTTTGCCACTACGCCGTTCAAATTGGATTTAAGATCGAAAAACTTATCCAGATATGTATAATAGAAAAGTGTACGAATAATCATTACTTGGTGATAGGGCTTTGTGCAAGCCCGTCTGGGTAGGTACAAACCATCAGTTATTCTACCGCTAAATAACAGTATCAGTACTCAGTATTGTTGTGTTCCGGTTTGAAGGGTGAGTGAGCCAGTGTAACTACAGACACAAGGAACATAGCATCTTAGTTTTCCATATTTTTTACAGCGTCATTGTCTTTGGGTGATGGTGACCACTTACCATCAGGTGGCCCATATGCTAGTCCGCATATTCTATTAAAAAACTCGAACGGAGTTCCTCTCCGTTGATAAGTTTTCTTGGAACAAATTCCAACACGCTGTTCCAATGCGGCTTAAATACACATGTTGCAGAATTTCATTCAAATTAGAACCAGCAGGATCTCACAATGTTTTGCTTCATCGTTGAGCACGAGATGAATTATAAACACTAATTAAGCACATGCGAATTCATTGGTGCTTGTCCGGGGTTGATATAATTATTGATTGCACTCGGTCTAACCACTGGGCCATCTCAGGTGAACAGTATTTGTAAGGGCTTCAAGCTTTCTATTAATTCTATTTCTGGTTTTGGGTTATCTTGCAAATTGATTTGGAAATATTATATTTAAATAAAACTAATTATAACGGATGAATCGCGTATATTAATTATTTTTAAACATCCCGACGTTTCGAGCACTTTGCAGTGTTCGTGGTCACGGGTAGACTTTTAGGTAGGCGATTCATCCGTTATAATTAGTTTTATTTAAATGTGTAATAATCGCGAAAATTTAAGACAACATTATGGAAATATTATATTATATTGTGATATATAAATAATCATAAATTGATATGAAAAAATCACGTAGAGTTTCTTGCACCGGTTCTTCTCAGGTCAGGGTGTTTTCTTTTCCGAACTGGTAGTGTTTACTTTACTTTATTGTACATCACACAAAAAATAAATAAATACAACATGGATTCAGTCTGAATAACAAAAGCATATAATTTTGGCGACCTTATCGCTACTTTGCAATCTCTTCCTGGTATCCAACGGTGTAGCTCATAGAATATGAGGTGGATGGTGCTGTAATAGTAATTAGTTAATAGTTTAATATGACAAAGAATAAGTAATTCCTCTTTCTTTCCTCGGAATTGAAATGTCACATTTATTCACTTTCGATATGTTTTTTTTCTGAGCTGGTTAACGCCCAAGGTTGACCCCTGACGAAAAAACTTAGATGTAATAATTATATTTCATATAATAATGTACAGTCGGGGTAAGAAAAATGTCACTATAAGATCTGTTTTCATGTGCTCAGTATGAGCGATAATCTGCTCTACTGATGGAGAATGACATATTGCGTCGTAATGATTTGATGTTTAGATTCAAAAGGTACCAAGAGTTTAAGACTTGATAAAGGAATGAATTTGAAAACTGACAAAGGTTTTCTTACTCTGGCTGTGTTTCATTTGTTTACTTTTACTACATCGATGTATTTCTATTTGTCACTATTTTTTAACTTCTAGGCGGCCTTTAAAAACTATTGTTGAAGTTTGGGAGTCATTGTGTGCTCCCCCGAATTTCAACATAAGGTGGAGACTTTATTTGATGTATCGATACACTGTGGTTTACCTTATTATAAAAATAGTCGCCCGCGATTTCGCTTTTTAGAGGTTGGTTGTCATGTGTTAAGCAAAAACCTATGTCCTTCCTTGAAGCTCAAGCTTGCTTCACACCAAATTTCACCAAATTCGTTTTATTGGCTTTATCGTGAAAGAGCGACAGCTAGGCAGCAGAGTTACTTTCACATACATAATATTAATATAGATATAGATAATATGACGTTTTTCTTTTGTTATATATTTTTTTAACTGTGTATGCAACAGCAGCCTGTAAATTCCCACTGCTGGGCTAAAGGCCTCCTCTCCCTTTAAGGAGCAGATTTGGAACATATTCCACCACGCTGTTCCAATCCGGGTTGATGGAATGCATATGTGGCAGAATTTCTATGAAATTTGTCACATGCAGGTTTCCTCACGATGTTTTCCTTCACCGCTGAGCACGAGATGAATTATAAAGACAAATTAAGCACATAAATCAGCGGTGCTTGCCTGGGTTCGAACCCTCAGTCATCGGTTAAGATGCACGCTTTCTAACCACTGGGCCATCTCGACTCTTGTTAAACTGTGTATATCACAAATAAATTCATCCATACTCTATTCATTCATTTAACAAGGTATCTTTGACTATCGTAGCGTACAGATTTAGTATGACAGTATAAGCGTGTCAATGACCTATCTCTCGATTTTAACGTTTCTCCCGATCGTTCTAAACAATCCAAACTGTAATTCCACAATTTGCTAGGATGTTAGATCCGATTCTGTTGCTTTCATGCCGAGTTATAGTATTCACAACTCACTAATTCGTGTCATATAATGATCGTTAATAATAAATTAACAGATTTGTCATATGCTATATTCATATATCTGTCAGTGCTCAATAGTTACTGATAGATTATAATCTATATCGTGAGATCGTAAACTAATCTAACTTATGCTTACAATTAAACTATTCTTTTAATGATAAAATCTATCAGAGTGAATTTTAGTTTTTTTTTTTTTAACATCTAAGGTCATTATTCACAGTTACATAACAATTCTTACATCACATTATATACATTAATTAATTTCAAAAATTTTAGGGTTTCGGAATAACTTGATTTAAACACTATTTTAACGTTTGAGGTACATTGCATATTCTTCTTTTATTATTATAAGACATACATTCGACTAAAAGATGGGAAATTGTCAGGTCGAGACCACATTTACATTTATTTTTAATACGCAGGCTAGTAATTATTTCAGTTTAGTTTGTTTTCAGTACACTCTACCGAAAAGAATCGGGAAAAAACTCAGTAGTAGTAACTACGTTTTCAACAAACAAAGTTAATATATATCCTGCCTGGAAGTCAATAAGTATTCGCTACGCTTTTTTCCATCCCTCAGAATTCATAAAGCGTTAGCTTATTCCAACCTCTGCGGTCGAGTGGTGTGTACACCGGTTTTCATGGTTACGTCACTCTGAGGTCCCGGGTTCGATTCCCGGCCGAGTCGATGTAGAAGGTTTATTAGTTTTCTATGTCGTCTTGGGTCTGGGTGTTTGTGGTACCTTCGTTACTTCTCATTTTCCATAACACAAATGCTTTAGCTACGTACATTGGGATCAGAGTAATGTATGTGATATTGTCCAATATTTATTATTATTTAGTCATGCACTCTTATCGTCATGTAGGTTTCCTCACGATGTTGTCCTGTACCGAAAAACGTGATGAGTTATAAAAAGTAATACCAGATTCTAATCACTGTCATCTCAGCCGAAACTTTCCGCTTAGCCTTAATTAAATTTTGTTTTGTCGTATTCGACATTATAATCGACTTCCACCCACGTCGCATAAGACTGATCGCGCATTAAAATTCGTTTAGTTTGATCATGATTGAGTAATAAAGTTCCTAAGATACAGACTTTTTGTACTTATAATATTAATCTTAATACTATTTGCCCGCCAAACTTCACGTTTATTCAACAGATTTTTAGGAATTTTGAAACGTATGACAGGTTTTGTTTTGATATAATTTCATTATAAACTGACGTCATCTATTCAAACGTTTTACTTTTGTTTTTATTTATATACCGCCGCTCTCTACCCGGCCAGTACCATTTTTCACTCTCTTAAATATTTCTTTCTTTAAATCGTAATCATTTGTTAAATGGCAATCAAGAATTGTTTTTATTTTTCCCCCTATTTCCGCGGGAGCTCTTGACAATAAGACCATAATCGTAGAGGAAAGAAACAGGGATAGAAAGAGGTAGTAGGTAGGGGAACATTAAATAGTAAAGTAAAGTAAAGTAACAGCCCGTACATTTCCCACTGCTGAGATAAGGCCTCCTCCATTAAGGAGAGGTTTTGGAACATATTCCACCACGCTGTTCCAATGCGGGTTGGTGGAATGCACATGTGGCAGAATTTCGATGAAATTAGACACACGCATGTTTCCTCACGATGTTTTCCTTCACCGCCGAGCACGAGATGAATTATAAACACAAATTAAGCACCTATATATAGTGGTGCTTGCTTGATTGGGCCATCTCCATTTAATCATATTTATTTATCTGTTTTGTTTAATTATATATTCTTTCAACAAACATCAATGTTGATGTTCCATGAAGCGGGTGTCCGATGTTAATATAAGAATTTCGCGACAGAAATTTACAAAACGGTGCATGCAATTTTGTAAATGGTACCTCGTAACTTTACATTTAAAATAATATTTTTAATCAACCCAAGGAATTATATTCAACGAAAGGTTCTCTTCTGTTTCAATTTTTCATTTTGATTATTTAAAAAATAAAAAAACTACCGCGAGAGACGCGTTAAATGAAAATTTAAAATTGCTCGTTGATTAAAGTAAATAGTGAAATTTAATTTATAGTTATGTATTGAGTTTCAATACAGGTTTCTCACGGTTTCGTCGCTTTTATTCATTTTTATTATATGAGGATTAAAAACATATGTATATTTTTTACCCTTTCACGAAAAAATTACTGAATGGATTTTGATAAACGTTTACACTAATTTAGGTTATACATGAGAATAACACACAGGCTTAATAATGATTTTATGAAATATTGTCATAATATAACTATACACATCAAGTATATTTAAATGTTTAAAAGAGTAACTACTGAGTTTCTTGCCGGTTCTTCTCGGTGGAATCTACTTTCCGAACCGCTGGTAGGTTCACTTAATTGTTAATTGACGATTCAAAAGTGCTTGTAAAAGCCTACTTGAATGAAGTTTATTTTGATTTTGATTTTTTTGAATAACCGTGCGAAGCCAGTGCCTGTAACTAGTATGTTGTAAAAACACGTACAACGAAAGACACTAAACAAATGATTTATTTCATCAGATATGTTTCATTCAAACGTTACATATTAAACGTTTCAATAGGGTATAACATCCATCTAAAGAAATTTCATTAATTCTTATCTAACTTACAATTTCCGTTTATAAATGAATAAATAACCTAAACACAACAAATTAATGTTAATTAAACGTTGAAACGGAACAAAATTAAACTTAATGTAATTATATTACAAGAATAAAACTTATCGGATCTGGAGATACTCAAACGGGCAACAACCATTATGTTCTCAGCGAAATTTGTCAATTTGCCTAACATTAAAAGTTTCACGATTAGAAGATCTCCTTAATTCCTTTTCGACCCTGCAAAAGAGAATTGTTGAAGTTTAAATAGATTATATCCTGATTGAGCTTATATATATCTTTATGTTGAACGTCTGTCGTTAAATGTGAAGTTTTAAATATTGATTTATATTAATGCCTACCAGCACAGGTGTTCCCCTCCACTTATAGCTTCGTTCCGTTCTTATCTATCCGTTTCTTAAAACGTATGTGAAGAGGCATGGCGGGAGCTTCCGGACTGTAAATAGGTACTGGCCGTCTACTTTTAACATTGGAGCCTACAACCACTGTTGAAATGGAGTCATATTCCCAGACCTGCCTTTTTTTCTCGCTGGAAAAACGCTTTAAGCGCTTCCCTCACATGATGAAAAGTGGGGAGTGTGTGGGATTCCCCAGCGCTCTTGACACCGAGAGCGCACAAGCACGCCGGGTTTACCCGCTAAAAAACCAGCGGTACCCTCTCCGTCTTTCGGCGGACACTAAGACCTGCCTGCCTAGCCATACAATATACAAAAGACAAATTGGGTTATTTGATTGTAACCATCAAGGGAAGATCTTTATGTCACCACACGATCACGCTGATAAAATACCTATAAAGTAGAAATACATTTTAAAAAACGTAGTTTTCCTTACGACGTGTTCGATCACAGCCAAATACGAGACAAATTATGAATATATAAACATTTCAAGATCACATTAGGCAATATCACTATATTATATAACGATAAAATACAAAAATAAATCTTATAAAAATATTCGAAAAAGTTTTAATAACGTATACGAAAATAGACTTTACAGATAAATATATTTGCATGCAAAACAAAATACATTCTCTCAAAGTTCTATCCAGTACGTCGTACACAGACATCTAAACAAAGTAGATCGAAAATACTCTCGAGAAATAACACCTCCGTGTACCGGAAATCCGCAAACAATCTCCTGGCAACTCTCCAGCGAGATACTAGACCGATATTATATTCCTGTCCGTCGGATATGTCATTCTCTCGTACTTTATTCGTATTCGTCATTATCTCGCAAAATATTTCGCAGATATCCTTCCTTAATGCCTTATTAATACTATGATAATGTCGTTTTAAACTTTTGTATAAACGAATTACACACACAACAATAACAAAATATATATGACTCTTAGCGTATATTGTCAAAAAACACTGATAAAATGTCTATGTTTTATAGTTAGCTAGTAATCGTCCGCGTATTTATGGTCGGTTAGTAACATACAACAGTTAAAGTAACTTGCAAATTGTCGTCAAATATTTAACCCTAATTAGGTCCATCTAAGTTCGATATTTAAACAGAAGATTAAATACCATATATTTCATATTCTAACTTTATTACAATACGTATAAATAGTCATTTCCTGTTTAACCCTTCTATACCTCTTATTTATTCTGTGCATTATTTCATTCTTCTCGATTTTGTGTAGGCTGTGCATTATTTATCTCGTGATAAGTTAGGGCTAAAATCTAAAAAAAATACCTCTTATAAATAAGGTTTTTATTAAATTCTGCAAAGTTAAACCGCAGATTCAGCTAGCTACATATTTATTAACACATTCTCAGACAAATACATTTTTCTATCCCGCGAACGACGTGAACCTCAAAACAAAAATAGAAATCATTCAAATTCATAACCGTGTACAAGTCAAGTTGACTTTATATAAGGTAAAAGCTGAAGGTTATTTTATCAATAGCGTAAACCCCGAAGTCGTACAAATATATTTATTTCCATTATAATACAGTAAGCCGAGATAAAGCCTTGATATTTCAGTGATTAGAACACGTCTTAACCGAGGAATGTGGATTAAAACCCTGGTAAGCATTCATATAGAACAGATATGGCCCAAAGGCCAAAGTTCATCTTAACCAATATTTAAGGGTTTAAATCCATCAATCCAATCCAATCCATCCATCACGAGTTCGGCTTGAAGGAAAACATTATGAAGAAACCTGCTTGGGTCTAATTTAAATGAAATTCTACCATAAATGATTCACCAACCCGCAATGGAGCAGCGTGGTGGAAAATGCTCCTAACCAAAACAAACTTATGGTATAAAAAATTATGCCGAGGAAATTATGCCCCAAATTTCAACCAATTGTAAGTGAACCCCATACTGGGGCAGCGGCTTGGAATAAGGTCTTAAAACACATTACCAGCTGTAACTTCACTTTACTTTTACTAAAAGTATAATTATGATCCAACGTAATGTTCCATGTAGATTTTTTGGTACCCAACGGGTTAATATCCCTACCTGTCCCTAAAGTAATTTAACATTTTAAGGACGCGTTTTCGTGATACGTTTTCCGATCTACGGGGACATGTGTAATAAATTTTGTTCAAGGTTATAAGCGTGACAAAGTTTCATACGTGAACGTTCGTGAAAAAGACAGTTTTGTGAAGAAGATTTGACAATGTCACTCAATGGTAGATCTTTATTCAAGAACGTTTAGGTAGGTCACCACCCACGCATTACTTATGCTGTAATGCATTTTAGTATCTTAACCGATGATTGCGGGTTCAAACCCAGGTAAGCGCCGTTGATTCATGTGCTTAATTTGTCTTTATACTTCATCTCGTGCTCAGCGGTGATGGAAAACATCGTGAGGAAACCTGCATGTGACAAATTTCATAAAAATTCTGCCACATATGTATTCCACCAACCCGCATTGGAACAGCGTGGTGGAATATGTTCCAAAACCTTCTCCTCAAAGTGAGAGGAGGCCTTTAGCCCAGCAGTGGGAATCTACCAGCTGTTGTTGTTGTTGATGGTGGTGAGCTAGTGTAAAGTATAGTGTAATGCGTTGATGTAAGCATTGGCTAAAAATATCGTAAGTTCAATAAATGTATATCTAAGGACAGTGGTGACCATTTACCATAAGGTGACAAATTTAATAAAAAAGACCTTGAATATACTTTAAGAAATTCTACTGTCTAAATTGAATATAGAACTTAAATGAAAAGTTCGTAAGTTGTGCTTAAAGTTAAATGAAAAATTATAAATTAAATTTTCTTCAAAATATTTAGCTACAATTTCTAGTATGAGAACGAAATTAAAAAAAAAATGTCCGATTTCGTCACATATTGGTACGTAAAGGTGCTTCTACAGTGGCTGTTTGAGATTATTCTGTAACTAAATTAATCAATTAATTTTGTTTCCACCTATTTAAAGGTGTATCTAAGTGTGTGTGTACCAACACATTTGCATTGTGTATTTTTTTATGTTTACCGCCTGAAACGGAAACTTGACTTTGGTGATTAAATTTGTTTTTTACAACTTAATCCTAACTTATATTATGCAATAGTGAATTTATCTCTTATGCTTTTACGTCTAAATTACTCTACCGATCATTGTAAACATATCACCCGTGAAAAACATAGGGTAACTAACACTTTGCCTTCAAACTAACAACAACAACAGCTTGTTAATTTCCCACTGCTGGGCTAAGGCCTCCTTCCTTTGAGAAGAAGGTTTTGAACATATCCCACCGAGCTTTTCTAATTCGGATTGCTGGAATACACATTTGGCAGAATTTCTATGAAATTAGACTCATGCAGGTTTCCTCACGATGTTTTCCTTCACGGCCGAGCACAAGATGTATTATAAACAAATTAAGCACAAGAGTATTCAGTGGTGCTTGCCTGGGTTTGAACCTGCAATCATCGGTTAAGTTGCACGCGTTTTAACCACTGGGCCATCTCGGCTCTTCATTTCACAACCTAACACTAGACTAAAATATTATTTCGACTCTACATATAGTGTAGATACAACCTTTGCCAATTTCCCATCAGTGTGAACTTAGCTTTACATATACGTAGGAAGTCTGCATGTTGCATTTTAATTTTAATCAAGCATATTGATTTTATCGTCACTCGACTAATGGGATGCACTTTGCGTTAATTAATGAGACGTATTTATTTTTACACTAGCAACACGCCCCAGCTTCGCGGTGGTGCAATGATGATACTAAATACACTACAGAATTTTAATTGAAATAATATTTATAAGTACAATTATTGATTCGGTTATCGACACTTCATTGTGGGACTCCCGTCACTTCCTTTACTGGTACTGCCTGGCACGAGAAAAACAAAAGGCGGTGGATTTTGAAAGGGCAGGGCGGAAGAAAGCTACATTCGTGGATGGGCGGGAAAAGGATATAATTATATACAATAAGCGGATAAATAATATATGTATCGATTGATAAATTAATATAGTGACATAAATTAATGTTGTGTTAGTAGTTTTATTACATATTGTACATCTATGTACATCTATTATAGACAAAATTGACGACGACGAGTAATCTGTACGCCGGTTTTCATGGGTACGCCTCTCCGAGGTATCGGGTTCGATTCCCGGCTGAGTCGATGGAGAAAATGTTGGATCTGGGTGTTAGAGGTACCGTCTTTACTTCTGATTTTCCATAACACAAATGCTTTAGCTACTCACCTTGGGATCAGAGTAACGTATGTGATGTTGTCCAAGATTTATTTATTTATTTATAAAATCCTTACTCTCGAATCACTATCAAATATAATATATAATTTTATTGATCTAAGCGTACATAGGGACAGACAGCAGTAAGCGACTTTGTTTTATACTACCTATCTAATGATAATGTCACAATGTAAACAGTCTTCATGTTTATAGTGTTGCCAATATATAACACATCATTTAATTGGTGGTAGACTTTGTGCAAGCCCGTCTGGGTAGGAACCACCCACTCATCAGATATTTTACTGCGAAACAACAGTACTCAGTATTTTTGTGTTCCGGTTTGAAGAGTGAGCCAGTGTAACTACAGGCACACGGGACATAATACCTTAGTTTCCAATTGGCGCATTGGCGATGTGAGGAATGGTTAATATTTCTTACAGCGCCATTGTTTATGGATGTTGGTGACCACTTACCATTAGGTGGCCCATATGCTGCTTGTTCTATCTATATTCTATATTATCAAACTGTAATATGAAGAACAATATCTGTGTCTTTATGTAAACCGAAAAAAGTAATACTATGTATAATAACTATGGAAAAAAATAGGCACCTAATTAGGGATATGAATATAGTTCGTTTAAAATAATCTACTTTTAATACATTACATGTTATATATTAATAATAACTGAAAGTTGAATAGGTACTGCCGGATAATTTATACCTAACAAGGGTATACGATTACAGGAAGTGGAGTATATATTTAAAACCCCAAGTTACTTTGTAGGCCCATAAAAATAATTTGACTCATCGCTACTAGCCGGCGATTTACGAGCCCTTCCGATTATATCGTTCATTTTTAAGGCTAACGACACAGAAAAGACGAAGGTTTATGCGTATAAAATATTCTCTCGTAAAAAAATATACTACAAATCGTAATATTTATATGGCACCACGCATTTTACATAATAGTATGTGTTTTGTTATTACACTGTTAGTTATTAAAAAAGTTGAGTCCATTTTTTTCTAGTGCTCCGTGATCCTGTAGTGTGTATACCAGCTTACATGGATATGCCACTCCTAGGTCCCAGGTTCGATTCCCAGCCGAGTCGATGTAAAAATCTGTTGTCTTGGGTCTTGGTGTTTTTTTGGTACCGTCGTTACTTCTAATTTTCCATAACGCAACTTTACCAGCATTGGAAAATATATTTGATGTTGTCCAATATTTATTTAATTATTTTTATAATATAAATATTTCAGTAATTGAAGGTCGGCTTACAAATGCCTCCTCAGTGTCGTTTAATTATAATTAATAAAGAAAGCAAAAGAATTGTATCGTCTGATATATCTATAAAAGATATAAATATTTTATGATGACTTGTATCAAGATCCTAGAACCATACTAATCGATTTATAATTAAGAATTTTCGTAATCGAAGAAATGTGCTAAATTTTCCCGTAGTTGGTGCGCATGCGCAATCAGCACCATTTTGAGTTTAATTCTTTACAGCGTAAAATATGTCATTACGTCCTGTGGTTATACAGTCACTACCTTGTATGTGTGCTTGTTTGCTTATAACAGACGATAATTTTGGGATATGTGTAGCGTTTGCTGTTTGTGCCTAGTTTCAAAAGAGCATCGACGGGGGATTCACCCAACGAGCGGGCTTGTTAAATTCAATTCAAACTAGTTAGTTAAACCCCAATAACTAACGGTCCTAGCGACGTGAAATCCCCTATTGTGGTGGTGGAAATCCACCTGGTATGACTTAACGCTTCGAAAATTTCAATATGACCGGTGAATATTACTTGAAAATAGTCATAATTATTTAATATTGATTAGCGCATATATTTATACTCAGAAACAAAATATAATATATTAGCATTGTTTAATACTGATTCACAAATACTTGTCTTCCAAAAACAAAAAGTCATAAGTCCGAACTAAGAATACCCTCACATCCACTTTTTGTTATTTATCAACATTTTTACTAGTGATATTCGATAATGAATACTAATCTTCATAAAATAATACTTCACTATCTAACTAACAAATCTGTATTAATATTATAAATGTGAATGTTACTTTGTCTGTATGTCTGTCCGTCGCTCTTTCACGGCCAAACCACTGAAACCAATTTGATGAAATTTGGTGTGAAGCAAACTTGAACTATCAAAGAAAATCGAATATCAAAAAAAGAAAGGACATAGGCTTCTTTTTTACCTGACACATGACAACCAATACCCAAAACCGCGAAGCCTTGGGCGACTACTTGTAATATATATAATCATATATTGAATAATATGCATTGTTTAACACAATATATACTAAAGATTTTTACTATTGTTATACATATTATGGTACTACGTATTGATATGATTATCTGATGGTGTCCAAGCAGCCTTAGGCAACCGTTACCGGTAAATTGCTGTTCACATCATTTAATTTCTGTAAGTATTATTGCAGCTTCATTGTCTATGTATACTTATATTATTTTTTCACATGTACAGTCAGTGTAAGAAAACCTTCGTCAGTTTTCGGATTCATTCGTTTATCAAGTCGTAGACTCTTAGTACCTTTTGAATCTAAACATAAAATCATTGCGACGCAATATGTCATTCTCGATCAGTAAAGCAGATTATCGCTCATACTGATCACACGAAAACGAATCTTTTCTTACTCCTCGATAGAATTTGCATATATTTTGATTTTGATTACAATTAAATAAATTAACAACCATTGAGAATAAAGAAATAAAAGTGAATGATACTGTCCATTAAATATCGCTTAAAATTAAAACCAATACAAATTAAGTTTTAATAAAACTGATCGAATAAAGGTCGCCTGAAAGGGACATATAGTTTTTTTTTCTTTGCGTAACTATTTCTGCTAGTTCACTCTGTATACCGCGTAGAAGAAATTCGTTGCAAAAAAAACTTTTTGCCGCAATAGATCGTTCCAGCCTTACGGGCATTGCTACGCTACAATAGTTTTAACTAAAAATATGTTCGTGTATCCGAAATATAAATTTAAATTTGGAATATGTATACATGTACCTATGTATTTGGAATGTGTATAATTAAGTATGTGTGTAACTTAATGCATCATTTGTAACTAAAGCAGGTGTTGACATCCATTATTATTTTGTATCCTGTGAATATTTTTATTGGGTTCGAACGAAACTGGTTAGTGTTGCCAGAATATCAGCGCTGTAGTAGTCAAACAATAGCCATATCACCGTAACAGTAACCTTTGCTAAAACGTACCTTAATGTAACACCAATCATTATATTGTTTCGTAGTTTGATACATTAGTCTTTTTATTCTGTATCTGTATTGTTACAGATAAATAAAAAACAAACTGAAAATTTAATTTAATTAGGATAGACCAAGGAGTAAAGTTAGACAGCCATGTCATAATTATTTTTATTGCAGGTTTTCTAATATTGTCTCCAATTAAATGCCATATCTAAAATTCGCAGAAATTTATAAGCCTTAATTAATTTTATGCCTTAATTAAAAGTATTAAAATTCACAATTCAAATGCCATTTGACATCTGTCATTACTGAACAATAACCCAATATAGCGTACAGAACTCAACAATAAAGATGAGTACTGTATACACGTACACGGTATACATCAATATCTTTATTCAAAACAGTATTAATTATTTTGATAGAAACAGTGTATAAACAGGAAGTACAGACAAACTTGTAACCAAATTTCCGCCTTCGCGAAGTCAACAAATTCCTTCGGCACTCGCTTCTATAATTAAGTACCACAGACACTAATAACTTTACCATTAAAAATATGTATATTTAAAAAAAGAAGTCTTAAATAATGCTATCTTTTTCTTCCAAATGTCAAATCTAGTATGACAGAGAGAAAACAGTGTCTAATTAACACACGCCTAAAAAGTTTACGTTTAATGTCGGAATTGATTTTGCACATTTTTTTTGTATTGTTAAGTTACTATCATAAAACCTGTCTAAGAGAGATTGCTATAGCGATAAGGCATACTGCACGCTTTTGACCTGTCGTATATTCCTGTACTGAAATAGCTGGGCAGTTAAAACGCATTTTAATCGATGGTAGCGGATTCAAACCCAAGCAAGCACCATTAAATTTCCAAAGAGCGTTTTTTGCAAGCCCAATCAATACATATTTTTATAGTGTTATTTTAAGGATAGGGAGGGACCCCAGGTGCACATATTGCCATTATAATATGTATAAAAATATATTCTAGGTCAAATAAGGTAGTTTAAAAGTAGAAATACTATTTTGGTGTGGTGCCAACAGGCCTTGTAGATAGAACCTACTTCGATTTGAAGTAAGCGTTTTGCTCTCCATATAAAGATTTGTTACGAAATTCAAATACCATTTTTGACAAAACACTGGCCGGTCAATGCATCATTCTATTTTTAATTTAGAAAAATAAATGTGTCCCATAGACCTAATTCTATAGATTCGTATTATACCTTTCCCTGAAATAAAGGCGTAACTGAATATATATTGTCCCTACCGTATGTAATTATATAAAATTCTATAGAAAAATGGATCGATTCTTTCTTATAGCTTACGTGATGAAAATTTTACATAGAGGGCGACCAAATACAAGA
The DNA here is from genome assembly GCF_905220365.1 of Vanessa cardui. Lineage (NCBI taxonomy): Eukaryota > Metazoa > Arthropoda > Insecta > Lepidoptera > Nymphalidae > Vanessa > Vanessa cardui. The sequence goes on from NC_061139.1 coordinate 11,322,722, forward strand.
TAGACAAATGTGGTCAACATTACCTTTGATCCTGCAACGTGACTGAAACGAAACGATACGTCACCAACAGCCTGTCAATTTCCCACGGCTGGATTAAGGCCTTCTCTCCCTTTAAGGACAAGGTTTGGAACATATAACACCACGCTGCTCCAATGCGGGTGGCTGGATTCACATGTGGCAGAATTATTGTGAAATTAGACACATAAAGGTTTCAACACAAGGTTTTCCTTCACTTCTGAGCTGGAAATGAATTCCAAACACGAATTAAGCACATGAAAACTAAGTGGTGCTTGCGTGGGTTTGAACCCGCAATCATCGGTTAAGATGTACGCGTTCTAACCACTGGGCTATCTCGACAATCGATTAGAGCAAATTGGAGGCATTATACTAGGGAAGGTAGATCCCACCATTAATTAGATTGGAATTATAAATGCCCTAAAACATGTAAGGACGTATTGTTAACTCCCCTAATTCGAGCGACGGTCGCCTAACTGCCTATATTAGACCTGATGTGTAAGGCTAAATATAATTACTCAATCAATTATTTACTTATATGGGCATGGAAAATGGCTTATAACAAAAATAATAATACTATCTTAAGGCAGTTTGCATAAAACAGCTGTAAATAATTGAAAACAATCTATATCACTGGTGTGAAGGTTTCATTCTTGCTCATACATCTTATTTTCGTAATATTATACTTTCACACACACAAACGTTGTTTTAATGATTGTTAAATATATTTTTAATTATATCTGTTTATTTGAAGAGAAATATGTGGATAAACGAAGATCGCGGTCTAATAGAATTGTTGATGGTTCTTTTAGGCAAAATAATTTTAGCATTAGTCATTCTTGTATGTGTGATATTAAACATTAATACTTTGTCCACAGATTTTCCTGTAAAATGTGGTCGGGCAAGAAGTGCTCGGAGGGAGGCGCTGGTACTCCCACTGAGGAGGAGATCAAAGTTGTCCTGGTCGGAGACACACAGTGCGGCAAAACGTCGCTGGTCCAGAGATTTGTCACCGACAATTTTGTGGAGGTAGGTCATTTTTAAGCAAAAAGATCAATTGGTTTTTTTTTCATAACTATATATCAATCTTATGCTATTAACATTATAGCGTACCTTTTTAATTCATAATCACCATTTATACTAATGAGTTTGTTAAATAATTCAACTATGAGTTCCAATTCTGATTAACCCGCTATCCTTTTTTTTCTACTTTACTACTATGAACTAAGATGTTATGTCCCTTGTGCCTGTAGTTACACTGACTCACTCACCCTTCAAACCGGAACACAACAATACTGAGTACTGTTATTTCGCAAGAATAACTGATGAGTGGATGCTACCAACCCAGACGGGCTAGCACAAAGCCCTACCACCAAGAAATCCTATTTCAAATGCAAAGTTGGTCGAGTATAGTCTGTTCCACAAGAGTACAAAATTCAAATATTCTACGTTTACATCGAATTGACGCGATGTCATTGATCGAGATACAAATCTATGTATAATATAATATATTCACTATTGATTTATGAAAAAATGGCGTTTTGAACTTCAATGAAAATGTCATTGCAACTTTGATTGCAAAGAGGATGTAGGTACTTAAGTGGAATATTGTTGTATTATAAATAGAGATACATTAGTAAGGAATTTAAGCTGAGATGGCCAAGTGGTTGGAACGCGTGCATCTTAACCGATGATTTCGGGTGCAAACCCAGGCAAGCACCACTACATATATATAAATATATATGCTAATTTTGTGTTTATAATTCACATCGTGCTCGACGGTAAAGGAAAACATCGTAAAAAAACCTGTATGTGTCTAATTCATGTGCATTCCACCAACCCGTATTGGGACAGCGTGGTGGATGTCCCAAACCGTCTCCTTAATGGGAGAGGATGCCTTAGCCCAGCAGTGGGAAATTTACCAGGCTGTTACTATTTAGTAAGGAATTCTCAATAGTGCGCCATATAGCAAAGGGCATACACAAATATAAGGTTTGATTAACTTTATTCTTTGTTTGAAACAAACTATAAGTAAAATATCGATATCACAAATATGACAGTAACTCTGTCTGTCTGTCTTTCATGACCAAACCAATGAACCGAATTTGATGAAATTTGTTATGATGCAAACTTGAACTCCAAGGACATTGGCTAGTTGCCTAACACTTGACAACTAACCCCAAAAATGAAGCGAAGCGGCGGGTAACACATAGTTTGTTATAAATTTCAAAAAAATAAGCCTACCAGAAGAATGTATAAATCCAGCTGAAAAAACTCGTACTATATAAAATTTTATTTTAATTAATCAAAAACACTTAACATTATCGCATGTATCTTATCGTAAAATATCAAAAACAGCCTTGATAGAGCTTTTGTTTATCGTCGTAGGGAACGAACACAATATCCGTGGAATCGTACAAACGCTATACGATAGTACGTTTTGATGAAAGCGTTCCACTTTCGAACAGAAGTAGGTCTTGCGTTTCGGACTTTGTTTTTAATTTTACATTTGTATATCGGAGGTCTTATCAATATTTCATACTGGCATGTATGAAATTATAATTTACTTGGTGGTAGGGCTTTGTGCAAACCCGTCTGGGTAGGTACCACCCACTCATCAGTTATTCTACCGCCAAATAACAGTACTCAATATTGTTGTGTTCCGGTTTGAAGGGTGAGTGAGCCAGTGTAACTACAGCCACAAGGGACATAGCATCTTAGTTCCCAAGGTTGGTGGCACGTTGACGATGCAAGGAATAGTTAATATTTCTTACAGCGTCCTTGTCTATGGGTGATCGTGACCACATATATCAGGTGGCCCATATGCTCGTCTACCAACCTATACCATAAAAAAATACATATCAGGAACGTTACGAATCTCACTTCGTACCTCACTCGTGGAGTTGAAAGCGACTTATAGTGATAGCCTGTCTTGAGCTGGATATAGTTGAAGAGGACGACCAATGAAACGATGCATGGATGGTGTGGAAGATGATATGACAAAAAAGAATGTTACTTGTAAGATAATGTTAGGTAGAGGAGCATGGAAGAAGAAGACATGGTACGCCCCAAGTGAATTGGGATAAGGGAAGGAGGATGATGTAATGTCGACGGTGATGTCACTTTCTTTTTCGATTTGCATCTGTTGATATTATTTTATTGTTTATACATAACAAAAGAAATCAAAATCAAAATGAACTTTATTCAAGTTTATTTAGACGACCTCCAATGTCGTGTGGTGTGTACACCGGTTTTCATGGGTACGCGACTCTGAGGTTACGGGTTCGATTCCTGGTCGAGTCAGTGTTGATTATCATTAGTTTCCTACGTTGTCTTGGGTCTGGGTTATTGTGCTAACGTCGTTACTTCTGATTTTCCATAACACAAGTGCTTTAGCTACTTACATTGGCATCAGAGTAATGTATGTGATGTTGTCTGATATTTATTAAAAAAAAAATTATTATTTATTATCAAGTAGGCTTTTAAAAGAACTTTTGAATCGTAATTTTACAATTTAGTGAAGCTACCACCAGTTCGGAAAGTAGATTCTACCGGGAAGAACTGGCAAGAATTTCTGTAGTTACTCTTTTTTACATTTAAAAATACAAATTCATGTTAGTTAAATACAATTATTTAAATTAATACCTATATACTGCTTGGAAGTCAGTGGGTAACAACATCGAAAAATTCAAAGTCATTGCATAAGTACTCTTAAGCCTACGAAATAGATCATAATAATGTACTCCAAATCTCTAATATTGTACACCTTAAAATATATATACATAAAAGTTCGCGATGGTATATGTCTATATCTCAGGGATAAACCACAATAACCATTTTTTATCCTTAACCTTTTACGAGAAATAATGGCTTATTCTCGAAAAGATTTTAGGCAATACAGCATTAACCCTTAATGGATAATTACTTAATGCATAACCATTAAGAACGTTAAATACATTTTGCATTAAATATATATTAAGATGGCCCTGAACTGACTGAAAAAGCAGATAATCTTATATAGTATATAGATATTCTGTAGTATATTTAGTATGAGCAATGCACATGGGTTATAAACTCAAACACAAACTCAAATAACTTTATTCAATATAGAAGCATTACACTTTCTTATTGATGGTCAATTGAAACACTACCACCGACTGAATAACTACCGGGCTATCACGGCTATGGTTGACTTTTATTTCTTATTTTACTATCAACCCGCCCCGGCTTCGCACGGGTGCAATACTGATACTAAATATACTACAGAATTTGTTCATTTACGACACCACATTACAAACTTCTACAATTATCAGTGTGTCTTTACTATATTGTCCATGTATTATATACGAAAACCTTCCACTTGAACCACTCTATCTATGAAAAAAATGCATCAAAATACGTTGCTTAGTTTTAAAGATATAAACATACAAAGCGACATAGAGACAGAGAAAACGGCTTTGTTTTATACTATATATGTGTGTGTATGTATTTATTCGGTTTGTACGTAAAAGTTATTAAATAATATATAAAATTCTTGTCCTCGTATCGTTGTTTGAAGTAAAACAGGGAGGTTGCTTCATTTTTCATCTAGGAACACAAAATTTCGATTCAATCTAGAAATGCTTTTAGCATTCTTTCCAAGCTCTCTGCGGTCGTAGTTGGTATAGTATAGTAAAACAGGCAGTTAATTTTCGACTGACCAATAGCAGACAAGCAAATTAGCTAATGGAAAAGCGATTGGTTAGTCACCATCGTTTGTTTTTTTTTTCAATGCCACACGAGACCAATTTTAAACACATATTAAGCTTGTGAAAATTCAATAATTCTTCCCTTGAACCCGCAATCATTCGTTAAGATGCGCGTGTTCTAACCACTGGGTCATATCTGAAAAAGAGTAAGTACTGAGTTTCTTGCCGGTTCCCTTGGTAGTATCTATCAATAGTAGCTTCACTTAATATAGTATGTTAAATTACAATTCAAAATGCTTATATGTAGCTTCCTAAATAAAGTATAATAAGTATGTATTTAATTAATAAATAATTAAAATATATAAGTCTGTATTTTGATTTGATTTGATTTGGCATAAATAAAATAAGACTTATTATTGTTCCACGTTAAATTTAAATTAGACAAAGTAATAACAATTACAATCTAGATCAGAAGGCACCAGACACTACGTGGAGAGATTACATAAAGGGAGACGTGTCTGAAATGATTATTACCCTGTCAAATGGAAAATATATTTCGTCTACATTCCTAGACATAGGGACTGACGTATTACTGGAAACGTTTTAATGTAATACCGATATCACTATTCCAAATTTGAAATATCTAATTTCATGGAATCAGATGGTACAGAGATTAAACGAGTGAAGTTAAACGAAAGGTCGTGAGTTCAAAGCGAGCATAATTTGGCTATATTGTGTGTAATGTTGTGTATATTTTTTTTTTCAAAATTCTTTGAAATACGGACTAAAAACTCTTTTGTTGTAACAAAAATTTATGCCTAGTACTCTTTAGGTAGAATTAGAAGAGAAATTAAAGTTTAACTTATTTATGTTCTAAACAGTACCTAAATAACTTATGATCAGTTATCAGCACCGCCAACAGGCTTTGGCTTTTTAAAAGGTATTATTTTTCAAACATCAGCAACTCTTCCCTCCACAAGGGAACTATGTAATGTCCCTTGTGCCTTTAGTTACACACACTCAAAAACCCTTAAAACAATATCATAATAATACTAAGTATTGTTGTGTGTACAAAATATGGTGGGTGGTACCTACCTATCCAAACGAGCTTACAAAAAGCAACCACTACATTAATGAAAAGTAATGAAACATAAATGATATATTATATTCAAACATTATACATATATTCTTAAATAACATAACTTTGTACTATGAATGTTGATTCTTGGTAGTATTCATCAAATTGATAATTATTGAATTTTTTTCTCAAATTAAATTTACTATATGATTTTACAAAAATTACCAATTTATCTTGTATGAAATATAGAGGCTCAATTATAAATAATTTTATTATATACTGTCGAATCTAAAAATGACTCCAGAAATTCAGTTAAATTTGATAAAAACTTATCCTGTACTGCTATCAAAAACTATTTTACGAGTAAACAGCGGTATGACTAAATTTCCATTACAAGAGTTCACGTACGAACCACAAGGGAAGCTATTAAAAGTTCAGAAACCCTCTGGCACTTACCTACATACATATACAATATAAAAATGCTATAATAATCTCTACATATAAAAAGTCACCTATACACTTCCTACTAATATTATAAATACGAAAGTTTGTGAGGATAGATCTATGTGTGATACTCTTTCACGATGAAACTACTGAACGCATTTGGATGAAACTTTACAGTTATATAGTTTATATATTAGAATAACACATAGACTACAATTTATAATTATATAAAACCGTGCAAAGCCGGGGTGGATGCTAGTAGATCATATATCTAAATGGATTCTAGTGTGGTTTATATTAATTACAAGAGTGTTTGTAAGGTTATATGTTTAATATATTATGTGTTAGGTTTATTTATATTGCCTTGATACATTACTTTTAAATATTTTGAGAAGAATTACCATTTCTTCATGACTTTATACCATTTTAAGTTTAGAAGACATTAAATTATTTTATGAAGCAATAATACTTATTCAATCATAAAATAGATTGATACTGTATCTTGATAATGGCAAAAAAATAATACATTATCAACAACTTAACAAGCAATAACATTTATATAAAACAAACACGCTTTATAATAACGTCCTTCCTAGAAAACTAATTTTACTACAAGGTTAAATCCACTTAACAATCAAAACAGCCCTTAATGTAATTACAAGCGAAATTTGAACGTGTATATCAGCTTAATATAAACAATAAACTTTCAAAACACACCCTTAAAATAACTTGACCTTGAAATTTCATTTCCATGGCTGTCAATAAATAAAAAAAACCGATGACATCGTTCGAGTCAAAATCGATTTCGGATATAATACAAAACTCGATAAAACTAGCTCATCGCCCGAAATATAATAAAATAAAAGTTTACACAACACGTCCTAAAACAACATCCTGTGGGCTGTTTGTTGCCATACTTTGTGTAATCTATATGTAAAGGATAATGGATTCCACTAAGGGTTTAGTTATTTTCAATAGACTTTTGAATTTGGAATTGTAATAAAAAATAAAAACTTTTTGTGTTTGGAAAAATAAAATAACTTCACTCATTATTAATTAATCTGTAGGCAAAGTTCTTCACCTTAAGATCTATTTTCGTGTGCTCAGTATGAGCAATAATCTGCTTTACCGATCGAGAATATATGACACTGACAGACATATTTTGTCAATTCAGTAGAAGATATCACATCTAGTTTGAATTTAATGACTAATTACATCATTAAAATATTTCATGTTGATCTAATGCTAGACGTACTCCAAAGATTGACACACTATTTTGAACCAAGTTATCATACTTTGTAAGTTTAACTTTACATGCAGTTGTCAGCTTAGTTACAAAAGGTACTAAGAGCTTATTTCTTGATAAGGCAATTTGAAAACTGACGAAGGTTTTCTTACTCTGACTGTACATAGTACAAAACAATTCGCTCTCCGCTGTGTTTTCGATTAGATCTTGTTAGCTACGCAAATGATTAAAATGCGGTTTTCATCAATAAACATATGGATTCAAGAGAAAGTTTGATATGTAAAATATGTGCATAAGAAAATTCATTTTCCTGTCCGGAAATAAATAAGAATGTTACTTATTCGTTTGTTTTTAAGTTGTATAACATATACAACTTATTGTACTCATATTTTATGTAGCTAGCCAATTCATTGTAAAAATAAAATAAAATTACCCATCATATGAATAGACGGAGACAAAAGTTCAGCCCCTCTCCTTTCTCTATGTCTTTATTTAAAGTCTTGCTTTGCATTCTTTTTTTAAATATACTATCATCTACCTAATATCAACATTAATAATTTTACTTTAAGGTAATCCTTAATTTATGTTTATAATTCATCCCGCGCTCGGCGGTGAAGGAAACTTGTATTTGTCTAATTTCATAGAAATTCTGCTACATGTGTATTCGACCAGCCTGCATTGGAACAGCATGGTGGAATATGTTCCAAACCTTCTCCTCAAAGGAAGGGGAGCCTTAGCCCAGCTGTGGGAATTTTACAAGCTATTGTTGTTGTTGCTAAAATAAGTATTTATATACGTGATTAAGGTAAAACATTACTCAAATCATGTATACTCTCCTTAATTACGTAGCACTTTGACAAATCGATTGTTTGAAGGGTGATTGGGTACATACGTCCGCTGATTCGGTGTATGCGCCACCCACTCACATAATACAGTGCTATCTTAGTGTCTGACAGTGCAATTAGTCAGTAAGTTACGTTTTTAATGACCATTACGAGTAAACATATCGCAATTGTACTGCGAGGGTCGTTATAAAAAAGTGCCAATTTAATGCTTAAAGTATGTGGTACTGTTGTGTTACGTTTTAAGTGCCGTGATGGTCCTGTAGTCTATATTGCGAGTTCAAACTGAATTTTGATGTTCAAGATTTTCTTGTCTTTTATCTCGTGCTTAGCGATGAATAAAAATATCATGACGAAACCTCCATGTGTATAATTCCAACCCGTATTAGAACGGCATTGTATTAGGCTCCAAATCACTCTAAAGAAATGGGCGGTGGTGACCACTTACCATCACGTGGCCTATTTGCTCTTTCGCCAATATATATAAAGAAAAGAGAAAGAAAAAGTTGAGAAATATTCTAATAGTCTCCTATGAGGCAAGGACTATATCTTTATTTGATACGGTGTAGTGGGGTGTTACTTTACCTTACTTAGCAAGTCATGCTAAGTAACGTAAAGTAACAGCCTGTAAATTACTCATTGCTGGGCTAAGGCCTCCTCTCCCATTGAGGAATGGGTTTGGAACATATTCCACCACACTGTTCCAATGCGAGTTGGTGGAATGCACATGTGACCGATTTCAAATTAGACACATGCGGGTTTCCTCGCGATGTTTTCCTTCACCGTCGAGCACGAGATGAATTATAAACACAAATTAAGCACAAATATATGTAGTGGTACTTGCCCGGTTTTGAACCCGAAATCATCGGTTAAGACTCACGCGTTCGAACCACTGTCCCATCTCGGCTCTGTGACTTGCTAATATGTCATATTTTAGTAACGTTAAGTTTATTAGTATCATATCTATGGTGAAGGATCATTTAACATCAGGTATAATCCGCGTATGATCAAAATTGGATCCGACGTTTCAATACTGAGACACGCGCGGTCCGGTATCGGTTTCGTTGACAAACCGGCGTCGATGACTCACGAAACGTTATAACTTGTTTGGACTGGATTTTTGATTGAGATTTGGTATTGCTTTATTTACAGTTTAAGCCATTTTTTTCCAGTGATTATGGGACGATAGTTGCACAAAAAAATTGGTTATGGTCTCATTTTGAAGGCCTCCAGCCATGTGCAGAAAATTTAGGAGTATTCTTAATTGAAATTTACTAAATTGTTACTATTTAACAATATTACTGGCCGGTTAGAGACTGGTACTATAGCTGTATAAGAAAAGAAAAAAATCAAAGGACTTTTTGCCTCATCATTTCGCCACCAAATATACATTGAATGAAATAAAAAAAAATTGTCATAAAAAAATAAAATCGAAAGAAAAAAAACGAAATTCCTAAAAAAATCGTTTGAATAAACGTGAAGTTTCGCGAGAGATCCAATAGTTATTATTTAAACTGTATCTATCTCACTCTGTCAGAGGCTGATATGTCCAAAACACTGGCTGCGAAGTTGATCCAGCCTGTGTCTCTTTAAATAACAATCTCTCACCCTTAATAGAAAAATAGTCGTCGCAGGTCTTAACTAATCGCTGTATTAATTTGATCTTTCCATATATTTTCTATTTATTAACATAGGTTATGTAAATTTACAACATTTTAATATATTTCAACAAGCCGTTCTGATATCAGCGGAGTGAATGATTTCTAAAACAAAATGGCCGAGAGCGAGTGAATGATTACAGCCATGTATTTCGAACGTGATTTGATTGATGAATGCGCGTCGCTCTTCATTCTCCGCTGGGCTATTTGTTTAGTGCATTTGATCGACGCTTTTGTCAAATATCGAAAAAAAAAAACTATCGTGGACAGCGTATATTCATTTTCTAAAACTGAAACTTTATCAGAAATGCCCATCGCTAGTTTAACGATAAATTAAAAAAAAATGTGAAAGTATTCCTTTTTTGAATTGCACATGTGGTCCAACAAGAATTAATTGGAATTATGTCAAATAATTCCGTCGAATATTTTCATAGTTCAATGACCTTTTGACATCTGTGATCCATTTGTCCCAGCCGTAATTGTTTCTGTCTAATTGTCACTGTTGCTAGCATATTGAAAGCAATTTACAGCGAAGTAATATATAGTGTTGTGTACGAATCACTTTGTGTATCTTTAACCTAAAATCATAAATATAAAAACATATTAATGTTTTTGTGGTGAGATTATTTTTTATGGTATAGTTTGGCGGTCGAAGCTGTAAGAAATTTCAACTATTCCTTACATCGTCAATGTGCCACCAACCTTGGGAACTAAGATGTTATATCCCTTGTGTCTGTAGTTACACTGGCTTCACCCTTCAAACCAGAACACAACAATACTGAGTACTGTTATTTGAATTAGCGGTAGAATCAGGCTTGCACAAAGCCGAGTAAATTCGACCTCAAATATATATAACAATATACGATTTTTAATGAACATGGTCATTTTTATTATTACTGTTATTTAGAACGGGATTTTTACCACTACTCTAAAAAAAGTCTTCTGAACAAGACATTCGTAAATAATGCCGAAATAAAAAACATAGTAAATATCCCGTTTTAAATAACCAAAATATATAACGATATTTACATAAACAAAATGACTTTATGAATAAACATTATGAAGCTTTCGTTTTAAACAAAAGTAGTAGGATTTTTTAATACGAAGTACGCACTACAAACTTAAGCTTATGTGCTATTATTAATGTTTCTAGTACCGATAAGTCTTAGAGAAAATATATGTTATTCAACCTCGATTTAAACCAATGTAGTTCGATTTTTTAATACGAAGTACGCACTACATACTTAAGCTTATGTGCTATTGTTATAAATGTGTCTAGTACCGATAAGTCTTAGAGAAAATATATGTTATTGAACCTCGATTTAATAAATCATTTTCTCTGAACACAACAAGGAGTTGCAAGATATTAAGGGGAATCAGGGAATAAACATGAGTAATCCAACTCAGTGACTTGAAGTCACGAACGTTTTGTTCTTGAAGTTATTGAAATTATTAAATTATATTCGATATAAATATAAACTGTATTGCTCTTAAGAATGCAAAGCAAGAGACCCAATGGTTAGAAGGCGTGCATCTTAACCGATATCAGGTTCAAACTCAGGCAGGCAACGCTGAATTTACATGTTTTTTTATGGTATAGGTTGACGGACGAGCATATGGGCCACCTGATGGTAAGTGGTCACCATCATTAACTATTCTTTACATCGTCAATGTGCCGCCAATCCTGGGAACTAAGATATTATGTCCCTTGTGCCTGTAGTTACACTTCAAACTGGCACACAATAATACTGAGTACTATTATTTGGCGGAAGAATAACTGATGAGTGTTTGGTACCTACCCAGGCAGGCTTTATGCAATGTGCTTGATTTCTCTCTACAATAAGCGTGGTGGAATAATCTTTAACAAACCGAAATACCCTCTGATTAGTCACGAAATCTCAGAAACGATAACATCTACAAACTTGAAATTAAACAGATAGGTTCCGTATATGGTTTAGACATCCGGTAAGGATAGATTTTACGAAACTAACCCTAAGGGGGTAAACGGGTATGGAAGTTTTTGTTTTATAAATTTCTCACTGGTAATGCTATAAGTTTAGGTAGTAATATTCTAAACCGGAATAAAGATAATCGTTTTGTTTTACTATTTATTAATAAATAAACATTTTATTAAATATATGTGAATATGTATTTTTTGCAATCTAACTTTCTTTTGCAAACGGTTTTAAACGCAATTTTCAACGTCATTAAAAGGTTTTATGTAACGCGAGAAAGGATGAATGCTTTTCTGTATGTACACATTTTATATTTACTTTTTCAAACAAGCATTTTTCAAAGGAGCTTACTATATTAACGTAATTGCCCGCCAGACGTCGAGACGACTTAAAATATTATAATATTAAAAATCTCTTTTCACTCGTGTATAAATTAATTAAATGTCGAGTCTTATGATATAGTTTTTTTATAATGTTTATTTTGTCGACGGTACTTAATATTACATGTTGTACTTAAAAATAAAGTAACATAACTAACATTTTTAAGCAGATACTGTATGTAAAATAAGAAATTTGTTTTTTTTTATTGAAGTGTGTTTCCAAAGTACATCAATCTGCTATGTACTCACGATTTTTTCCTTAACAACCAAGCACGAGATGAATTATTAACACAAATTGAGCATGATGATTGAGTGGTACTTGCGCGATTATGTACTCGGAGTCACCCTTTAATATTAAAGTCTTCTAACCCGGCTGCTTTTAACAAGCGGGTAGATACGCATGTGGCCGGATTTGATCCGACACAACAGGCAGCGGTGCTTGCCCGGACTTGATTTGAGAACCTCGGATAAGATACAGGTTAACCACTAGGCCAGTTTGAGGTAATATATACTACAAAATAAAGTGGGTTCAATGCTGCGAATTTATTGATGACGTTTTTTAATTATCGTTACAAGATTAGAAATTGTATATTATTACACTGTTCATTAAAAAGAAAAGTACCGTTGTAAAATGGCCTTAAATTTTTGAATCACATACAAATTCCTTACAAACAAAATTGGTTGAAGTTGCCAGCGTTGAGTTCAAACACTTCGTCCGCTTGATGAGATCTCTTCGTTCTTAATTAAGTATTAGGTGTAGACTTGAAATTGAAATCCATTTGTTGTAACTTTTATAATTTTCATTCGTATTTATTTTGTAAAAAAGGTTTCATATTAAAGTTAATATATATTGGACATTTTTATTGCTAGCAACATTAGTTGAAAACCCAGTATAATTATTTATTTGGTCTTATAATCTAATAGCAATTAAGTACTTATAACATATATAATTGAAGCCACAAACCAATTATTCGTAAATATACATACAATAACCATATATACGTGCGGCACATATATGCACGCCATGCTTTATTTTTAAAGTATTGCCATGTCTATCTCTGATAAATAAAGTGAATAACAATATCATTCCTGTTATTAATAATGTGTAAACTACGGATTTGTGCAAGCCCATCTTCATAGCTATCGAGCTCTCATCAGATATTTTACTACCAAACAACCATACTCAGTGTTGTATTTCGGTCTAAAGTGTGAGCAAGCCAATTTAACTACAGGCATAGGGTACAAAACATCTTAGTTTACAAGTTTGTTGACACTTTGATGAAGCACCTATAAGGCCTCCGGGATTACAGATGACCATGGGCGGTGGTGATCACATTTCATCATCATGTAATGCTCATTAGTTTCATTTTATCAATCATATTCATCGTGATTGCAACATGATATATTAAGATATCATTTGGATTTAAATATTAATTTTTCCGCTCATCAATTTATCATCTCATTCAAGCCATGTACAGAAATAGAGTCAAGTGATCTCTCTGCCCCTCTTGAGGACACTCCCACGCCATTTTTTCTGATGCTTTCTTGAGCTTAACTATCAGAAATTAATAATTCCAAATACAATTTTAAGCTACGATTATAATTTGTGAAAATTAGTTAATTTACCCGTGATTTTTCATAAAAAATAATCAAACACCTAACCTTACAAATATTATCACATTCAAATCCTAGATAGCTGTTCTAGTTGTCTTCTTTAAAATATTGTGCCCTTATTTGAGAATTTAAATGCAAATTCCTAAACTGTGTTTAAGATGAATTGTGCTTGTATAATTCTGCGCGGAAGGTTCCTCCAACTGTGACACCGGTATCTCTTTTACAATATAATAATAATATATTAAATGCTATTCTATAATTCAAATCAAGTGATGTTGAAAAACCAATGATATGTAAATTAATAAATAAAAATAAGATTATTTTTATTATGTTGGTTGACGAACATTTCGACCACCTGATAGTAAGTGCACATGGTTAATGCACCATCAAATCTGAGAGCTAAGATGTTATATCCCTTGTTTCTGTAGTTACACTGGCTCACTCACCCTTCAAACCAGAACACAACAATATAGAGTACTGTTGTTTGGCGGTAGAATATTTGAGATGTGGGTACTTACTCAGATGGGGTTGTACAAAGCTCTACCACAAAGTGAAAATTGACTTTTATGTTACTATCGAGAGGCTCAGGTATAAGCGGCTTGATTCAATTAATTCGAGAAGCACGACTTCAGATTCTCGGTAATAATAACAATTCAACAAAGGTGTGACGTTAATTAATTTTCACAGAACTTCTAAAATCGTCCTGTAAATACGTGATAAATTAATATTTAATTAAAATTGTAGTAATTTATGACTTTGAATCTAGTTGCTAATTGCTTGAGGATTTGGATTTATTTATAGTTGTGAGATTTACTGTTTAAATCGTGATTTATGATGCACCTGAAACTTATGAACAGCAAACGTATAATCAAAAGTGTCTGTCAATATCATGTTCAAATTTATGGTACACTAGCTGTGCCCGCGACCTTGTACGCGTTTGAATTTAACAGCCTAAGTTACTCCCTATTATATCAGTTATCTACCAGTGAATTACCGTCTAAATCGGTCCAACCGTTCCAGAGATTAGCCGGAGCAATCAGAAGGCAGAAAGACAAAAATTGTAAAAAAAATGTTTTGGTATCTGTACCGTGTATACGCACATATGCTTTGAGTAAAAAAGGGCTTTTAATATGACAAACAGACACTCAATTTTTAATATATGTATAGATATTGAACTAATATTGTTACCAGTTACTTATGGTTGCCTCTGAAAACTATCAAACGAGGCCGTATCACATTGCTCAAGGAAAAAAGTCGAGTTAAAGCCGTTGAATAACCCACAGGATGCAGGCTCGAACTCTTTTCATATCGCATATATGCATGGGGAAACAAACAGCAACCCTACACGAGAGAAAGTACAGAACAGGATCAATAGCTCTGCAGTATCGGCATATTTCAAACTTTAGGTTGATACTGAGAATTTACCAGGCAAAAAACTCCATAACTTTTTTCGTCCAATCCGAAAATTTTACCAAAGGTTATGTTTACAGAAAACTTAAAACCTCATTTCTGATTTACGCGTGTCGTTTAAGCTTTTCTTCCATTGATGAAAAAAATATACTTATAAATTCATAGTTTTCTTAATTTAAAATTATGAATAGACTGAACTTAAAAGTTAGTCTATTTATTATTTTGAATATTTTGGCTAGACTTGATCGAAACTAATCTACAGGGTTTGTCTATGTTGTCAAATTCATGAAACTCTAGGCAGCTGTTCTAGGTGTCTTCTTTAAAATATTGAGGCGATATTTGAGCATTTTCAAGGCATAAGAATTGAATGATTAAGTATATACAAATATGAATTAAAACTAGTTACTGTATAAATCTTGATCGCGTGGAATGATGGCAAGAATGCTAGCAGCATTTCCCCGTTGAATCGCAATTCCGATTCTCTGGGAAAAAAACGAACCAGCCCTCCTGTCACCAGTGGAGGCAATGAGGCGAGGTGTTATAATTTTGATGAAGCTTTTTGCACCACTACTCCAAGGGCCAAGCGTTTCGACAGCATATTACGCATAGATAATAATAATTATGTATTAAAGTCATAAACTGTCTCGTCCGTTTTTAGGAGAGCTATCGTCTGAAATACAGACCTAGGTTAGACGGTTGGTCCGATTGTAAAATTTTTTAAGTATGTATTGTTCGCCTAACATAGTTGTACTCTAAGATTACACTTGTAAGATTTACGCTAAAAATATTTTAATGTAAAGATTATTATTATTATAAATCAGTTCTCCCGTAATATTTTCAAGTACATGTAATACGTTTTACTCTCGATACACATCGTACTCCTTCAGAATAAACATATGAGTAAGAAATAAGATATTCCGAATGAAAATACTGTTAAAATACGACGTCAAAAATCCAAGAATGTGTTAAGAATTCAAAAACGACGCATATAAATGGCGTTTCAATATGGCTGCGAAGTAGCAAGACTTGTCTGTGCTCAACGCGAGAAAATATTTATACGTTATATATTTTATATCACACTAGCTTTCTTTTGTATCTTCGTTCGCGTGCTCTTTTGATATGTTGATATTCTCGACGGCTATTGTAAAATGGTTGTCCTAATTTGCAGTTGTGCAAAGACCGTCTCATTAAAGCTTACAAGATACTGGTATTTGATGTAGGAACGCATGGGGGGAACAATAGTCGTCACACCCATTTACTATATCTCTTTATTATTAGCCAGATGAAGTTTTAGATTTAATAGATCGGCGGCCTAGGGACTGGTTCATCTGATAACTGCGAATGCCTACAGACTTAGCTATTAAGAAATATCCACTGTTCCTCACATCGCCAAGGTGTATTAAAGTCAAAAGTGATAAGGCAATTACATACATAATAGCTGCATCTTCCTCCCTTAAAAGTCGATATAGTCAAAGGCGCGATCTAAAACATCTATTAAATGTTAGTACCAAAAGATCTGCAGATTCTTAAGCATGTTTCATTTATGGTAAAAAACACCAAGTCGTAATGCGTTTTGTTAAGCTGAGACGGTTTTCTATTGATTTATATTTTAAGGTAATTAAAATTTTAAATTGAATTTAAATTAAAATTGTTAGGGAATATATTCAACCTCATTGTATTTTGATAAAAATTCAATAATATATAAAATATTATGTATATAATAAGAAATAGTTTGTAAAATGCAACATCCCGAACAAGCGCGCGATTAAAGTTGGGTATACAAACTCAACAAATTAACATTTACTCGAAAAATGCGGAAAGTAAATGTGTAGTTACTACTTTATGTCGCAGTTTATTCAACTACCCCATTATCAAACCAAATGAACGCCATATTGAAACATAAAAAGGCTCAGTTCTCGCAAAATCAGTCCAATACTCGTTCAATAGCAAAAACGCTAATCACCTCATGGTAACGTTAACAAAACGCTTATAACCTTTCACTCGATTTCCATCTCTAACTCTGTTGTTATACGGTTGATTTCCTATTGCACGTTTACAAGAAGTTTGCAGATGAGCCTTTTATCGATAATAGACTTAAGGCTATCGAGTTAAAGTCTTAAATAGGAAAGCAGCGGTTAAGAATAACTCTGATAATACGTTCTGAAGTAGGATTTCGTTGAAATGTTTGCTAAGGCAATGAACACACGCCATAATAAGATTATTGATGGTCCATACAGGATCTCGTACCCTATTAATTAAATAACACATGTTTGGGTTGATTAGGACTCCTTTAATTAACTTTTTCTAATTAGAATTTATTCTAGTATTGTAATTGTTCTAATATTGTAAAACGATTTTTTATATTAATTTACTTTTAATTTCAAAATGGTCATCAGAAACAAAACATCAGTCATAGTACACATAGCACATTTTTCATTTACTTATGTATTATATTCAAATATATATTTTCTAGATAATTAACATTATTAACGCAACATACTGACCACAATCTTATTTTAACTCTTAATTTGTATTAAGAAAAAAACCAGGCAACTTAAACTGCATTTTTAAGTGTATATTACTTATGGGTTATTACTTATGATTAAATATGGGTAACCATAATGGTTTTACAAATTTGAAATGTTGAAACTAGAGACCTAGAAAAATGATTTCTATTACATATATGTATTACACGCAACCTGTGTATAGTGAGACAGACCTAATTGGTACTATTATGCATATTCACTTATCGGATATTAACGCCAAAACGATCGAAACTTAGCGATATAGTCTTCCGGTTTGAAGAGCGTGTGAGTCAGTGTGACTAAATTGACGTACACAGTTCCCAAGGTTAGTGGAGCATTGGTAAATACGGTGCCAATGACTAAAGGCATAGGATAATCACCATCACGTGGCCCATTTGCTCGTGAAACCCATATTGTGCAAAGAAATGATCCAAAATTTCCAAAGCAGTTGGACACTAATTTTAGTCGTAGTTAGATATCGTTCGTTAATCAACCCTTATATAAAAGACTTACGGAAGATGGTTTATATTTCAAGGGAATTAAAAATCTGTCTTCGGGTACAGTAAAGCCTTTAAAGCTCCGAGCATCGACTCGTAAATAAATCCCTAAGGAAATTAAATTGTTCTTTATATGAAGTTCCTTCAAAACTCATACCATAAATACAATGGCATTATTAAGGCTATTATGCGATATGGCAGACTTCAATTGTGATGTTTTGTATCCCCTAATTGGCTCTTTTAATTATTTATTGCTATGCTTACTAGAATAATTTGACTTTTTTGGAAATTTTGGTAAATTTCTCTTCTGATTAAATATGATACGAATTACCTACGAAGATTTGGGTATCCTTATGTTTGAGGGTGTCGTTATCGACACTAAAAAACCGTCCGTCCCTTTTGCCTGTATATGCACAAGTGTGCCCAATACTAAGTATTACTGTTTAGCAGTAGCTGGTAAGGACTTTTGTTTTATAAAAAGTCAATATATAAATGAGTAAATAAGCTCTAATTTTAAGTAACGAGAAGAAAAAAGAACTCGCATAAAGCCCTACCGCCCTGTAAATCTATATCCATAATAATATTATAAATGTGAAAGTAACTTTGTCTGTTATCTGGTGCTCTTTTACAACCAAACCGCTCAACCGAATTTGATGTAATTTGGTGTGAAGCAAACTTTAACTAGAAGGAATAAATAAAAATAAGGTTAATTTTATGCCTGACAACCAAAACCCGAACACGCAAACGAAGCCACACGCCACAACTAGTTGCATATATATCACGTCTTATGTGTCTATATGTGTACGACGACTTTTCACATTAACAGAAGCGAATAATATTTCAGTACATCACCCATCCATCAATATTCCTAAAATTCGTCAAAGGCAGTAAATATTTTTGTACAAAAACCATCCATCAATCAAACAGTCTGTCCAAACTAAAAAATTTACCAAGTAAATTTAAAAAAAATAGTCTTAATTTTTATCTGTGGTCCATTTTATATTCTGTAAAAGTGAGTCAATAAAATACGTGGATTAAACGGTGAATACCAAGTGGCTTTATAATCACAATTTTAATTGGAGTATTTATACTGCACGTTCAAGTTCCTTTCGTGGTTTTAAAAAAATATTACGAATAGAACTAATTTAAACTATTATGAAATTTATTTTCTTAATTTAAAATTGTGCAATTTTTTATTTATTTTTTTCATTTTAGACGAACATAAGTATTTCTCTATTCAGCCAAATATTAAAACCATCTCCAAAATTTCTATACCTTTTAATGTCATATCTTTTTCGTTAGGAGATAATATGTTATATCTGTATTTAAATACATTTTTGCTCTTTAGAGTAAAAAGTGACATATGTAAGGAATGGTGTCATTATGATAATTATACCTAATTAGTGGGTCGGAAACCTTTGTGTTACACAAAAGTTGCTAATCAGTGTACTAAGACGTCCCTTAAAAGCTTTATTTTTAAAAAGTGCCGCTTTTTTTTCCTCGAGAAAAGGTACATATTTAGGAATTGTAACGTTTAATTCTGCTAAATATTTCATTGTATTGAAAGCTGGACCTGTTTAATAACAACCTGTAAATATCCAAGTGCAAGACAAAAAAAAAATTCTTAATTTAAAATAAGCTGAGTAATTTGTGCAATTTTTATTCATTTTTTTCATTTAAGACGCACATAAGTATTTCGTTATTCAGCCAAATATTAATACCGTCTTCAAAATTCTATTTATTTATTTTTTTCGTCGAGAAAAGGTACATATTTAGGAATTGTAACGTTTAATTCTACTAAATATTTAACTACTAATTATTTTATTCTCAAAATACATATATTTAAGAGAATACCCACTTTTGTAGCGATTAAAATACACACAGATATTTTACTATATTCTATTCCGTTCCTAAGTATGTATAAGGCGAATATATTTTTTGTTATTGTTACATTTATCATACTGTTCTCATGTAAGTGAATCTGTCTTTTTGAGAATAAATTTTTAAACCTCAAATATTTCATTGTATTTAAACATGGACTTGTTTAATAACGTCCTGTAAATATTCAACTACAAGACAAATGATTGCTGGACATATGATATGATTAATAAATACTAAAGTACTAGTAGCTATGGGAAATAGTGACCACTTAGTATGAGGTGGTACAATTATTAATTAAGTAAACTACTAAACATTGAGTTTGTATCATTTGTGACAGTAGCTACTTAGTATCAACTCAATCCTATTGACCATTTCATCTCATATTAAATGTTTATATATGTTTATATGTATAATATATGAGACAAATAAAAAAAAACCCGATGAGATTCTTTCGCCGGTTCTTCTCAGGTCAGGTTTATTTTCTTTTCCGAACCGATGGTAGTGTTTCAATTGACCATCAATAAGAAAGTGTAATGCTTCTATATTGAATAAAGTTATTTGAGTTTGAGTTTGAGTTTGATTCTGTTTTTATTATCCACGACATATTATGTAAAACGTATTATATGGCGTTAAGTAATAAGAAAGTAATTTTTTGTGACCTATAGAACCTTATGTAATAAGTCTTTAATGGTTACCTTATCAAAGTAGCATATAGTAAGGTACCCAAAGACATTTATTCATTATAATAAGTTTTCGTAGTTCTATGACTCAGACTTCTGGTTAACAAATAATTATTATAAATTACCTAGATATTTATTTTTAATAATAAGTTCTATTAAATATTACAATCCTAAAAATTATAAGACATTCGTTATATAAAAGTTTGTATACAACTATAGATATCATACATATGTATATTTGTTAGGAGTCTAATAGATGGAACGTAAAAACACATTAAATAATGAAATAGGTATATGAATAAATCTTACTATGAATTAACTGATAGACTTAATCATTGAGAGATATTCTAGATAACAAACGAGATTACGTCTACATCTAGAAACTATAAAATTATACTTTTGCGTGTGAGTTATATGTTATTAATACAAACTCCACACGATGTATAATTGCGTGCGGAAATTAGGTCAGTTTTTGTCAATACTAATAAATTTGATTACTAATCATGTGTTGTGTGAGTAAAGTAAAAAAGTAAAAGTAAAGTAAGAGCCTGTAAATTTCCCACT
The DNA here is from genome assembly GCF_905220365.1 of Vanessa cardui. NCBI lineage: Eukaryota > Metazoa > Arthropoda > Insecta > Lepidoptera > Nymphalidae > Vanessa > Vanessa cardui. The sequence continues at coordinate 11,344,199 of NC_061139.1, forward strand.
GCTGAGATAAGACCTTCTCTTCCATTAAGGAGAGGGTTTTGAACATATTCCACATGTGACAGAATTTCGATGAAATTAGACACATGCAGGTTTCCTCACGATGTTTTCCTTCACCGCCGAGCACGAGATGAATTATAAACACAAATTAAGCACATATATTTAGTGGTGCTTGCCTGAGTTTGAACCCGCAATCATCGGTTAAAGTGCACGCGTTCTAACCACTGGACCATCTCAGCTCATCATGTGTTGTGTGAGTAAGAATTATATTATAAAGTATATCTATACTAATATCAGAAAAGTGACAGTAAGTTCATTTTACAATTAAGTGAAGCTACCACCGGTTCGGAAAGTAGATTCTACCGAGAAGAACCGGCAAGGAACTCAGTAGTTACTCTTTTTCAACATTTAAAAATACAAAGTCATTGTTAATATGTTGTTTTATTGTAAGTTGAATAAACGTTCACAATCTTTCGACAGTTTACAATTACGCGAGATAATATAACATAAAAATTTATGTATATATATAATTAAGATGTATAATTACGATAGGTACTATAATATAACGATATCTACAATTTTACTGTTATATATACCACTAAATGAAAACGAACTTCAAAGTACCCAAAATTGTGTTAGACATATAAAATATTCCATAAATATATTATATATTGTACGTTTCGTATCTGATGTTTAACTATGACTAAATTTCAGACGAAAACCGCAGACGACATAAATTATATTAAATTCAACATTTCTATTTAAATTTTTGAATTATTACATTTTCTTCCATGACATTAATATTTTTATGAAACATTGTATTTACGAAATTTAGGTATATTTGAAATGTGCTCATGATATATTTGTTCACTACCTGCTATAGACACAGCACAGTTAGAAATATCAAGCATTCCTTCCATCGCCAATGCGACCATGATAACTAAGATGTTATATCCCCTGTGAATGTAGTTACACTGGCTCACTCACCGTTCTAACCGGAACACAACAATACTAAGTGTTGCTGTGTGGAAATAACGATTCAAACACTATCATGTAAATATGTATGTTTTGAGTAAATATAGATCAGTAGGTGGAATTTGAAAATACAGCGTTGTTTCGTATGAAATTCTGCTACATATATACCCACTTGTGTTGGTGGAATACCATTCAAAACTGCTTATCAGGAAATAAGATCCTTGTGGGACATTTTAGTTCTATCATTGATTAATAATATCGATTAATACTTACTATAATTATCGATGCATCGGTTCAAAACCACCATTTTCAATAGACAGTAATCGGCTTTGGAATTTGAAGCAGATATTTGTTTCGATATCGTGTAATACGAACTGTTTGTACGTCTGTGCTCTTTACTTTGCACGTGGCACTAGAATATAATATCAGAGCAATTTAATTAATTACTGTAACGTGTTCATAAGTATATTAGAAACTCCTTATTACAAGTTTTTTTTTTATTTTAATTTCTCTACCAGAAATGCATCGTGAAGAAAAACATTGAGGAGAAACCTGCATGTGTCTGATTTCATAACAATTCCATCGTATTAAGTTAAAAATTAAAGTAATCTTAATTACCTACTTAGTCTTCTTCTCCGACGAGAAAGTTAGAAGGTGTTCCATCACGCTGCGCCAATACGAGTTGGTGGATGCACGCGACAGATTATTTCATCATTACATAGTATAAAACAAAATCGCTCACCGCTGTCTGTCCATATGTATGCTTAGGTCTTTAAAAATGCACAACTAATTTTGATACGGTTTTTTATTTTAATAGATAGATAGATTCAAGAGTAAGGTTTATACATATATGTAATACATGCACAATATAGTAGAGAAAATCTGATAATTTTAGTTTAGTGATGTCGTAGCGGTTTGTATTGTCAAATGACTAAAAAGTCTGAACGTTGTAAGACATTCTGTTGTATATTTAGCATCAGCATTGTACCCGTGCGAAGCCGGGGTGTCTCACTAGTTAGACATATGACGGTTTTCGTCGCCGCTAAATACAAAATGTAAACTCAAATTAAGCAAATGAAAATTCTTCGGTACCAACCCGGGAATCATTCAGTTATTCTACCCACTCATGTGTAACTCTCTTATAACTTATTAACAAACATAAGGGCCCACTTGATATTCTAATAATCAAATTACCTCACATCTGAGTAATTAAAATTTGTTATTCCATTTCGTGAACTGTTAATATTTAATCAAGAATTTTCTCGATTGTTCTACAAATGTAATTTAGTTCTGAACATCGTTTAACAAATTACGATTCGCGCCAGAATCTTAAATATTTAATTATACATGCTCATTTCTTTTGGACATACTCATTGCTTACTTATACTTTAATAATCATTTAGGATAAAATTAATTACAATTTTTATTTACAATTTTATTTTAAATATTTCACCCTTACTCATTAAACTGTATTTAATAGTTTCTGTTTAATATAGATTAATATGGTTAAAATTTTAGTGTTTAATGTTTTTGCAGTTTATACATATGTATATATTTTGTGAAAGGACTTTGAGATTTTATTTGTAATGTAATGGCTAGAATGTGAAAAATTTGAAAAAATAAATTAAATAAATAAATCATTGGCTCAGGATTCCTGGGACCTTTATTATATATTTATATAATGCTTGACGCGATTGTAAATGTGCTATGTGCACCTGTTTTCAAATGATGTACTAAATATAATAAATTTATGCTTACTTTTAGGAAGAAAAATATTTTTTTTAGAAAGAAAAAGAAAGTGAGGCATACTTACTTACTTATATATTTATTACTTATATACTTTTTCCTTACGTCACAACGCCAACTCTACTGTGAGTCGCATAAAATAAGCACATCTATCTGATACAGCATTCATTTTAAATAACTATATATAATATAGTTTCGTTAGTAATATTCCTCATTGAGATGTATATACAAAACAACTTGAATTTCGTATTGTTTCGCTGAGGACGTCGCTTACTGAATACTTAATACCCGTGGGTACGACGTCTGATAATTAAAATCACGCCACGAAAACAAACATATACTATGTCATATATGTCGACATCACAGACATCTTTGTTATTTTAATGGTCATTTACTATATTCAAGAAACTACTCATTTTGTGTACTAACACATACATTAACAGCCTGTAAATTTCCCACTGCTGGGCTAAGACTCCTTCTCCCTTTAAGAATAAGTTTTGGAACATATTCCACCACGCTGTTCCAATGCGGATTGGAATACACATGTAGCAGAATTTCGATGAAATTAGACGCGTGTAGGTTTCCTCACGACGTTTTCCTTCTCCGCCGAGCTCGAGATAAATTATTTATAAACACAAATTAAGTACATGAAAATTCAGTGGTGCTTGCCTGGGCTTGAATCCTGGGCCATTTCGGCTGTGTGGTATATACCTAATTAATAATTATTTAAATCCAACTTAACAAAAATTTTTTGCCCATTGAAAATTTGAGGCGAATTCATTAAAAAAATAAAGGATTTACGGATGAACAAAGTTCTTGATATTGTTTATCTTACTTCCCAGTAACTGAACCCATTATGGCGTTAAATGCGCCCTTATTGATCACAAAACGCGCTACCTGCGTGTGGGAACATCCTTTACAAATGTTAACATTTTGAAGACTCGCATCCCCTGTTTTTACACACTTGTATTTAAAAGCATTACAAGTGTTAAACGAATTTTGTTAAAGATAATTTAATCTTATACTTCAGTTTCATCTTATACTTATACTGTTTATAAGTTAAGTTTCCTTGAGTTACAAGATTTTGAACTTATATATTTTAAATGATTTTGAAATCAATTCTATTTATCGAGTTTTTATATTAAAAATAAAATATATCTATTTTTAATAAAACCATAGAGTTACAAACTCTTAGAGTTAACCACTACCAATTTTCGGGTATAAAAAATATATAACTTCACTTATCGACCACAGAATAAACAAACATGACGTCGTATAAAACAATGTATATATATAAATATAATACCCATTATCCGGACCACCCACTATGGTATAGTCGTATCGCACACCCACGACCGCACGACTACACACGGTGTGCAAACGAAATTAAATAACATTTATATAGTTCAATAAAAATAACATTTATTTTAATAGCTAATATAATGTTGGCTTAGTGGCTTATAATGTTATAGAACCCGTGGTTCTGGATTCAAAACAGAGTTTAATTATATTGGTTTTTCTGACTCGAAATATTTACAAGCAAATTTAACAAAAAAGTTATTTCTTTAGTCTAAGTATGTATAACTAATATAGGGTATATTATATCAGCTTTATAACAGTGAAAGTCCCATCAAAATTTGTTTAGCCATTTCTGAGATTAGCCGGAATAAACAGACAAAAATTGTAAAAAATGTTTTTGTTATATGTACTGTGTATACAATTACATATGCATTTAGTAAAAAAACGGTTATTTTAATACTACAAACAGACACTCCATTTATTTATTGTGTAGTCTTAAGTTGAGTCTTAGAGTCGGTCACATGAAGCAACCGCTACAATTGAATAGTGACGGTTCGTGTGTATGGCTAGTATGTCATAAAATTAATTATTAATTACCTTTTCACTACACAATTAACCTGAATCAATTAAAGAGTAGACTAAATCGAAACGTTACTATCACCAAAAGTACGTAATTTTTTATGAATTCGTGTCATTCATAAATTTATCGGTATATCATTTTACAGAGAACGCCTCGCTATACATCTATATGACATATGTTTGCCTTTATCCGTTCCAAATACCAATTGTGATGAAACTTAGATAATTTCTTGTTTGTGTTGTGATTTTCCAGGTAAAAAATAAACAATAATTTTGTCTTTGTATTTGTGTAATACAAAAGTTAATATAAAAGTTATGTACGGCTATTATACCCGATCACCGATGTGTCACGAGGTTTAATTAAAAAATCAAACATCAGAAGCCGCAAGCAACAATTAACTTCTATAAAGTTTTCAAACTCAGTTACAAAAGGTAATTACGTTTTCACGAACACGTCACAAATATCAGACGCAAAAAAAAAACTTTGAACTCGCCGATTCGTTTTAAACTCTGAACCAATGGCCTGTGTGGTCTGTTTTATTTGTGAGTGTCTGTGTTTAAATCTATGCTCATTTGATTTATAAAAGTTTTATAAAAATATATTAAAAAGAGTCGAGATGGCCCAGTGGTTAGAACGCATGCATCTTAACCGATGATTGTGGGTTGAAACCCAGGCAAGCACCGCTGATTCATGTGCTAAATTTGTCTTTATAATTCATCTCGTGCTCAGCGGTGAAGGAAAACATCGTGAGGAACCTGCGTGTGACAAATTTCATAGAAATTCCGTCACATGTGTACTCCACCAACCCGCATTGGAACAGCGTGGTGGAATATGTTCCAAACTTTCTCCTCAAAGGGAGATGAGGCCTTTAGCCCAGCAGTGGGAATTTGCAGTGGGAATTTGCTGTTGTTGTTGTTGTTGTTGTATATTAAAAAATCTTTTTGCCTTCTAATTACAGAATATTAGATTATCTCTCTGACTCTTATCTGAAGATCGTGTTCAATTCCTGAGAGGAGCTCCTTGAAGGAATGACGGATGCGTTATATCAAGACGATCCCGCAGCCTCTTCAATCCGTGACGAAGACCCCCACTTAACCTGCTCCCTCTACATCGTTTCTAAAGGAATTATGTTCAAATCTGAGCAAGCTCCACAATAAATGTGATTTATCTCTTACTTATGTGTCAAATATAATATGACATTTTTTTCTACAACCCGGAGTGAGCATGGTGTTGAGCCCAAGAACTCCTTACGTCAAAGTCAAAAATATTTATTCAATACAGTTAAAAATATAAAAGCGGTTTGGAAATTACCACATTGGACCTCAGAAGAACCGGCGAAAGAAACTCAGTGTAACTATGGATACAAGAGACTAGTTTTTTTTAATGGTATAGGTTGGCGGACGAGCATATGGGCCACCTGATGGTAAGTGGTCACCATCACCAATAGACATTGACGCTGTAAGAAATATTAACTATCCTTACATCGTCAATGTGCCACCAACCTTGGGAACTAAGATGTTATGTAGTTACAGGCACAAGGGACTACAATAACTAGTGTCTTAGTTTCCATGGCTGATGGAACTTTGGCGATGCAATAATCGATTACATGATATATATTTCTTTAAAATCATCAGATGTCCGGCCCGCCTTTGTTATATTTATATGTGTATAATGAAAAGATAAATATTTTCTAAACAATTTGATTTGATAGAGTTAAAACGTAAATAAATCTACGCTACCAAACGAGCGGGTTCGCGTTTATGATCTTCCCAATACCCAACAGCCAGTTTGCAAATATTTTTTGTAAAACCAATACGAGAATACAGTTATTTTTAAAGTCCAATTACAGTAAAATTCTAAAATCCTCTGAAACGATAACTGCACCTCACCAAATTTTTATTGGAGTTGAGTTCGAACCATACTAATATTATAAAAATGAAGAGTTCCTTTGGATGAACACGCTAACCACAGGAACCGCTGGTCCGATTTGGAAAATTATTTCTATGATAGACCGCTAAAAAGGCAGGCTATAGGTTATATACTATCATGGTACGACCGATAAGAGCTTAATCATAAAAGACAGAATCTCTTACATAGATCTCTAAGATAGCAACTATTATGTAATAAATGTATGGAAAAAATCATTACTTCAATAATAATCAATAGAGTAATCTTTATAATAAAAAATAAAAAGTTTGAAATTGGTGACACGAAATAAAATATTTCTACGCTTAACAAAACCATATGAACAAGAGAGACAAATATATTTTTCTTTGTTACAGGCATACACACCGACAGGCTTCGAAAAATACGGCTACACCAGTCCAGTAGCCGATTATAGAGTCAATTTCTCAGTATGGGATACTTCAGGTAAATTTACTTAATTATATAATATTAATATAACACTTTGAAACAACATTCCAATTGGATAAAACATATCACAGTTGTAGTCATTCCACAATGAATTTTCATTAGTTTTTTTTTTATGTTTAGCGTTGAAAGGATCAACCTATTTTACCAAATATGTTTTTATCAAATAATTCTGTTAGATTCAATTTAATTAAAATAACCCAAAGTGAGACATCTACTACTGATACTCATCACAACAAATATATCAAATATTGTCATATTTAACACGAAATATTTCTTGCAGTAGTTTTTATAAATTTTTTTTCGTACCTACTAAGCATATATTTTGATATAGAAATATGGACATATCACGACAAAAAATAGACATATGTATGTGTAATAAATGTGTGGCAAAGGTTATATTAATCTATCTTAAGGCCTTGAAGTCTCAAATACTTAGGGTATTATACTTACATAAATTTATACATACAGAAACAAGTCACCCAATTCGACTTCCGGCGGGAAATGCAAATTAACAGAAAAAAGATATTGTATTACAAATTAAAAAAAATACATTGCGATAAATAGTTTTAGAGCACACAGAAAAATTACGCAAACATTTCTCAAATACACTTGGATATAAAATAATATTATATAGAAGTTTATGCAAGAACAAAAAGTATATTTTTAATTAATATAACGAAGTCATATGAAATATGAATAAGGAAGTTCAAACAAGCATGTATTCAAAGTTACGACAGTCGTCTCATTATTTAAATATTTGACTTTTAAGCGACACAAGCATGTCCACCGTCTATCATACATAAAACAGTCGCTATCTCGCAAACACACGCATCCAGCGATGAAACCGCTGAAACTGTAATGCGGTGACATACGACTATTTGCATACGATGTGTACCATATTACCATTAAAAGTTTTTAACTGGCTTTAAAGTTACGAACTTATTAATTAACGTTGTCTAGCGGTAGACTCTTTCTTACAATGGTAATTTGATATATGAAAGAAAAAGACAAAACATAAACTTAGTGAACCTTCAAAGGCAGGTACACTAACAGCTTTTCTTGTTTTTTGCCAACGTTCTTTACGCTTCTATGCCGATTTATCGTTTCTGACGACAAATATTAGGTCAAAAGCTTGTGGTATTGTGATATGTATTGTCACAGAAGGTATTCTTAGGTCTCTTCATATCACCATCAGGTCAGGATTGTCTCAGAAAATGCCGACCCGATATTACTTACTAGGGCAGTAACAACAACAAACAACAGCAGTCTGTAAATTTCCCACTGCTTGGTTAAGGCCGTCCTTCCATTTTAAGGAGAAGGTGCGAAACATATTGCACCACGCTGCTCCAATGCGGGTTGATAGAATTCAAGTATGGCATAAATTCATTGAAATTAGACACATGCAGGTTTCCTCACGATATTTTCCTTCACCGCCGAGCATGAGATGAATTACAACCACAAATTAAGCCCATGAATATCCAGTGGTGTTTGCCTCGGTTTGAATGCGCAACCATTGGTTAAGATGCACTCATTCTGACCACTGGGCCATCTCGGCTCAAGGTCGGTAGACCGAACTGCAAATCACAATTCAGAACAAAAATAGACCCAATCAACTCCGCTCTGCTCCACCGGAGATAATAACAACACTGTGTGTCTTTTATTTTAAGTAGAATTGCAGAGTTCAGCTCGGAGTAAAATAGGCATTTTTGACTCACAATTTCACAAGATTAAAAGCCAAAATAACTGGTTTGAAAAGTGAATTGTACCGAAAATAAAACCTGTAACGAATTCAGAAGAAACTCTTTAAGAATTAATTATTTATTGCGTTCCAATGAACAAAACTTATTGTATAATGTATGTATTAAATTGGTGAAATGTGCAAAGTTGCATTATTTGGAACAGACGGCTTTATCAACAAAGCAGCGATCTCTTCCAGGCAACCTTTAGGTAGACCGGTTTTGAAGTATCTGAGTAACGGAACACATATAGTAATATTTATTTCAACAAATTTTACATTGCTTGCAATTATACGTTTTGTACATTGAATTCTATGAAAATAACGAGAATGTCCACGCCTTCTTAACATACACTGGTTATTTCTTGTGGCTGCACTGGCGTATCAGTAAAAAGTAGCCCGTTTTGTTCCAAAATCAGTGCAATGATTGGACGTGAATGGGCAACAAGCAGATAACAGTACAAAACAACAGCCTGTAAATTTCCACTGCTAGGCTCCTCTCCCTTTCAGGAGAAGGTTAGAAACGTATTCAGCCACGCCGCTCCAATTCAGGTTGGTGGAATACATAGGTGGCAGAAATTCGTTGAAATTAGAAATACGCAGGTGTCCTCGCGATGTTTTTCTTCACCGTCGAGCTCGAGGTGAATTAAATACATACAATACAATAAACACAAATGAAGCACGTGAAAATTCAGTGGTTGCCTGGGTTTGAACCCTCAATAATCGGTTAAGATGTGTGCGTTCTAACCACTGGGCCATCTCGGCTCACAAGTAGTAGCTCAGATAGATACTCAAACACTAGTTATTTTCGCATTTATAATATAAGTATATACATTATTGTTATCGAATGATATTGATTAAATTTCCAATATTTTTAAACGTAAAAAGTATTAAATTGAAACTGTCTTTCAGGAATTTCATTAGATAATTAATTAGACATCTTACCGCGAAGGATTAATTAACTTTACGTCGGAAACTTTGTGTAACAAACTTATCTTCGCTCCTTGTTATGAAGGAATGTTTGTCTTGGTACCTTTCACAATAGTCGATAGTATTGAAGACAATAGTTGCTCAATTGATCCTTTTATTAATCAAATTGTTTTAAACCTATATAGTTCGAAATTATTGAGTTTAATATTTGTACTTCTAGATTTTTTGGAACGATGCTTTCTACGCTAGAGTGAACTGTCAAAAAGCGTTATGCTCCAGCCATGCGGCCTCTCTCTCTTTTTCTTGTTCTATCTCTTTCTATAGGATTGAATATAAAAGAATTGAAACTCATTTTTGACATTGTTTAAATCACATGGGCACTTTAATAAAAAAATAATTTACTGTCTTCATATTGTTCTCAGAATACAGTACAGTACAATACATAACAGTTAATATATCGTTGAGCTATGCCCACTTTCTTAACAGCTCTGGCCCATTACGCTAATGCCCGTACCTACACATTAAAAACAAAGTATCTAAACAAGCATGCTGCTGAATTTCACCTTCGGACATCTCGCCAAAATTCTAAGTTTCACCCGCACCACCTTGATGTCCGAAAATCCACAACAGCGCGATTTCTCAGACATTTTCTGCCTCGCACAACTACTTTGTGGAACCAGCTTTCGCCGGCGGTTTTTCCGAACCGATACGACATGGGAACCTTTAAGAAAAGAGCGTACTCCTTTTTGAAAGGCCGGCAACGCACCTGCAAGCCCCCTGGTGTTGCAGATGTCCATGGGCGGTGGTAGTCACTTTCCATCAGGTGAGCCTCCTGCTCGTTTGCCACCTATGCCATAAAAAAAAAAAGCATTAATGTATCCAGCTGCCATAATTACAACTTAACTAAATCCGTAAATACACATAAACAAAACATCCGGAGTTTCTTAACCTATTTGTTTATTTTTATTATCAACACTGGCCAGTGTACGTATTCTGTAATAACAAACTCGAAACTCACCGCGGAACACGATCGCGCAATGGCTGACAATGATATGAAACACAGGCTATCCTTACTAATTTTATAAAGGCGAAAGTTTGTATGTGTAGGTGTTTGTTACTCTTTCACCCAAAAACTGTTATACAATAATTTATATTATTTATACTTATATTATAAATGAGAAAGTAACTCTGTATGTCTGTCGCTCTTTCACAACCAAACCGTTGAACCGAATTTCATGACATCTGGTACGAAGGCTACTTGTTTTGCCTTACACATGACAACCAATACCCTAAAACGCAAGCGAAGCCACGGGTTACAACTAGTATATTATTTATACATATTAGTTTTTAAACATACAATAATAATTGAATAAGGCTCTCATATTTATAATACGACCAAATACCAAGGCAATGTCCTATTAGGATAATATTGTCTTTCCTTTTATTTTAAGGCAATTAAGTCATATTCAAACTTACGTTCAGAATTTTTCTTTTAAACCAATTTATAATAGGGTTTTTAAAAATTATAGGGTAAAATAAAGGTCCAGATAAATAACTATGAGCCAGCATAACTATATTCAGAAGGGAACTACTCAACTTGGGAACTAAAGTATAGTTCTCAAGGTTAGTGGCGCATTGATAATGTAAATGATTGTAAATATTCCTAAAGCGCCTAAGTCTATGGGCAGTGTTTGATAGGCTACCTATTTTCAATGAATTCAATATTATTAGTAGACAAATCAAGATAAGATTTCACAGCTATATAACTCTTACTCGAAAGGCAGAATATTAAATGCAGGAAACCGCGAGTGACATCTAGTATGTTATATATACATATTAGTTTTTAGACAATGTACGTTTCGACATATTTTAAAGCGTATTCATTACGCAGTATTGTTTCCATGTTCCAATAACGCATAACGTTGTAATATTTTTCATATCCCCCGGGAAATCCCTTCAGTGCCTGGTTTAAATGTATACTATATACAACCCTATATGAGTTATTAATATAATAACTTTCAACATAGTCTATCTCATGGGAACCTCCTATTTGTGTACATCACCGTAAAATTTTGAATGCCGTTACATTATAATCTATTGGGCGATATTCAAATCAACTTTGAAACTTAATATGTTTTGTTAATTTTTTTTGTTCGCTGTAAATCGCTAAGCAAAGCAACTCGATCAGACTAAATTCGTAACGAAACGAAAAACAAATTGTTTCATATTTACAAGGAGAAACAATAATTTATACTTCGCTTAATTTTCATAGCTCGTACTTTCGTAATGGTCAATCGCGAAGTCGAACTTCTTAAAATTTAATTTGCTACAAAGATATTTGGTTGTAAATTACGAGACCCTTCGAATATTTCCGAGAATATTTCGAATTTTTTTAGAGTTCGTCTTTAACTTGACCTGAGATGGCCCAGTGGTTAGAATGCGTGCATCTTAACCGATAATTGCGGGTAAAAACCCAGGCAAGCACCACTGAATATTCATATGCTTATATTGTGTTTATAATTCATCTCGTGCTCGGTGGTGAAGGAATACATCGTGTGTCTAATGTCAAAGAAATTCTGTCACATGTGTATTCCACCAACCGGCATTGGAACAGCGTGGTGGAATATGTTCCAAGCCTCCCCTCAAAGGGAGAGGAGGCCTAAGCCTAGCAGTGGGAAATTTTCAGGCTGTTGTTGTTGTTGTTATTGTTACCTTTATACGAGGCGTTATATTCGTTACGTCTACCTTGGAAACATCTGAAATCATCGTGTAGTGTGTACACCGGTTTTTTTCCTTAGGGTTCAAGCTTGCTTCACACAAAATTCCATCAAATTCGGTTTAGTGATTTGGCTGTGAAAAAGCATAGTACATACAGACGGAGCTTTTGTCTCATTTATAATATTTCATATCTGCTTCACTCGAACGAAATTAATAAAACTTTACTACATTACATACATATATAATCGTATTTAACTAATATGATTGTATTTTTTAAATGTTGTAAAAGAGTAACTACTGAGTTTCTTGTCGGTTATTCTCAGAAGAATCTACTTTCCGAACCGGTGGTAGCTTCACTTTATTGTTAAATGACGATTCAAAAGTGCTTGTAAAAGCCCATTTGAATAAAGTTTATTTTGAATTAGATTTTTTTGATAGCACACACATCGCTAAATGAGATGTAAATAAAAAAGGGGTTTTGTATAGCCTTTTAATTCTAGGATTAAAACTACCTACAAGTTTCGTGAACTAACAGTCAGAACAGCATTTATGATATTTGTATACAAACCTACCTACATAAAATAGTTACACTTAAATGTATATAATGTATGTGTATACTATTTGATATATGAACAGAAGACTAAATGTATATGTGAATTTAGTTTGCATTCAATATTATGAACTATAACATAACAATTGATTTTCAATTAGGCACCTATTTAATATTAAAATACATGTAGCCTCATTTTAATAATAAAATTGTTTTATAGATATTCAAGCATTATATTGTGTAGTTACAATTTTGCACATAAACCTGTATTAAAGTCGATAGCTAGTAATGAATTATTAATAGGTCAATGGTTCCAAACAACTCGCGTTCATTGATACGAGGCTTTCATTACGGCGGTAATGTAAAATTTTAATTAATATCACTTGCGTTTAGCCGAGCGAATTTTATAAAACATTTTTTTTTATAGTATAGGTTGGCGAACGAGCATATGGGCCACCTGATGGTAAGTGGTCACCATAACCCATAGAGAATGACGCTGTAAGAAATATTAATTATTCCTTACATGCCACCAACCTTGGGAAGTAAGATGCTATGTCCCTTGTGCCTGTAGTTACACTGAGCCAGTGTAACCACATCAAACCGAAACCCAACAATCCTGAGTACTGTTATTTGGCGGTAGATTAACTGATGAGTGGGTGGTACCTACCCAGGCGGGCTTTCCCAAAGCCCTACTACCAAGTAACTACCTATAGAAATAAAACTTTACCACACATATAAATTATAGCACACAACCCCTAAATGAAAAGTGTATAAATAAATATGTCTTTTCCCGGAACTAAAACTCTACACCAAATTTCATCTAAATCGGTTCAGCGGTTTCAGTGAAGAGATAAAGTTACTTTCGCAAATATAGTTGAGCTATAGATTATGTAAAGTTTGTAATGTAAAGTTTTATCGACGTACATCTACAATACAAGTAAAGTAAAGTAACAGCCTGTAAATTTCCCACTGTTGGGATAAGGCCTCCTCTTCCATTAAGGAGAAGGTTTGGAACATATTCCACCATGCTGTTCCAATGTGGGTTGGTGGAATGCACATGTGGAAGAATTTCGATGAAATTAGACACATGCAGGTTTCCTTACTATGTTTTCCTTCACCGTCGAGCACGAGATGAATTATAAACACAAATATAGCATATTTAGTGGTACTTGCCTGGGTTTGAACCCGCAAACATCGGTTAAGATGCACGCGTTCTAACCATTGGGCCATCTCAGCTCAGCATCTACAATGTACGTTTAAAGAACTCACTATTTTATGGTGTTGCTACTATGGCAAGATAGTGCTGAGGACCAAGAACTGTCTCGTCTTCATCGAGTCTCGCTTTGACAGTCGGCTCGCTAATGATGATAAATTCTTGGACCAAGAGTAAGACGCCACATGTCTCTTAAGGAACTAACGACAAACCTGACAGGGGCCTCATCGCTGAGCACCAAGGCTTATCTAAAATTACATACGTTTTAAAAACAGTTAAACCTCTTGTTAAATACGTAATAAATTTGTAAGCCGTAGTTTATCACAAGGAACTTTATTTGCCTCGTTTTTTTAAATGTTTATGTTTTATTTAAAATCTCACAAAACATCGTTAGACATGGTTTCTATAAAGACATAAAAGTATAAGTAACTGTTTATTTTGTTTTATTTAGAGAGCCGAGATGGCCCAGAAATCTCCTAAAAGGGAGAAGAGGCCTTAGCCCAACAGTGGGAAATTTACGGGCCGTTGTTGTTATTTTTTCCTTTCCACATATAAAAACAGGCACAACATTTTATACACTCGAGAAGTAAAATCACAATATTGTAACACCAAGTTTCAAATTCCGCAAAGTATCTTAAGTAAAGTGTTAGTACATAAAAATCAAATTACTTTATTCAAGTAGGTTTTTCCAAGAACTTTTGAATAGTCTACGGATCGGTTTGGAATGTAGATTCTATCGATCAGAATCTAGTCTAGTCAAAGTCAAAATCTGCATTCGATACTAGTTGTTGCCTGCGGCTTTGCTGACGTTTTAAGGGCTTGTCAGCTGTTACTGATCTAAGTATCCGACGTCTTTTCATGGAGATTAAGTTTGCTTCATACCTAATTTTATCAAATTTCGTCCAGCTGTTTGACCGTATTTGTAATATTTGTTAATATAGTACATTGAACTTAAGTATCGTTTTTTCTTCATCTTAAATTAAAAAATAATGTGAAGTACATTAGTTTATTTTTATAAGTACCCTGGATGCTATCCTTTCCCAGAAATAAATTTATATTTTGCTTCGTCAATTAATTAATTAAAATTTCATGGTAAAAAAAACGTTATCAATTCAAGCGTATTTCTCAATAAAATATTTATAATTTAATTCCTGAAACAGATCCATGTTAATTTAGTCTTATAAAATAATAAATAAAAAGTACTTGTAAAAGCCTCCTTGAATAAAGTACACTTATATTATACTGAATAATTGCATTTTGGCTTAACAAAATTAGACACAGAAAGAGTCGGGATTGGCCAGTTGCCTTTTTCAAATTTTATATTTTATTTTATTATTATATTATTATTTTTTAAGTTTTATGTATAAAAACCTTTCTCTCAAATCACTCTATCTATTTAAAAACGCATCAAAATCCGTTACGAAATTTTAAGATCTAAGCATACATAGGGACAGACGGTGGGAAGCGATTCTATTTTATACTATGTAAAGATAAGCTAATGTTATGCATAGACAAAGGCTTCGTGTATCCAAAATATATATGGATCGTATATCATATAAAACAAACGGCATTTGCAATAGGCTATTGCAGTAAATCGCAGCAAAAGCAACATCGACATTACAAGCGATCGAATGACATTGCACAAGTTGAGTAATCGCATACACTGACATACATTAAGTCATACAGTAAAATATATGTCAAATTAATATGTATATAAACAATATCTATGTGATGACCACTTTAGTAGGTTTTACTTTCTCACCTCGTCCTTCGATGACAACCTCTGCGGTCGAGTAGTGGCAGGGCTTTGTGCAAGCCCCCAAATAACAGTACTCAGTATTGTTGTGTTCCGGTTTGAAGGTGTGAGCCAGTATAACTACAGGCACAAAGGACGTAACATCTTAGTTTCTAAGGTTCGGGGCACATTGATGATGTAAGGAATAGTTAATATTGTCTATGGGTGATGGTGACCACTTACCATCAGGTGGCCCATATCCTCCCCCGCCAACCTATAAAATAAAAAATAAAATAAAAATGGGTGCGCAACTCCGACGTCCTGGCTTCGATTCCCGACCGCGACGATGTAGGAAAAGTTAATTATCAAAAAAACATGTTTAATATCTCGTATTGAATAACTGTAATAATAAAAGTTAATTAGTTTTCTATGTTTTCTTGGGTCTGGGTATTTTGTGGTACCGTCGTTACTTCTTAACATAACACAAGTGTTTTAGCTACTTACATTGATATCAGAGTATGTGATGTTGTCCAATATTTATATATTAACAGATGGCCAACGTGCCTATCTGCCTACCTAATTTAAAAATCTTGCATCACGCTTCAAGCCATGAGGGCGTATCATGTACGCGGGCGATACTACGCGAAGTAACTAGTCAATATCATTACTTATAACGCCACCTACATTATGACTTAATAATTTGACAGATACATTGATCAAACTCCGAGCTCGTTATGGTATTTTCTCACGCCTCCACGCAAATGCAAGGTTGATTAATTATATTAATAATTATTTAAACCGAGATAATATAGCATAGTACGACACAACTCAGATGTAGCATCGGCAAAATTCGTAAAACCGATCATGCGAATTAAATACGCTATCCCAAATTATCAGTATTTATTTCTTATGTGAATATAATCTTTACACAAATGTAATAACTTGGAATATCATATGACCTAATATATTCGTCCATTTGACACGTCGATTTACATGCACTCGCTTCATCGGGTTGAACTGACGCGGGAATCTATAGCGACGAATAGCGTCGAATGGCCCGATAGTGAGCTATTTATATTGGTTGTAAAAATCGGCAATAATCGGTTTTATTGAATTTGCCGATGCTACATCTTAATTGTGTCGTAGTATCATTTTATGTCATAGTATATCTTACTTTGTATCTACGACACTCGATATCGCTAAAACTAATCTTGGCAAAGTAAAGAAATTTCGATGACTTTAGGCTGTATTTTATATTATAGAATACAAATGTAGTATTCATACATTTTGGTACTAATAGCATTGATAATCCGTGTGACTTTCTCTTGTTGAAATGATTCGTGATAGACTAGTATTCGCACGCGGCTTCGCTCGCTTTTTAGGGTATTGGTTGTCATGTGTTACGTAAAAAAGTAGCGTATGTATTTTCTATTAAGACAAATATATAAATAAATCATATTATTCATTAAAAGAGTACATTTTAGAAAGAAACGCCTGGAGTTAGGCTCGGGTTCCATCATAGGACACTAATTACTGTAAATTGCACATTTACAACAGCACTGTAAATCTATTTATTTAAAAAGAGCAACTATGCGAGTTTCTTGCCGTTTCTTCTCGCTAGAAGCTGCTTTCCGAAACGGTGGTAGTATTTAATTGTTGACGATTCAAAAATGCTTCATTGCGAAGTTTACTTGAATAAAATTGATTTGATTTGAAGATCATCTTCGCTTCATATTAAATTTCACGAAATTCGGTTCAGCGCGTTTGGTCTTGAAAGAACGACAGACAGACAAACAGATTTTCTTTCACATTTATAATAGTAATACAAATTAACAAACAGTACATTCGTCTTCTCTCCATGATAAAGACGATGACGACCAAACAAATGCAGATTCCTAACTGTGAATACTATTCCTTGTGAATCTGATTCTGTAAAATAGCAACAACGCGAGTTACCGTTTCTTCTTATATTGCTTTCCGAATCAATGGCAGAGATTAATTATCGACGATTTAAATGCTTTATTATAGAGTTTACTTGAATAAATATACAGAACATTACTTACATGTACAAGCTTACCTTTTTACTTATTTCAAGTTATGAGTCCTCTCTGTAATATCATCTAAGAGTCTTTATTTCATAAAACCGATCAGAACAGAACAGTAGCCATAACCGTTAAGGTAAATTAAGTGTGGACTTGTTATGTATCGTATATTTAATGTACAAATTTAAGGTCTAAACACCGCCGTCAAAACTGGTTAGTGAACATATACGTAAGTATACATAATAATATGTATAAGAAAATATTTATATCATACAGATAATGACAAGTAATACATTTATCTGTAAAATTATTTTTTTATTTTACATTATTGGGCACATAAGAATTAATAACATTAAATGAATAAATATATACAAATATGCACTAGTTACTGTAAAAATAATTGAAATATATAGAAAGCACAAATACATATAATATTTTCAACATTTATCGTATAGCCGAAATAGCTCAGTTGGGAGAGCGTTAGACTGAAGATCTAAAGGTCCCCGGTTCAATCCCGGGTTTCGGCAGATTGAATATTTTTTCATTATTTTTAATAAGAGTTTCATATCAATTATTATCTTATCTTACATGAATATAAACAAAACTACTTTAAATGATGATAAAATATAAATCTTGTATCAACGAGTACAAAACTTGTTTATAAGAGCAGTTAGCTCTAACAATATTATTAGGTCACAAACGGCATTGCTCACGGGACTTGAAAAAACTCCGTAAGGCATCCCGCTTAGAAAGCAAAGTCTAGAAAATGCATAAGTACATAGCACAGGAAAATAGCACCAATATACTTCAATTAAAATAGTTGTAATAAAGATTTCGCAGTTGATATGTAGGTGTTGGGTTTGTTATGCAATCTTACAAAATTTCATCAAATTCAGTTCAGTGGTTGAGCCGTGAAAGAGACAGACTGAGTTACTATCGCATTTACTCGTATAATATTATTTATATAATTTTTATCATGTCAAAGATTTTTTTTTCACTCGCAACTGGAAGTTATATCTCCAAGTAATTGCGTGTGGCTTCCTATAAATACACAAAAAAAAGTAAAATAAAAAGAACCTTATGGGTGAAAAATAATATTAAAATCGATTCAAGTTAATTGATTAGTAATAAACAATTGTTTGCTTTCAATAATCTATACATATAATAACATTGGAGTGACTGTTTGTAATATTAAAATAGCCCTGTTTTACTCAATGCATATCTATGTACACGGTACTTATAACAAAATAATATTTTTTACAATTTTTGCTTGTCTGTCTGTCTGTATGTTCTGGCTAATCTCTGGAACGGCTGGACCGATTTTGACGGGATTTTCACTAGCAGATAACTGATATAATAATAAGTAACTTAAGCTATAATAATGTGTTTTTTTATTAAATTCAAACGCTTACAAGGTCGCGTGCACAGCTAGTATATATATTTTTCAAGTAGCGAAAATAGTTTTGCGATGCAGTTTTTGAAATTATAATGGTATTCTTTGTTCACAGGCACAACAGCGTACGACACAGTCAGGCCACTGGCTTACCAGGACGCGAAAATATTTATGTTATGTTTTAATATCGCTGAACCGGAAAGTTTGAACAACGCTGCTGCTAAGGTAACATAGCCAATATTTATTTTATTTTATACAAAATTCATACTAATATCATAAATGAGAAAGTTACTCTGTCTGTGTTGCTTTCACGCCCAAACCTAGAGTCACGTCTTTTTTTTAAATAAAAAAGAAATTCGAATGTTATTCTGTCTATTTGCCTCTCTTTCACGCCTAAACCAACAGGAACGATTTAAATCAAATTTGTCTTTTATTTTATCACAAATAGTCTATAGCCTGAGAAAAGACATAGGACACATTTTTGGAAACAAAGACCGGTTCGTATACCGATCATAAACGTAATATTTTAGGCTAATTTGTAAATATATTTATATTCTATGTGAGCATAGCCACGCGTAACGGCTAGTACATTATATTTATAAAAAAAATCGCTTGCCAGTCTTGTATTTAGATCATAGGTTTAGCTTCAAATTCAAATGACAATTAAAATCTTAGTCTGAACGGTGAGTTTCCTTGGTTGAACGTACTAACCTCAGGAACTAGAGGACCGATTTGAAATATTATTTCAGTGTTAAATAGACCACTTATCGAGGAAGGCTATGTGCTATATATACCATTACTAACAGAAGAAAATATATGTCAGACAGAATCTGTAATATACCCAAGTGAAGTCAGGATGTGCAGCTTGCAGTTGATACTTTACAAATAACCCGTATTAACCATGATTTCGATTGTATTGAACCTCCATGGGTCACTCTTAAATACAAGTAAAATACGAAAATTTCTTTTTTAATTAGTTTCCCATCCGGCAAGCTACAACCTACATCATATATACTACCCCAAAACGACTGTACTATACCTATATATGTGTGATTGTGTTTGTGTATGAACGGTGAGTAAGTCAGTGTACAGAGTAAAGGGATTAATTGACATCTGACTTTCCAAGATTATTGGCGCGTTTTTGTAAGGACGTTTAATTCTTGTTATAATTCCAAATGCCAGTGGAGTCGCACTGGAACACTTGTCAATCTGTTTTGGTAATACAATAGAAAACCTTTACAAAGTATAAAACAAAGTCGCTTACCGTTGTCTGTCCCTATGTATGCTTAGGTCTTTAAAATTACGCGACGGATTTTGATGCGGCTTTTTTAATAGATAGAGTGATTCAAGAGGTTTATATGCATAATACATACACAATATAGCACAGAATTACTGAAAGACTGTGAACGTTGTACGACATTCTGCGGTATATTTAGTATCAGCATTGCAACCGTGTAAAGCCGGCGTGGATCGCTAGAAGAATATAAAACTATAAAATACAATAGCAGAATATCTTTGAGTTAGCCCAGTTGTTAGAACGCGTGCATCTTAACCGATGATTGCGGGTTCAAACCCAGGCAAGCACCACTATGTATATGTGCTTAATTTGTCTATATTTGTCTTATAATTCGTCTCGTGCTCGGCGGTGAAGGAAAACATCGTGAGGAAACCTGCATGTGTCTAATTTCATCGAAATTCTGCCACATGTGCATTTCACCAACCCGCATTGGAACAGCGTGGTGGAATATGTTCCAAACCCTCTCCTTAATGGAAGAGGAGGCCGTATCTCAACCGTGGGAAATGTACAGGCTGTTACGATACTTTACTTTACTACAATCTTATAATTATAATGGTACCAGTTTATCAACTGGTCCGTCGCAACTCTTCGAATCTTCAGTTAAACTTATAAAATTCTTCGAAACGATTTAAAAGATTTTCCAATAAAGTTCAAGCTGCGTTAGTTAAAAACGTATTATCATTTTATTCATTTTATTTATCACGAGATAACCACGCCTCGCTTCTGGTCAAGAAATAGTGCTTCGGATAAAAAGTTACTCGTTTCCCTGCATCCGGGAATTATAACGATCGGAATCTTTTAATACGAGCGTTTTCTTTTGTCGTTTTAATGCTTTACGGCTGTCAAAAAACAATACATTAAATTGAAAAACGTTTTCTGTTATATCGTTTGATTTATTATCTTATTTGCCCGTCCCGACTTCGCACGGGCACATAAGTTTTTTTTTAAATATTTTTATATTTCACAATTGTCGTTCCATTTCAACTTAACACACAGACACCTTAATAAATTATGTACCTAAACCTTCCTCATGCATCCCTCTATTAGTGAAAACGGCATGAAAATCGGTTTACGAGTTTTGGAGTTTATCGCAAATATTGAGACTGACTGACGCGGTCATAGCTTCGAATTTCTAGACATAAATGTCTTAACTGGTTTAACTTTTCGGGTATTGAAATAATGGTTTGATTTATTTTCGTCTAAATTATTTAATTTTTAAAATATATTAATGGATGAGTGTATAGCCAGCATCATAAGGGAATTTAAGGATTCCAACAATACACCATACATCCAAATCTGTTTAGACATTTCAAAGTTATGCTGGAGTAAAATACATCCAAGAACTCTGAACCATCGCCAAATTATTGGGGGTATTCACGTGACTTTTATTAGACAAAATCAGCTGTGAAGTTATTACTTCTTCGTCTGTTACTGGCAAACTCGCAATGCTTTCAGCTGAGTCACATTTTGTCGTGGACTGAATGTAGGATGATAATTATATTAGTGTTCAGTTATAGAGTCGTATAATTCCATCTGGTTATTTAACAGGTACTATCGCTAATGGAATATCTCCCACACTTCGCCAATAGCGCTCGTGAAACCTTTATATCTAAATTGTAGTGCGTTGGTGACAATATATGATTATGTACCATGTAATATATTATTTCAAGACACTATTAGAATGCATTTAATGTAAATATATATCTATCTTATCAAAAAACTAAGATTTTTTATGCATAATAGTAGTCGCACGTGGCTTCGCTCGTGGCTCGTTTTGTGGTGTTAGCTGTCATGTGCTAGGCAAAAAAGTAGCCTATGTCCTTTGGGAAATTGACTATGTCTGTCTGTCTGTCTTTCTGTAGCTCTTTTACTACGAAACCGCTGAATCGATGATGATTTGATGAAATTTATTATGAAGCAAACTTGAACTCCAAGAAAATTCCCCTTTTTTGTACGTATACGTACAAAAATGTTCGTAGTGGTAGAACTTTGTGCAAAACACGTCTGTGTATCTCCTATTCATCATGTACGAACGCTATGCAGGAATACTTGACATTGTTGTAATATTTTTTAATAGAATTTCTTGGCGTTCTTGCATATGGGCCACCTGATGGTAAGTGGTCACCATCACCCATAGACAATGACGCTGTAAGAAATATTAACTATTCCTTACATCGTCAATGCTCCACCAACCTTTTGAACTAAGATGTTATGTCCCTTGTGCCTGTAGTTACACTGGCTCACTCACCCTTCAAACTGGAACACAACAATACTGCGTAGTGTTGTTTAGCGGTAGAATATCTGATGAGTGGGTGGTACCTACCCAGGCGGGGTTGCACAAAGCCCTATCACCAAGAGAAAATATGTATGTATGTGTTATTGTAAAGGATGAGTGGAGATGTAAGGAATAGTTAAAATATCTTGCAGCACCAATATCTATGAGCAGTAGTCACCGCGTACTATCAGATAAGCCATTTATTCAATAAATAGTATTAAAAAAAAGTTGTACAGTGAATTTGCGTTTCGGTGAAGTTATCCAATAAAAATACTGTTATTTTCAAACGCATCACACAACATCCGCTGAATTTTTCGACGTGAAATTAATTGTTACATATTCAGCGTATTTCAGGGAAGGTTTCTAGCTAAACATTATCGTACGATATTATTCACGGTTTAACGTAGCCAGAGCAACGCGTGGCCGGGTCCGCTACTATTATAATATAGGTGCGCTGCGCAGTTTCACTCGCTTTAAATATGGACTATTTACATGACAAGCATGAATTTCACGTTCCTGTATTCATGTCATGTGTCACAATGTCGATTAACCCTTTGTCCTTATGTATGCTTAGATCTTTAAAATAACGCAACGGATTTTGACGTGTTTAAGAGTGATTCCAGAGGATTTTTTTGTATAATACATGGGCAATATAGTAAAGAAACACTGATGATTTTAACTAATGTGATCTAATAAATACACAAATTCTGTAGTATATTTAGTATCAGTATTGCACCCGAAGCTGGGCCGAGTCGCTAGTGTACTAATTTTAAACTTGCTCTTGTAAAGTCACAGTCAAAATCAAAAATCTTTATTCAATATGGAAGTAATTACACTTTCTTATTGATCGTCAACAATTATCAAGTTCGGCAATTAATAACTCCGACCTGAAAAGGACCAGTGACAGAAACTCAACGGCACTTTTTTTTATAATATTTAGATAAATTGGTTGCAATGTAACTTTGAAACTGAATAAATATATTTTTTTTGTTTCCAGTGGTATAGAGAAGTTCGCACACATGGAGGATCCGCCCCGGTACTACTATGCGGTTGTAAAGCTGACCTCAGACACGACAAGGAAACGCTCACAATGCTGTCGAAGCTAAGAACACATCCAGTCACCAGCGAAGAGGTATGTCGCATACATATTTGATAAATATAAATATTTGACAACATCACACACATTACGCTGATCCCAATGTAAGCTAAAGCACTTGTGACGCACTCGCACAAAATCAAAAATAATGACGGTAACACAAACACCCAGACCCAAATCAATGAACTTTTTCTCCATCGACTCGGGAATCGAATGAAAACTGAAAACAGGTGTATACACTACTCGACCGTGAAGGTCGTCATTTGATACAGCACAAACAATATATAACCAGTAATGTTTTGAGTAACAATCTATAAAATAGGAAACTGCTGGGCTAAAATCTACTCTTATTTTGAGGAGGTTCAAATACCAAATACACACGTGACAGAATCTCATCTGACTTATACAGGTTTCCTAACGATGGTATTGTTTCACCAATAAACTAGAGAAGACTTATAATCAACTCAAGCACACCTTCGGTTACCATAAAAATTGGTAATGCGTTTCAGTAATGAAACTCAGTATGTCTTGCCTATATACCAATGTCATGTCAAAACACATTTGTCAAATGTTCGTCTATATATAACCTTAGATTGATGGTATCGAGTAATAAATATTAATCAGCCTACGTCCAATAAGAAGATAGCTCAGTTGGTAGGCGGCACAATATTTGATTTACGCTTTGTTGTTTCATCAAACTTTTCATAAATTTAATCTAAGCATAACGCTTATAATCTCATAGATATTTTAGGATAAGCAATCTTTAATATATTGCTTTAAAAGGTTATAAGGCTGCAGATTACGAGGTCATGACAACGAATATTGAAATGGGTTTATTTAAAAACGAGAGGTGATATAGGGCATCTGGTTTAATCAGTTTTGCTTTGGATAAATATTGTTCTCTAAATAATAGACGTAAAGATATTAAACATCCTGTGTGAATTAAAATACTAAAAATAGCTTTAAATATTGCCTTATACGAAAGAAAGAGAGGAAAAGATCACGTGAAAGGGGCTCAACTGTAAAAGAACTTCGTTCTTAATATATATATTCAAGAAATTGACAGTAATAGCCCGTAGGTTTATAGCCGAACTATTTAAAATACCTTTTCACGGAAATCCCTGATTGTGTCGTATTTCCATTACATCGATAACTAAATTTAGGCAATAGTGTAATCCTGGAAATTTTGTGGTAAACTTGTGCGGTATACTTGTGCAATAACCTACATAATTGACCAGGGAATATGCGCCGTAAACGAAACCGCTCACATAGATAAAAGTAATCTTTCAAATGTTTTGTCCATTAAATTTTCTTATAAACAAAACTTCAAACCGAACTCTACCGCTAATGGTCTTAAACATTTCATTGATAAAATAGTCTGAATGTCATTCCAATGATAGTCTACGAGACAATTGACACCAGCGATTTGGGTCACCGTACAATTATTTCAATTAATACGAGGTCCTGTCGATGTAAAATAACAATGAAATTCTAGAATGCAAGTATCGCTCGTAATTTAGCAAAATTGTATCGAATTTCCGAAATGGCTCGTATCGAAATTTTTATTAGTTTTTGCTACATTTTTAGGTAAAAATATTACACTAAATTTTTTATTAAAATTTCAAATTTGATGTTAAAAATTATATGTGTATTTATATATGTTTTTTATTACAGGCTCTATCGGTAGCGAGACAGTTAGGAGCAACAACCTACGTGGAAACTTCAGCCCGTGCATCCAGCAAAGGCGTAAAAGACGCCTTCGAGGTCGCAGCTTTAGCAGCTCTAGGAAAGCTGAATAAACAACAAATAAAACAACAGGTAACTAACACTTGATTTGAATATAAATTAAAAAAAAATCTCCAAACATATAGCTAACTTAAAGTTAATTTAACTGTAATAGTATTGTTTTCTTATATTGACTTTTATTTTAACAGAAGCAAGTCGGACGTAGTAAGAGCAAGCGTGACTTGAAAGCTGAGCTGAAAGGACGGGCGAAAAGCTGTTGCGTCATGTGATCCGTAGCCGGCCACCCTTCAAGGTGGCCGCACGACTGCTAGGCGACCACCGCCCTTCAGACATCTTTCTACCCCCTTTTGGAAATAAAAACAATTTGTTCCAATGATATGAATAAGGAACAGTATCGGGCCTAATGATGCGCCTTGTTGAACCCCCGACCACGTGTTGCACCGCAACCTTCTATTTAATGCGATGAAATATACGAAAGACTTTATTTAAAAGTTGAAAAAAATTTACAGTGTTCTATTATATACGAAATTTATTAAAACGAAAAAATAATTTCAAGGATGAATATAGATAAGTTGGGTATAATATCTTTAGTCTAATTGGAACCGAGTTCGTTTAACTAAAATTGTAAGGCGTAAGGAAATTCCTATAAGATTCGTTGGAACTAAGGTGCAATGAAATAAACCCTCAGGGTTAGGAGCGTGAAAAGCCTGTGATAATGTTTAAATAGATCATTTTGGTAATGGATATAGACGAGACTAGAGATTGGAATTTAGAAAGGCAATCGACGCTCATTCTCACAATCACAGGATATCATAAAACATTTAATAAGACAGAAGTATCTATAAGGGTTTCTATTTACAGAAATTTATGTACAAGACGAGCATAAAGTAGCTAAATGTGTGTTTTCATATACAGAAAATAGGATTAAAGTTTATTTCACGATTTTTTTTCTAATATAGAGGCATTAAGGTATGCTATGTAAATACCAAAATAATTGTTAAGTAACTTTCGGTAAATTCGATGTGCTCAAACTTAGCAAAGGCATTTTTATTGAATATTGAAATTTAGATAAATGATTTTTAATTAAATAGTCGATGTTTTTTATTTGTGATATTAATACGTAATGTATAAAAAATGAAATGCACAATGATGGACAATACTAATTGATACGAAGGTCCATAGTTAGTTTCTCGTCCATTTCGCTGTTAGATTAGATTTTTGTACGTTTATTAATAAAATGGTAAATGTCGCTTATGTCACTTAAATATATATTTATCATTACAGACGCAATTAAATAGTTTATTTTTAACTGGTCAATATATCGTTTGAAATTATCAACATTAATTAAATAATTATATTACAAGTAATGTTTATCAGGAACGATGTTATAAATGAGCATTTAAAATTTCAATCGTTAATATATTGACCAGCTTAATTTTTCTGTTTCGCTTAGTTTGTAATATGTGGTTGAATAAGTTATTAAAAGTATTATAAATGATGCTACTCTAAGTTTGAAATGTCAAATGTTATACTGTTTCGAAGTAGACGTTTCCAAAAAATTATTTGGGAAAAATAATCACTTCAAATTTGATCAAATTCGAGAAATACAAAAAAAGTTTAGTAAAAATTTAAAAACGTTTTACGGAAACAGATCGTTTTATAATTTAAATAATCATTACATATTATTTCAATTATTTATCATAAGTCGATATAAAGCTTTAAATTACTTAGCTTTAATTACCGAATAAAAGTTATTATTATATTTAAAAGAATGTTTCATTAATAGTAACTTTTATTTTACTAAAAGTAAAATTATGTAATTTAAGAAATCAAAATTCATCTACCATAAATAAATTTATTTCATATAAAAAATAACGATTCATTATATTTGGTTTGTTGGTTTTTTTTTTTAATATTAAGTAATAGGACAAAGCACTGATGTTTTCAGCCCGTTTTTTTTTATTATTGTTATTTACACCACAACATTTGAGAATGGAATAAAACCAGCATTTGTACACAATAGTTTTGTCTGACAACAATTCCACAGTAAATAAATGTTTTTTTTTATGAATATTGTAAATGGATTTGGCTAATAGATATAGTTTGCAGTTAAGCAATATTTTAATTAAACTTGTTTTGTTCTTTACAAATTTAATTAGTATAATTGTAATATAAAACAAGATTGTTTTTATGTCTAGACTGTTTGATTAGGTCTTTGAATGTTTCTAGACTATTGAATATAGCGTTCAATGTTTTTAATTACAAGTTGTGTTTTATTTCTTACATCCATTCATTCATTCTTTCATTCATTCATTATAAAACGAAATAATTTATTGTCAGTAACAGCCTGTAAATTACCCACTGGTGGGCTAAGGCCTTCTCTCCCATTAAGGAGAAGGTTTGGAACATATTCCACCACGCTGATCCATTGCAGGTTGGTGGAATGCACATGTGGCAGAATTCCGATGAAATTAGACACATGCAGGTTTCCTCACGAAGTTTTCCTTCACGGCCGAGCACGAGATGAATTATAAACACAAATTAAGCACACATATATATATATATATATATAGTGGTGCTTGCCTGAGTTCAAACCCGCATTCATCGATTACGCCGAGCCATCTCGGCTCTATTATTGTCAACTATACATTAAATAAAAGATTTACAAAAAATAAATAAAAATTTTAACAAAAAGAAAAACCGACTTCAAACAAAACACTATTTTAAAACAAATGAATATGCACGAAAAAGTAATAAAAATAATTGCGTATTCAACATATTTTTTAGAGTCTTCCTAAGTTAAATGAAATGAAAAATATTAGACTACTTAAAAGTCGATTAACGATTATATCATGTAGTTATAATTATTGTTATATTTGGAGCCGGTGTCAGCCACGGTGCCCTTGCCCCAACAATCAAAAGAAAGAAGCGATACGAGTCCCTTGATTGATCCAGGATATTATTGTGTAAAAGGTAATTTGTAAAAAACATATTTGTTAAAGTATTCTCGTATTGTTTTTTGATAGATATACTGTAGGGTTTTATTGGCTGACACCGACTCCAAATATAACAATAACTATAACTACATGATATAATCGTTAATCGACTTTTAAGTAGTCTAATATTTTTCATTTCATTTAACTTAGGAAGACTCTAAAAAATATGTTGAATACGCAATTATTTTTATTACTTTTTCGTGCATATTCATTTGTTTTAAAATAGTGTTTTGTTTGAAGTCGGTTTTTCTTTTTGTTAAAATTTTTATTTATTTTTTGATTTTAAGTGAAGCTGATGTTGACTAACTAATTTTTTTTAATATGGATAGATTAGGCGTTCCGTTTATATGAGTCAGAAACTACTTCGAGGACAATTTCAAAGGAAACTTGCGAATAAAGCAAAAATAGACTTTCGAAAATGCGGATTAATTACGTCACGCGGCGTAAACTACAAGGATCCCTCGAAAGAGCTGTAATCGAACTCAGCAAAAAAACTTTGAAAAAGACCAACTATATTTCGTACATCATATGACATCACATACACAAAATTTGATCAAAGATAGTAAGAAATTCTGCCCCATATCGCACCCTAACTGCGAGCCGTATAGGAGTTCCATCACTACATAGTATAAAACAAAGTCGCTTTCTCTGTCCCTATATCTTTAAATCTACGCAACGGATTTTGATGCGGTTTTTTTTTAAAAGATAGTTTGATTCAAGGGGAAGGTTTGTGTATATAATACATGAACAATATAGTAAAGAAACACTGATAATTTTAGAAGTTTGCGATGTGATGTCGTAAATACACAAATTGTGTAGTATATTTAGTATCAGTATTGCACCCGTGCGAAGCCGGGGTGGGTAGCTAGTTGATTATAATATTCGACTATGATAATTACATAAACATAACCACATTACGGAAGGTGACTCAAATATCCAAATAACCTATAAATAAAAGATTCGACTGAGTATCGCTAACGTGCTCCTCAGAATTGTTCCGTTCCCTTCCGTTCCGTTACTTTGTCATGGATCCTGTGCTCAGAACCTTACCAAACTTTCACCAAATTACCCTTGAAGTATATATTTTATAATAAAAAAAGAATTATCAAAATTGGTTAACGTGATTTTCAGTTATTCACCTATTTGTCGCGCATATACATAATGCAAATTTAAGACTTATGTCGTTTTCACATGGATACCATCATCGGAAAAAAAAAATAAAAAAATGGGACCCCACGGGAAGCACTACCTTTCAAACAAAAAAAAATTATCAAAATCGGTCCACCCAATGAAAAGTTATGAGGTAACAAACATAAAAAAAGAAAAAAAAAAAATACAGACGAATTGATAACCTCCTCCTTTTGGAAGTCGGTTGAAAAGTATTCACATGGAGATATTTTGAGAGGCTCGTGAGTGTAGCGGTTAATTTATATGGCTGATGATTGTGAGATCTTCGTATCATATCAGGCCAGTAAAAATTAGATGATTTTTTTCCGTTTAGAAATTCTAAGTGACAGATGGAATTTGACAGTTTATACTCTGAACTTTAACCGTTCTTGTTGAATTTGCTTTGATGAAATTGAAAGAGGAATATACAGAATATAATCTTAATATAAAATATCTTGCGTTTGGCTTGGAATGGCAACCCCGATCTTAAATGGAGATCGATTGACATCGAGATAGGCTCATAATTTAAATGATTTTAATGATATAACATAGTTTATTTCTTCAATATTACAATATGTTCACAATTTTTATTGTCTACTGATGATTTAATGGGAAACATACACGTTTGTATTTCATCACAAATAATACAATACAATGAAAAATAATGAAAAAGTTCATATTTCTTTCATTATTTTTTGACCTTCTATTATATTTTTTTATGTAAATTTTAACCCACATGTATTATTATTTAAAAATACTTCAAATATAAAATACATACTTCTAACATTTTTTGTATTTTAAATTTAAATGAGTTGTTTCAAATAACATGACAAATCAGTAAACAATCATATAAATAAGAATATTATACCGTCGCCCTGACCAATTTGGGCCACGGTGACGTCTAAAAGGAGACCAGCTAACTAACAAACTAGGTTAACTTCTAAAATATACCACAATAGAAAAACATTTAGTCTACAACACAAATAACCATCAATTATCACATTACACCGTAATAATTATATTTGCGATCTAAATGTGTCAACTACGAATCTCCCGCTTTTTTTTTAAAAGGAAGTTGTGTGTGTGATATATATATACCAAATACGGCATGGGAGCCTTCAAGAAAGAGCGTACTCCTTCCTTAAAGGCCGACAACGCACCTGCAAGCCCCCCGGTGTTACGAATGTCCATGGGAGGTGGCAGTCACCAGGTGCCTCACCTTCTCGTGTGCCACCTGTCATAAAAAAATGCAGAAAAAATTTTACAAGTATGTACGCAAACACAGGTATTATACATATATCTATTCTTATGGGTACCTAAGTAAAAAGAACCTTGAAATATCACATTACCTCCACATAGTATTCCATAGAAAATATTGTCGTAAAATTGAATGATACAACTTGCGAGGATTCTGTGGTTACATCCCATTACAGTACATTATCCGTAACTAAATGCTTAAAGGAAGTATGACATACACATATTTATGTTAACGTAAAATTAATTTAATTGACACATAATTTCACATATTTAATATTATCAAACTATATATTTTTGAATTTAAAAAATAGCAGCAACGAATTAGGGATGCAATCAAAAAATTATGAAAAATATATCCGCTAAAGTAAATTTAACTATTTTCCTTTGCAATTGTACTCAAGGCGCTGTCATTATTATTTCTTAATTCCAATCTAAGCTAAATAGGTATAAACTTATATCTGATTTTGTAATGAATAAACGAGATAATAATAATTATATAAAAAAAAGTTACGTTTACTCCTACAAAAAAATAATAGCAATTGCCATACAAGAGAACTGTTGCTATTTTAAAATACTTTCCTTAATAATAGTAGGAATAGTACGACACAACTTAGATGTCGCATCGGCAAAATTCGTAAAACCTATAACATCCGAATTAAGTACGCTATCCCAAATTATCAATATTTATTTCTCACGCGAATATGATCTTTGCACAAACGTAATAACTAGTAATATCATATGACCTAATATATTCGTCAATTTGACGCGTCGATATACATGCACTTGCTTTCTCTGACGCGTGAATCTATAGCGACGAATAGCGTCGAATGGCGCGATAGGGAGCTATTTCTGTTGGTTGTGTAAATCGGCAGTAATCGGTTTTATTTTCATTCTATTGCATTTTCCGATGCGACATCTAATTTGTGTCTTACTATACCTAAATGTTTTAGTAAATACAAGTGTATCAATAAGATTTGTGATATATGTTTGCGAAGTTATAATCAATATTACTTTTATATTTGTGCATGGCAGGTACATTCTTCATTGTTAAGCCCTACCAAAGAGTATAATATATATTTATTATATTCCATAAGAATTTTCCGCATATTTTCAGACCTTTTTAATAAAAAACCCACAACCGTTGACAATATTAAGGGTCACTACTACGTGACTGTATTAGCTGAGAATTTGTCTCGTGATATTAAAGAAAATAGCAAAGTTTAGATGTTAGGCCGACAAGGGTTCCGTAACTTATTAGTCGTTCATTTTACTTGGTAATTTCGTAATAATTTGTTACAAAATTCATGTAATAATATTTAAATTTGTTTTATGCTGTAAGTTTTAATGAACTTATATAATTAACAGACGAAATGTGGTATAAAATTGTTGTTATTTTTTATGTATGTACTAAGCCCATAAGACTGAAATTTTGAAGTTCTGGGATCCAATTCCTGGTCGAGCTAAAATATTTGATGTTGGGTATTGGCAGTGTTGACACTCTTCGGAGTTAAGCCATTTGTTCTGCGCTTAACTTCAGCAGTTATGATTAGTCATTATTTATTATTATCAGTAACACATCTTAGATGCTATATAATTGTAAATTAGATCTATTAAGTCAAGCCTCGCGTTAAATTAGTATCTGTGTGCATTAGTATGAGCAATGCTCGTACTTACAAGATATCTTAGTGTGTATAAAACACATAAAAGTAAGTCAACAAAAATACGAATAAGATTGGATTTCACGAGTTTCTTTTTTATTAAAACGGGTATATTTCCACGTGGAGAGGCACACATTTGTATGAATAGATCTAATGTACACATTGCAACGACTTAAAACTTATTCATAAAATAATACACAATGTTACTCGTGCTAAAATATTATCCGAGATCGATTATTAATTAATTGTCATGACGATCAATTACAGGTCATGAGTTGATGTTCTGCAGCGCTATCAAGTAAAAGGAAAAACACATTTATGTCAATTTTAACGGTCTGTCCGTCTCTCAGGACCAAACTGCTGAACCGAATTTGATGAAATTTTGAATGAAGCAAACTAGAATTCCAAAAAAGAAGATAGGCTACTTTTTTGCCTGACATGACAACCAACACCTTAAAACACGAGCACTAGTTAAATCATATAGAATTTAATCCCAAACAGATATGATAAGGCATTAACCATTTATTTCAGTTATTTATTACAATTTATTTGAAAATATTAATTAAGAACGAAAAATAGGAATAAATAGCTCCTCGTAAGTTGAAGACGAACTCTGAAAAAGTTCGAAATATTCGAAGGGTCTCGTAATTTACAACCAAATATCTTTGTAGCAAATTAAATTTTAAGAAGTTCGACTTCGCGATTGACCATTACGAAAGTACGAGCTATGAAAATTAAGCGAAGTATAAATTATTATTTCTCCTTGTAAATATGAAACAATTTGTTTTTCATTTCGTTACGAATTTAGTCTGATCAAGTTGCTTTGCTTTTTTTTTGCCAGAGAACCAAAGTCATCGACATAGCCCACCGGATTAGTAAGCTGAAGGGGCAGTAGGCTGGCCATATTTGTCGCAGAACCGATAACCGTTGGGGGAAACGTGTGCTAGAGTGGAGACCGCGTCTCGGCAAACGTAGTGTAGGACGTCCTCGGGCACGGTGGTGTGACGACTTACGCAAGACGGCTGGCAGGAGCTGGATGCGAGTAGCCCAAGAACGATCTCAGTGGCGAGCAATGGAAGAGGCCTATGTCCAGCAGTGGACGGAAATGGGCTGATGGATGGAAGTTGCTTTGCTTAGCGATTTTATTTACATTGATGATAAAAAATTTCAATATTAGCATCATGGGAGTAACTTAGTATGCTACTGAAGTGTTGTTAGCCGAATTACGGTGATACATTTGGGTACGTATGGAGTGCACTTAAAACAAAAAGAATACCAGCAATGCCCCATATTAATCAAGACCTTTCTAGTATTCCTATTTACCTCCTCCTCCTCATCCTACTACTTCCTTGTAGGCTCAAGAGTTCAGGAATGATCCTGAGACTTTTCCACCGCTAGGCGGCCCGTAAACCATCGCGCTATTAACGCTTAAAGAACTCTGTGAGTCTGTATTCTATAATTAATAATATAGTCAATGTCACTTCTGACACATCAAATTCCAACATTTCACGTTCGATCCCGCGGTGAGTTTCGAGTTTCTTTTTAGAAAAAACCTAGTGAGTCAATTATTTAGTTATTAAACGCAATTTATCGGCGAATTTTATTGATTATCATTTAAATACGCGTAGTATTATTCCCGGTTACTACGCTAATGAGTAATATCGGTTTACACCAATTTGGAGGATTTGGACTACAAGAGGACAAAAGTGATACAAACAACATTTGTCATGATTTTTGAAATATACTTATATAATTTGAATTGAAATAATAATATTTAGTACGGCTTTAATTTTTAAATACGTCTTTATTTGAAATAACATTTCTTAGTATGTATATTGATTCGGTTATCGATACCGTATTGTGGGACTCCCGTCACTTCCTCTCGTGGCGTGGTGCGGCGAGCTGGTACTGCCTGGTACGAGAAAAACAAAAGGCGATGGATTTTGAACGGGCAGGCGAAAGAAAGCTATATTCGTGGATGGGCGGTAAAGGGATATAATTATATACAATAAGCGGATAAATAATATAGGTATCGATTGGAATTAATATAGTGACATTAATTAATGTTATGTGATGTGTGATGCAATATCATTGATAGAAAGCTTATATATACTATATTTACTACGGATTTTTGAAAAATTGCGTTTCAAATGTTGACGAAGATTTAATCGGAACTTTGGAAGTAAAATACAAGTGGACAAAAGTAGTTAAGTATATCATGAATAAATATATGACGAGCAATATTGTTCGGTTCGGTGTCATCATCTTCGTCTTGCATATTCACGAAATAATACATCAAATCGATATCAATCGATCGTGTATTGATTTTTACAATATTATAAGCCGCGACACCATCTGTCATCTTCTTGACAGCTGTCATTCTTTGTTTTTTCTAACACGACATGACAAAGATTTTGACCTCACAGACCATCCAGAATCAGGTCTTTCAACTAAGTGATTACAATCAAAGTATTTATTTATCTGATGCTACTGACATACATATATTAATAAAAATCAGTTGGTAACGCACAGTAAGTACAGCTATACTCTTAGCAAACGATATGGAATACACAGTGCCGGATTTACAAATCTGCCGCTAGTAGGCTAGTAGGCTATTAAATTTTTGCCGCCCCTACTTTTTTTGCAAGCTTTATAATTTGTTTGGATTGTAAACTAGGTGATATTTCTGTCAGTTACTAAATTATTTTTTCAACCCGCTATCTAGTGACGATTATACGGATTACGGACGTAATATGTATACATATAATTATAAGTTCTTTTTTTTAATTTCTGTAATATAATAACAAATTAGGGCTAAATTTGCCGCCCCTATAAATCTGGCGCCCTAGACTCCAGCCTACTTAGCCTATTAGAATATGCTATATAATAAAATTGTATGTAGCGATTAGATAATTAACCGCTTTGCTACCAGTTTAACTAGTAGATCCAATTATTGCACTCCTTTAGACTACGGAACCAATTTATCACGCATCGTTTGCATTCCAATACGTACCTACCACGTGGAAAATACCTATTTCGAAGAATCCTTTTATTATATAGAGCTTGTTAATTAATTGGATTTGTTTATTTTAAAGCATTTCACTTATGAAAATTCGCAAAACATTTTTTTTTAAATTTATATATAAAAGAAGTAACTTCCTGTAAATTAAAGAACAACACTCAGAAGTGTTGTGTTCCGGGTTAGAGAGTTAGTGAGCCAGTCTAAATACAGGCACAAGAAACATCATTACATAGTATAAAACAAAGTTACGCCTACTGCTGTCTGTCCCTATGTATGCTTAGATCCTTAAAGTTACACAACGGATTTTGAAGCGGTTTTTTTTAAATAGATAGATTATTTCAAGAGGATTTTTTATATGTATATGTCGAATTTAAGAAAAACACGATTTAAAACTGTTTGATTGTTAAATTAATAATTTTTAGTGAATTGTGAAATGTTAAATTAGTCTGAAATATTTTAGTGATTGTAAACAGGTGTTATGTTGAGTGAATAAGTCTACCCACCATTTTTGTTATAAAAGACCAAGCGCCCGCCGGTATTGACAGGCTTGTTCGAGCCGTCGGCGCGATCGGACCGCCTCATGGAATATGAGGCGGTCCGATCGCGCTGACGGATCGACGAATCAGAGAAGATTATTTCCTGAGTTTAATTTAATACCACCGAGGATGGTTAAAGATGGAAACCCTGACACGCGTGACGTCAGCTAAGCTGACGTCGCACAATATAGTAGAGAATGACTGCACAGCTGTTACCATTTTAAGACATTCTGCAGTATATTTAGTATGAGCATTGCAACCTTGTGAAGCCGGGCCGGGTCGCTATTAACATCGAAATTCCATAGGGTGATGTGAGATGT
Organism: Vanessa cardui; assembly: GCF_905220365.1. Classification (NCBI taxonomy): domain Eukaryota; kingdom Metazoa; phylum Arthropoda; class Insecta; order Lepidoptera; family Nymphalidae; genus Vanessa; species Vanessa cardui. The sequence goes on from NC_061139.1 coordinate 11,380,855, forward strand.
CGCATTTTTGTTCTAGGAACTGGTTAAAACTTGTTACGACTCCAATATATAAGGGTAATGTTACAAACCATCAGATACCCATTTGCCGGTCTGTCTGAGAAAATACCCCATCTTTAAATTTAGAGCTAGCCATATTTTAATCAATGCATGTTCAAATTTTCTTTGAGAATGTATTTTCCTGATATTTTACTTCGTCGTCAAGTAAAGTATGAATTTTAGACACAAAAAATACATATGAAAAATAAGGATTACCAATTTGAACCCTATATTTCGGTTGGATACCATCCAAGTGGTCACCATAATCCATATGCATTGGAACTGTATGCCAATAACATAAGGAACTAAAAATTACCACCTTACCTGTGACTAAACTGACTTGTTCGCTCTTCATATTGGAAATCAAAAGCACTGAGTAGCGCTGTATGCGGTATCTATACGACGTTTTTGTATGTTATAGGGGACAAAAGAGCAGGAGACTCACCTGATCGAAATGGATCACCACCGCCCATGGACATCTGCTACACCTGGGGGCTCGCGGGTGCGTTCATGTATTCATATGTACAGCATTAAATTTCTAGTATGTATGATTGCCTTTATAGTATAAAACAAAGTCTAGATGTCTTTTAAAACCACGCAACGGATTTTAATGCGGTTTTCACCAATAAACAGAATGATTACGACGAACAGAGAAAGAGTAAGGTTTGTCATATTACACAAGCTTACCTACTATAGTAGAACAGCCGTGATTAAGGTAGCTACTACTAAAATGTCAGAATATTGAAGAATATTTCTTAAATATATTACGTTTTGTTCAATACGATTCTTTATTTTTCACTACCGAAAGTTCCTTCAATTTTCTTAGCGGGAAAAAAATAAAACATTATCATTTTTATTTAGTATTACAGTTTTACTTCAATCTAAAACTTGTATAAACGTATGTTGACCCTTATTGTACCCAAGTGAAGCCGGGACGGAGCAAGTATAAGTATAAATTGGATCGGGGCAACGGGGGAATAAAATCGGTTTGTCTAACATTTCAGATAAAGTCTACAAATATGAGCCGTATTCTACAAACCGGCAGTTTCATCAGGGAAATGGCGTCGGTTTCCTTGCGTAACGCTTTCCTTTAATCTTGACGTTTTATTTATTCAATTCATGTATTTATTTATTTCTAAACTGTTGATATGTGTCATTTAACACTTTGATTGCGTTCAATTAATATCCTCTGCCAATAAATTAACATTCCAATTAAATTAACATCCTATTGAAAATAATTGGCGACGATTAATCAGTCTTTACTATAAGGGCACACGGGACACGTAATCAAGGCCCCCATCCTGAAGGGGCCCTGAAAATTTATACATGGCATAAATCTTCGAGGTATATAAATTATCGGTGGTTTATACATTATTTGTACATCGTTGTCAATATACCAAAAAGACCCCAAATTAAAAGGTGACCAAGGGCCCCAGCAAAGCTTGAGACGGCTCTGTTATTAATGGGTAATACTAAAACTGTTGAAATAAATAAATAAGCTAATGAAGCAAGTGACCAAATTAAATACTGAACACGGTGAATACATTTACTGATTGGCCGAATTCAACACGATATGGGCGCTTGTTATATTGGTTGGAGCGCCTAATAATTGATATGCTGTTCGTTCTATGTCACTAGATTTGTATTTTAAGTCGCCATCTCTAACATTTGGTAGACAATATTTTATTTATTGGACAACATCACATACATTACTCTAGTCCCAATGTAACTAAAGCATTTTTATTATGGAAAATCAGAAGCAACGACGGCACCACTAACACCCAGTCCCAAGACAGCTAATGTACTTTTTCTAAATCGACTTGGCCGGGATTCGAATCCGGGACCTCGAAGTCCCATACCCATGATAACCGTTGTACACACTACTCGAACATGGAAGCCGTCTGATATATGTATTATTATTATATTCTGCGGAAAAAGCCGAAGCGATCCAATTTATCCTTATTCCAAATTATATTTTTATCCCATTTGCTTTTGAAACATTTGTATCTTGGAGTAATAGTGCAAAAAGCTTTATAAAAAATATAACACTTCGCCTTATTGCCTCCACTGATGACAGGAGGGATGTTCCTTTTTTGAACAGAGATTCGAAATATCGGTCCAACGCGGAAATACTGCCAGCATTTTTGACAACTTTCAACGCGATCATAATTTGTCCGGTAACTATTTAAAATTCTTATTTTATATAGCTATAAGGACTGAAGGCGGGTCGCTAGTTACATTCTTTAATAATATAACTAGCGTCCCGCGCCCGTTTCGCACAGGAGCAATACTGATACTAAATATACTACAGAATATGTGTATTTACGACGTCACATTAGAATCTTCTAAAATTATTGTCAGTGTTTCATTACTATATTGTTCATATCCGCTGCACACATATGGACAGACAGCAGTGAGCGACTTTGTTTTATATTATGTAATGATAATAAATATTATATGAGAAAGTAAACTTATAAATTAGCGGTGAAAAATAATTATAGTTCAATATTGTTCGTGATGAATAACAAACCCGTGTATGGAAAGCAAACAACAGTTGGGACGTGACGTTGCGACCATAATCAGAATTGAGTGCATCGTTCTGTGTTGAGGATTTACGGGTGTGGTAGTTACGAGTCGCGGCGAATTGCGGTACAGGTTTTTATTAACTTTGTTTTTTATAGCAAAATGCGGTTTCAATACCATTCATTCGGATAACTATCATCTAATTGAGAATTGTTTCTGAACGTGAATATAAAATGGCGCCATTATTATTTAATCCAAGCTAAAAGTTATATAGTTGAAATTTGCCTTCTCAAAGTAGCAAGTTGTGATTCTGAGTTAGAACAACAGCTATTTATTTCATTTTTTACTTATTAGAAAAGGTTTAAAGTTATATTTATGCTTGTGACGAATAGCCTCATGCATCAATATAACTCAACAGAGTTTTGCCATACACCTTATGCCGTCAACAATTATATAATATATAATAATTCCATGCAGGTCTACAATAGACCCGATCGAAACCTATCCTATTTTATGGATCGTTAAAATGCAACATTTACTATGTATACTAAATCTATAAAATTCAATGACATGACAGTTCAACGAGCGGCTATGTTTGACGTTTACGGGTGCGTTCAGTAAGTGAGTTGCAAATAATAATTCCAAACTCATCTACAATAAATTATTATTAATAAATGATTAGTTTTATTTATTTTTCCAGAGCGATGCCGGGTTTTCATCTAGGTTTTATATATCTTCAATAATTTTCCATACTTTAAAAACTTTTAATGAAGCAAATAGTTATCTCAAAATGTAAAGACAATTTATTCCTAGTAAATGCTTAACTAGCATATTTCGAGCAAGAATGTTGCTTTGGGTTTCCATTATGGCCCGAAAAACAATCGTAATTTTAAGACCACGGATTTGATTTGAAAAAGTTATTCTATTAGGTGGAACATTATATATCTTAGTTTTAAACTATGCTCTCAAGAATTTGTCCAGACATTACTTATCATTAAGACAAATTAGAAAATGGTTGCTTGTATACGTTCAGTTATCAGTAAATATGATTGTCAAATCAGTAATTTTGTAAAGTATATTCACATAAGTATATAGTAGCAAGGCAAACTTGCTCCGCGTCGCTCCCATAATTTATATTGATATATTTTTTGAACACATAAAAAAAAGTCTTTAACTATTCCTTTTTTTTTTAAAAAGAAACAAATCTAATTAAAATATATTTTTTACCAATGGGATTATACAAGCACTTAAACCAAAAAACTATCAACAGTTTGAAATATAAATTATACTGAGAAGAACCGACAAGAAAATCAGTAGCCAAATTGGCAAAATTCAATACAAAATTTGAGCCAAGGTGTAAGAGAAATTTACTTCCACGATATAACGTTATGTGTAGACCAGACTGTCTCGTTTCATATTATTACTGCTTATAACATGAATCTAGTCATATATATTAGAAAATTGGAAATTTCAACAAATACTCTTGTTTCAAGGTGTCCAATAGTATAGCTGGCTAGAAGTATCATGCGTGTGTTTTCCATAAACTACTATGTTATGTAGCCTAGTTATCATACAAAACATTCGCGTGAATATATTTGAAACAAATTCATTGCATTCAAAGTAATTACAAAACCTAACTTCTTGTTAAAATCATAGGGATTCGTGAGGAAAGTTTAGGTATATAATTTATTAAGGTTTTTGTGCATGTAAGTTGAAGCAGAACAATTGTTAAACAAGTCTTAAAAACGCAACAAAAAATATTTAAAAAAACTTATGCTCACCCGTGCAAAGCCGGGACGGGACGCTAGTAAATAAATAAATGGTAAGATCTTACACTGATTTAGATATACACATAAAGTCGCAACAAATAATGAACGTGAGGAATGCTGGCGAGAATGTCAGTAGTATTTCACCGTCGAACTGCAAATCCGATTCTCAGGGCGAAAAATAAAGCAGCCATTTTGTCACCAGTGAAATAATACCAACTTGAAAAATGTATTCACCAGTGTGATTCTGTTACAATTCACCTCGTATCTCACTCGTGAAACCGACTTACAGCGATACAACATTTAGATATGTGGATATCACAACCTGACATTTCAGGCTCGTTTTTCGAATTCTTTGTTACAGAATACGGTTACGTGGCTATAAATATGTCGAGAGTTTATTGATTTAAGTTTGTCAAAATCAAAATCTATATTACACTTATAGTATAATATATTATAATTCAACACAGGCTCGGTGCTAAAGGAAAAAAATTAAGGAAACTTTCACTTGTTGAATTTCAATGGTTTTTCCAAACCGATATCACTTGGGATCCTTCAAGAAAACTGGATACTCCTTCCTTAAAGGCTGGCAACGCACCTGCAAGACCCCGGTGTTGCGGGTTTTCATGAGCGAAGGTGGTCACTTTCCATCAGGTGAGTCTTCTGCTCGTTTCGCTCAATAAATACTAAACTTCTTGTATGATAAAGGTGCCAACATACAAAAAGCTTATTATTTCTGGAATTTTAGCCCAGTTGAGAATTACAAGTTCTTTGTATTCAGTACTAATTCTCGTCTGCGGCTTTACCATCGTGATAGGGGTGGGTGTAACATAACCTTTACTACTCTCCTGGCAACCTGTATGCAATATTTCATAATGATCGGTTGTATAATGCTGACTGACGATCTAACTTACCCAGTAAATAAGAAAATTATAATCCCTTCGATTGGTGATAGTCCCACACCTATACGGTCAATAGTTTTCACGTGATTGACGCACCAAAAAAACATTATATACATATGTAGTATGAATCTCTGTATAGATTGGATTCCTTATCTTGTATATTACGGTTTAAATAAAAAACATTATGCACACTATGTTCCATTTTAATACGCTGAAGTTTTTACAATTTGTCTCCGTACAAGCTACTTTGTCCCAATAAAACTTTACAGAACGAAATGGCCGGACATTATTGCTGTGAGTCCAAATTGGTACTTTATGTTCGGGTATAAAGCCCGCGATACGAAGTGATTGCCTCGTTGGGTAATGGTTTAGCGCACTTTTAAAACATACTAAAAGTGATTTGAAGTTTATTTGAATTTGTCATATTAAACCATTACAATTTATGCATAACTAAGTTTATAGAAAAATGCTGAAACGTCCCAATTTTTTGGTCCCATTTCTTCCAGTCCTCTTAAAGAGATTTGGATCTGCCATTGTAACAATCTACCAATATGGATACGTGGTTGTAGGACTTTGTTCTACCTAGCCGGGGTAAGTTATTTGACTCAGGGAAAGCGGTTTAACTTCAATAAGAAGAAAAGAGAAGAAAAAGTTTATTTGAGGCACGAGTAACAAAAACATACTATTCTCACATCTAACAATAAAATAGATACAGTATACATTAGATAATCTAAACAAAAGAAATAACAACACGAAGAAAAAAAAATTATAATTAAGTAATCGTGTCCTAAATAGACGTACCATTCAGTTTCCAAATTAGATTCCATAAGTGATTTTCAATGGTTCCCTTTGTAGCTGTGACATACTGTGACTTTGTGCCTATATCATGACACAAGTACGACTGACATATTACATACTGTAATCACCAAAAAGCCACTCGTAATATTGGTGTGTTTCAATGAAAGATGAGTAAGTATTGAGCACTAGGGACCTTACATCTTAGTTCCAAAGATTGTTCGCACAATGGCGTTGTAAAAGATCGTCAATATTTCTTGCAATGAGATAAGAGGTATAGGAGAATAAGAGGTGACCACAGTCTATAGATAGTAGTCTATAGACTGTGGTCACCTCTTACCAAGAGGTGGACCATTCGTCAGTCTGCCTACCTATTTTAAATTAAAAATCTTTATGTTACTCGTGCGAGTCGTGTTAAATCTATTATAATAACATCCCTTATGCAAAATGGCGAATGAAAATACCTTTAAAATTATGCAAATTCCGTCGGACTACAAAAGTTGGCGTGTGTTAGACGTCTAAGTTAGGAGCACTTAACGCTGAGTGTAAGATAATAATCATTGCAGATGTAATAAGCTTAAATGGACTTTCTGACTTTTAGGTTTATACGTAAAATAATTAACACTGACATCCCAGAAGTGGACATATATGTCCCACTTCTGGGATAAGGCCCATATCACCTTTTGAGAGTTATTTTTGGAACATAATTATTCCATTATGAAGTAGATACACATGATGAAGAATGACATTGAAATTAGACATATGCATATTTTCTCACGATGACGATTATTTAAAAAATATATATTTTTGATCTTTGTTTACATTAATGGATTAGTTTTTTTTTATTTAAATACATTGAAGTATAAATATTTAAAATTTATATCAGGCATTAAAGGCCCTTCCTTGGGGTTAGTCTTGTTTCGTATAAAATTTCATCAAATTCGGGACAATTCCTCGGCCAATATGAAAGCATAATAGGCATAGTCTCATATTTATAATATTAGATGTATATTAGATAGATAGATGTATATTACATAGAATTAAGGAGGGTTTTTTTTATTTTATTGTATAGCTTGGCGGACGAGCATATGGGCCACCTGATGGAAAGTGGTCACCACCCACAGACAATGACGCTGTACGATATATTACCTTACATCGTCAATATGCCACCAACCTTGGGAACTAAGATGTTATGTCCCTTGTGCCTGTAGTTATACTGGCTCACTCACCCTTCAAACCGGAACACAACAATACTAAGTATTGTTATTTGGCGGTAGAATAACTGATGAGTGGGTGGTACCTACCCAGACGGGCTTGCACAAAGCCCTACCACCAAGTAAAGGTTAAGTTTTAGTTATTGTATATTGAGTCGAGATGGCCCAGTGGCTAGAACGCGTGCATCTTAACCGATGATTGCGGGTTCAAACCCAGGCAAGCAACGCTGATTCATGTGCTTAATTTTTCTTTATAATTCATCTCGTGCTCAGCGGTGAAGGAAAACATCGTGAGGAAACCTGCATGTGACAAATTTCATAGAAATTATGCATGTGTATTCTACCAACCCGCATTGGAACAGCGTGGTAGAATATATTCCAAACCTTCTCCTCAAAGGGAGAGAAGGCCTGTAGCCCAGCAGTGGGAATTTACAGGCTGTTGTTGTTGTTGTTGTTAATGGAATGTAAATCTAAAATGATTTAACAGTTCGTTCATTTTTATTAGTTTGTTTCGTTTGTGCAGCACAAACTTTACGTACGAAATTCAAATAAATCCAAAACGCAAGAGTTTTTATCACAGTTTTATAAACTTTTTTTTTATTATTTATTTGCCGATTCCGTGTTTTTATAGTATCAGCATAAAGAAAAAAAAACATCGACGAAATTAAGTTACAAAAACACAAACTTTATCTGGATTAATTTGTCTCTTGGTAACAATAATTTGAGTCGAGATAGCTCAGTGGATAGAACACGTGCATCTTAACCAATGATCGCAGGTTCAAACCCAGGCATTCATTCATCTCGTGGCCGCTAGTGAAGCAAAACATCGTGACGAAACCCGCATATGTCAAATTTCATAGAAATTCTGACACACGTGTTCCACGAACCTGCATTGGCACAGCGCGGTGGAATATGTTCCAAACCTTCTCCTCAAAAAGAGAGGAGGCCTTAGCCCGGCAGTGAGAAATTTGCAGGCTGTTGTAACTCTTGGCCTTATAAATAAATAATAATTATACTATAGCTTAACAGAAGTTAAGTGTATCCGAGGCTTTAAAATATATTTAAAGATTTTAAACAAAACATTTAGTTTCATTTAAACCGTTTGGAAGGAAACAATGTTTGTACATCATGGTGCCAAAACTTAATTTTATGGGACACTTATGGACTTCTGTAACATATGTAGGTTTACGTCTAGCTCATGAGTCAGGGACTTCACTCATCAAAGTAAAACAAATGAAAATATACTTTATTCAAGTAGGTTTTACAAGCACCTTTGAATCGTCATTTTACAAACTAGGTATATTAAGTGAAGCTACTATGTTCGTAATGTAGATTCTACCAATAACCGCCAAGAGATTCAGTAGTCACTCTTTGTTACTTAAATACAATAGGTTGTATGTATTTATATGTATGTATCCTGCCGGGAAGTCAACAAGTATTAGCTTCCCGCTTTATTTTCACATTTTCATATTTATTTTCTTTTACAAATAATTTGAATTTATGGATCAGAAATGTTAAAAATAGCTGCAAAATTTTATTATAGAAACGTGTCTAAATCATAAAAATTAGAAAATTAATCCTAGAGACAAAATACGTATTCCGGAAAAATTGTAAAAGTAATCCATCGTTCTTTGTTAAAAAATTCAATATGGCAACCCTACAAATACGCCATCATTTTGCGGGCCGACGCAGTTACATCAGGGAAATGGCGTCATTTTCCCGCGCAAAATAGTTTCCTTTGGCGCTAAAGTGACATTAGAAACGACTTATTTACATTGTGCCAATATCAAATAGCATGTAAGGCGATAAGGCGGCGTGTTTTGTGTTTCGTGATTACCATATTACGATTATTGTTTTCATAAATCCATCTTTTATTCAAATATGAATTACACTTAACTTTCTACAAAATGAAAAACTACTACTACGCAATAAATATGACGTCCCGAACAAAAAGACTGTTCCCTTGAACTGAACTGCGGTCTTTTCAAGTCGATCTTATTGACTCCTGATATTAGTATGACTTTTCCATTCATTCAGTGAAAACATTTCGGAAAGTCTTTATTTCAAATAAAGCAATCAGATTAGTAGATTTAACGCGAATACACTCTATTTGTAATTATTATTATACTGAGTTTAGGTGTATTTTATGATACAGTTTAAACGGCTTATTCATTAATCCATATTTATCAGCGATTGGTTAGAAATAAATACAATTGTATTAAACGTAAACAATGAATTGATTATGGAACGTGTCATCGCAACCGTAAGCCGCTTTGCCCTGATCATTGTCTGATATTTTATCTGTGTAGTTTCAACGAATTTATAATCTGTAATATTATTTTGTTGAGGTTTTATGTTCGTAATTAAATAAAAAATAATTTAAATCGAAACTTATACCCGAAGCTGTAGCATTTTGGACAACATATTATTAAATAAATTCTAATTAATCTTAACGTTTTTTTTTTTTTTAATGACTCATGTCATAATTTTTTGAGCCAAGATAGCTCAGTGATTATAACACGTGAATCTTAAAATAACTAAACTGAACCGTTAATCTCTGCTGAATTTGTAATTGAACTCAAAATCTAACGAGATTATTTCACCTTTGTATCATATCCATACAATAACCATGAAAAACATTAAACATCATTTATTGAATTAAATTAACACAGCTTAAATGTATCTTACATTTAAATATGATTTTGTGTGAATAAAGGTGAAAAAAATTAAGAAAAATCAATATGTATTTCAAACTTTAATATATAAAAGTGAAGCTTTTGTTCTGCAAAGCAGGAAGTATTATATTAAAAAAATACATCAAAATTAAAAATTTAAACTAAACTTTATTCAAGTGAAAAATTATATTTATAGCTGAAAACAAAAATTGTTGTATTTAAAAAAAAAAAAAACATTCCCGCTAATTTTCTATCGCCAGTTCTTTTCAGAAACGAGGTGTTAATTTCCGAACCGGTGGTAAATTTTTTACCTTGAAGTTGACACGTTTTGGAGGTTTTTGCTAATATTATTATATAAGTAGATGCACTTCGCAGTAACACTTAGTTTAAAATAATAATATTGACACGACAAGCGTGTATTACATGTTTTTGCATCGAATATAATAAGTTTAGCATTGATTTGTTCTGTAAGTGTACGAAAATTGCACTGAAACACTTATTTCTTCAATAAACAATACAAGACTAACAAAAATCCACACATTAATGAGACATGATAATATATAAAATAAGATCGAAGTGGAACGTAAGGCAATCATTCTGCAACGGCGTGTGATCAAGCCGTGCTCAGAAGTAAGCAAGTATTGTTCTTTGTCATCACAAATTGAAGTTACAAGACAGCAGGAAAATTTTGTTTCCATTTACACGTCGAACGAGTGCATCCGATAACTGTTGACATTGTGAGTATTACATTTTTTTTTTATTTCTACGACATGTAATGTGCCTTTACCTTTCCTAATTATTTAATTGTTTGTATATAGATAAATTGAGCGGAGATGGCCCAGTGGTTTGAACACGTGCATCTTAACCGATGATTTCGGGTATATGTGCTTAATTTATGTTTACAATTCATCTCGTGCTCAGCGGTGAAGGAAAACATCGTGAGGAAACCTATATGTGGCTAATTTCGATAAAATTGTGCCACATGTACATTCCAGAAACCCGCATTGGAACAGCGTGCTGTAATATATTCCAAACACTCTCCTTAATGGGAGTAAAGGCCTTAACCCAGCAGTGGGAAATTTACATGCTGTTAACTTACTTTACTAAGATAAATTATTTGGTATTTTTATCTGTCATGTATAATTTCATGATGATTGCTTTAGTAACTTAAACCGTACCTACCGAATAAACTAACTTTTTAAATAACAATAGAGAGTCATTCGTGTGGTGGTAGGGATTGGTTCAGGATTGTACATGTACGTACCACTTATCAGATATTTAACAAACAACAATACTATATATTGTTGTGTTTTACAAAGAAATTATATCTTATTTTCCATGGTTGATGACGATTAGCGAACCACCGCCAATATCTATGCAGTGGGTACCATATACCATCAGTTCCACTGACGCATCCACCAATCTACGTACCAAATACATACACTAAATTATTAACATTATATTTTGTGATTAAATTTTATAAAGAGTTGTCCATCATAAATATAAATCAGAAATCATTCATTCCGTTCCTTCATTTATTCCGTTCCTTACACTACGGTAGTTCACAAACGAATGCCCGTAAAACAATAGAGCATCCCTTTTTATTGATAATCGAATCAAAATAACAACTAATAATAAAGTACTCATAAGTTCCAATATTATACTTACATATTAATACTATAAATGTCAAAGTAGCTTTGTATATCTGTCTGTCTGTCGGTATTTCGTTAAACCTTTAAACCGAATTTGATGAAATTTGGCATGAAGCAACTTAAAGGAATGATATTGACTACATTTTTGTCTAGCACACAACCAAACACCCTAAAACACAAGCGAAGACGCGGGCGAGTACTAGTGTTATATAAGTATATTATATTACGGTGTTCCATAAAAATCGCTCGAATCCAATAAAATTGTCTATTATAATTTTATTTGCACACACTTAAAAAAAGTTACAATTTTTTTAAGGCAAACTTACCGTTTCATCCTTTACGATTTTTAAATTATCTAATATTCGCAACTGAAACTTTTTCAAGCATTGGATCACAACAACAGCCTGTAAATTCACACTGCTGGGCTAAAGGCCTCCTCTCCCTTTTGAGGAGAAGGTTTGGAATATATTCCACCACGCTGTTCCAATGCGGGTTGGTGGAATACACACACAATTTCTATGAAATTTGTCACATGCAGGTTTTCTCGCGATGTTTTCTTTCAACGCTGAGCACGAGATGAATTATAAAGACAAATTAAGCACATGAATCAGCGGTGCTTGCCTGGGTTTGAACCCGCAATCATCGGTTAAGATGCACGCGTTCTAACCACTGGGCCATCTCGACTCTCCAGCTTTGGATAATCCGAAAAAAATATCGTATCTGTAACTATATTTGAAACTGGTAAAATACTATCACATCCGTGTTCATGTCCATATACATACATGCCAATAATATCCTTTATGATCTGCTTCAAAACACGAATTATAAATTTGAAATTTGACATTTTATTAACAATAACGGTTCCAACAAAACAACGCAGATTGCAACGGGAGCGCTTTACATTAATTAATAAATGAAAAACTCTAACATAACGAAACGTTCGAAACGAACTTTTTAATATTTCATGACTTTTAATTAATTTTCATCGACACACTTGTTTATTTTGTAAACAACGGGATCGCTGCCATCTTTGCCCGGTTATAGCCTCCGGCGTAACAGCGGCCCGACCATTTGGCTACTAAAATCGATTGGATATTTAAAATTTTACATCCTTATATACCAGTGTTTTTATTTTAGCAACTGTTTTTAAACGTCCAAAAATGCTGTTTATTTATTAACGGCTATATATTTGTTATAGAATATTTCATTATAAATATGAATGGAAGTTGAAAGTACTTTGTGATTTTAGTTTAGGGCTTTGCTTTGGGCATAAAGTAAAGGAGCAGCCTGTAAATTTCCCACTGCTGGGCTAAGCGACATATTCGGTTAAACATATTTGGAACACATTCCACCACGCTGTGGTAGAATTTCGATCAAATTATACACATACACACACCGCCGAGCACGAAAGCTTCGGGCATATCATTCAGCAATTATTCTATTACAAACGAAATATAGCTATGTGCCTATGCAATTTTTAAATATCGAATAAACATTATTTTATTAAAAAAAACTGTTATAATTTTATACACAGAGATGGTGCAATATATATTTTAAATAAAGAACAAAATAATACCAGACGTTAAAAAGTCAATAAATTATGATTGGCTAATTCGTATTGTATATGGAATGTGTTAATATGAAATGTATGTATGAAATGTATTAATATTGCATACACTCCCAAGGTATACGGCAATCGTGATCATTGTACAATCAATTGCTGGCCTGCTTTTCTAAATAATAATAAATAAATAAATATGAGACAACATCACATACTGATCCCAATGTAAGCAGACAAAACACTTGTGTTTTGGAAAATCAGAAGTAACGACGGTACCATATATATTAAGACACAAGACAACATAGAAAACTAATGATAATCTACATAGACTTCTCTGGGAATCGAACCTCGGAGAGGGGCACCCATTTTTTTCTGGAACACACATTTTTTTCTGGAATCTGGTTGAGCGAGGTCAATCGCTGATTAGGAGATGACAGATGGTGATGATGATGCGATAACCCAGCTATCGATACGTTGTATTATTTCATGAATATATAACATGAAGGTGGTGACCCCAAACAAGACCATCTAGCCTGCTTCCGTTATATACAATATTTGATTAATACAAACGTATATATTTATTCAGAGACATAAGAATTAACAACATTAAATGCTTAAATATATATATACAAATATGAACTAAAACTAGTTACTGTATAAATCTTGACCGCGTGGAATGGTGGCAAGAATGCTAGCAGCATTTCCCCGTTGAATCGCAATTCCGATCCTCTGGGCAAAAAACGAACCAGCCCTCCTGTCACCAGTGGAGGCAATGAGGCGAGGTGTTATACTTTTGATGAAGCTTTTTGCACCACTACTCCAAGGGCCAAGCGTTTCGACAGCATTTTTTTTTTTTTTTTTTAGGGATAATCGCAGAGGTCAACCCATTCGCAGTGCAATGAATAGGCCTCGCTCTGGGGGAACCGCCTTCATGATCACGGTATCCCCTACGCCAGGTAAGTATAATATTTGATTTGGAATTTTTGTATGCATATAATATTTAATAAATCATTCTAAATCAGGAAAGGTTGAAAGTTAAAATTATTCTAATCAAAAGGGCACACAAAGGTTGCACTAAGTGTAATATAAATCTTTATAAGCCGTTCCCTCAGACATTTTAATGTACACCGACGTAATAACAAGGTTTTTACGGAGATAATCGTGTAATTTTGGTTATTATATTTTCCGAATTTATGGACAATATATCTTCAGTAATGGATATAAGTATAGTACGACACAACTTAGATGTAGCATCTATGTATGTATGAATGATGTAAATACATATTAAGAATTACGGAAGCGAAATAATAAACTATTCTATGAATTTAAAATTGGAAATCGACTGCGTACCCTTTAAATATTAATATCATCGTATGCTATTCCGCATATCATTCACTGACATTTTTAAATGTATGTATTCCTTCAGTATAACTCAATTTCAGAGAGCTCCAAATTACGATATGAATCTTACTAGACTGTAATAAAAGGCTTTATTGCTAAATAAGTAAACTTTATGAGTTGGATTGTACGAAGGTTGTCTTATTAAAACGAGTAATGTTTTACAAGATCACGTTTGTCATGAGATAAATATAAAATGCACTATGTATAGCGCATATGCTGCGGATATGTTAAGTACTTAAAATTAAATACATTTTTGTATGTGTGCAGAAATGATATTACAGTGGAGTCCTGATAATCCGGCCGTGACAAATCCTGCACCCCCCGTAATCTTATTATCATTGAATATTTTTGTACCATCTTCGCTAATGCAATAACGCATGATTGGGCAGGTACTTGTACGCTACACCTCAATTGTGCTCGACGCGTTTTTAGTGATTACACGCGAAAGCGGTGCGACCATCATTCATTATGTTTGGTACTTCAGAATATGACATAAATATTTATCATTGGTCATGTAATTGGTCGGATGACAAGGTACTCTACTACTACTACTCTAAAAATTCCAGACAATAGAGTCTTGGGCAGTATAAGTACTGCCCAATCGAATTTATACGATTATTGAGATAATCGGACAAATTCGATACTCACTCACTGTCACTGTCCTGCAAAAGGTTTGTTGGATTACCGGGAGTACACTGTAATTAAACCCGGCTGATGAATTTTACATTCGTACATGCCGTTAGAACACACACCACCTTGATGTTTAAATCCATAGAAGACATTTCTGCGTCGCACATCCACTAGGTTTTCCGAACTAATACGACTTGGAGACCTTCATGAAAAGAGCCTTAATTCTTAAAGGTCAGCAACCCTGGCGGCGTTGCAGTTCATGATAGGTAGCTACTTTTCAATGGGCAAGCATCCCACTATTTTGTGAACCATGTTGAACAGTGGAACTCCTCAATCAAACTCAGATGAATCTTTTGATCTTCCATGTGCTACTTCCACTGAACTTTATTGGTTTAATAACACATATTTTCTAACATTCAGGATATTACATGATTCCTCTAGGCCCAAGAGACTCGCTCCACTTACCATTAGACATCCTATGAGAATTGCAGTTGTTGAGCGTAAACATTTATCTATCATTACACACATTCAAAGGATATTCGAATTCCAAAGCAACTAATAATAGACTAGATAAAATAATATGAACTATTAAAAAAAACATTGTCTATGAGCAGAGCAGGTAAGTTATATTGTTGACATTATCTGTGGACTTCTCTCTGATAACTTCTGGAACACTCTTTCTTGGTAGGGCTTCGTGTAAGCCCGTCTGGGTACCACCCACTCATCAGATATTCTATCGCCAAACAACAGTTCTCAGTATTGATTTGTTTCGGTTTGAAGGATGAGAGAACCAGTGTAATTACAGGCACAAGGGACATAACTATTTAGTTCCCAAGGTTTCAGTCGTATTGGAGATGTGAGTACTATTTCTCAAAGCGCTAATATCCTAGGTCTTTGGTGATCAAATCATTCATATTTCATACATCTCTTAAACGTAATAGTCTTAAATGTAAAATTTGATATTCATGCTTAAAGGACTAAAGAATATTTTGGGCAAATTGTAAATTACGTTTTCCAATTGAGGACCATTTAACTTTCATCTGTTTAATTTGCTTTCAGGATATTACTCTGATATTATCAAATGTACATAATGTAAAAGCCGATGTACTCATTAACGGGGAATCTATGGATCCAATTGATTCTGCTGAGTTTCTTGGCCTTACTGTTGATGCCAAGTTGCAATGGGGCCCCCATATTAACTGAGATAGATGAGTAGAACAACATGAGTAACATGAATAGACTGAGTTCTGCGGCATTCGCGGTCAAAAAAATTAGATTATGTACCGATGTTGATACGGCTCGCTTAGTATATTTCAGTTACTTTCACAGTATAATGTCATACGGTATTATGCTGTGGGGCAACGCAGCCGCTATCCATACTATATTTGTGCTACAGAAGAGGGCTAGTCGCACAATCTATAACCTAGGAGCTAAAGAATCGTTAAGGAATAAATTTAGAGAAATCAAGATATTGACTGTTGCTTCTCAATATATATTCTGCAATGTATGTATGTACGAAAAAATATTAATAATTTCATGAGAAAATGTGATACTCATAGCATTGGTACAAGGAACAAACACAAACTTGTTACTCCTGTTACTCGACTACATAGAGTCAGTAACTCCTTTGTGGGGCAATGTATACGGTTTTACAACAGGATCCCAGAAAGCGTTCAAAATGCCTCTGTTGCCAAATTTAAGAAAATTATTAAGGAACGCTTGTGTGCAAAAGGTTACTATACAATTAATGAGTTTATGATCGATAGCACAACCTTGGCAATGAAACGATCGCCTCCTGACTATTTCATCTCATATTAAATTGTTTAAATAATATATGAGACAAATAAAAAAAAAAAAACCCGCTGAGTTTCTTTCGCCGGTTCTTCTCAGGTCAGGGTATTTTCTTTTCCGAACCGGTGGTAGTGTTTCAATTGACCATCAATAAGAAAGTGTAATGTGTAATGCTTCTATATTGAATAAAGTTATTTGAGTTTGAGTTTGATTCTGTAATATAAAAATCATCCATACTGATATTACAAAGAAGGTAATACGTGTTTGTTTGTATGAGAGCCGAAATGGCTCAGTGATTATAAGGCACACATCTTAACCGATCACTGCGGGTTAAACTCAGGCCATCACCATTGAATATTCATTTGCTTAATTTGTGTTTATAATCATCTTGAGAGGAAAGCTGCATGTGTCTAATTCTGCCACATGTGAATTCCACTAACCCGCATTGGAACAGCGTGGTCAAATATGTTCCACACCTTTTCCTCAAGGGAAAGGAGGCCTTAACTCAACAGTGGGAATTTTATTTACTTTTGTGTTTTGTTTTTGTTGTAATTTGAATAAAGAACGATTGGTTTTGTGTTCATGAAAATTCAGAGTAGCTGTCTCGGATTGGAACTCGCTTTCCCAGTTTACGTTTCACACGCCCAAATAAGCCGACTCAATACGATGCAAGGGTTTTAAGTTGACTAAAGTACGGAATCAGTCTATTCTATGAACGACAAAGTATCATGAATTATTCTCAAACGTTCGTCCGTGTCATGGACTCTCATTACTGCGACCCACAAAATATAATGAGACGGTTTTTCAAGTGAAAATATCAAATTATAAAAATTATCGTTGCAAAAAAATATTTGCGCTACACAGAAATATATTTGACTCGACTATATTTTTTTTAGCGCGACCATTGATTTTATATTTCGTCTGAACTTTTGGATCTCTCGTTAATATAATAATTTAAGAATAAATTGCTTTCTTATTAATTAAATTTATATAATTAGGATGTTTTTTTTATATTTTTACGTTTTATTGGTGGTAGGGCTTTGTGAATTTTGTGAATTAATTTGTCTGGGTAAGTACCACCCACTCATCAGTTATTCTACCGCCAAATAACAGTACTCAGTATTGTTGTGTTCCGGTTTGATGGGTGAGTGAGCCAGGGTAACTATAGGCACAAGGGACATAATATCTTAGTTCCCAAGGTTGGTGGCACATTGACGATATATGGAATAGTGAATATTTCTTACAGCTTCATTGTCTATGGGTGATGGTGACCACTTGCCATCAGGTGGCCCATATGCTCGTCCGCCAACCTATACCATAAAAAAAAAGATATTTTTTATTTGCTTTCTTCTGACATGTTTAACAATTGTCGTTCTATTTCAACTTATTTACCTTTCTCTTGAATCACTCTATCTATTAGTGAAAGCCTCACGAAAATCCGTTCAGTAGTTTTGGAGTTTATCGCGAACAGACAGACGCCGCCGGAGGACTTTTTATTGTAATATGTAGTTATGTAGACGAGTGATTTGCAGTGTACAATAGGATAAAATCAAAATAAAACCTGTCATATGTTTTGAAATTACTAACAAATCATGCAAATAAACGAGATTTCGCGTGCGACCCGCTAGTAATATATAATGAATTCATATGAGTCATAAAAACTGATATAAAGTCATACACAGTAAATTAGCATTAAATGATTATGCCGAGAAGATCCAGTGGTTAAAACGCGAGCACCTTAACCGATGATTATGGGTTTAATGCACCCATGAATATTTATGTGCTAAATTTGTGTTTATAATTCATCATTCACGTGCTCGACGGTAAAAATCGTAAGGAAACCTGCATGTGTCTAATTTCATAGAAATCCTGCCACATGTGTATCCTACCAACCCGCGTTGGAACAGCGTGGCCAAATCTGTTACACACCTTCTCCTCAAAGGGAGAGGAGACCTTAGCCCAGTAGGCAATTTACAGGCTGTTGTTGTTGTTCGTTATTGTTGGGTATGCTTAAGAGTTATTATTCTGTAACATAAAAAAATCTATGCTAATATTATAAAGAAGATAAAATATGTGTGTTTGTATGTAGGGATAATACTCGTTACTAATTGCGACATCATTCTTGAGTGCTCATAAGATGTGGGATCTTGATCTGTGCTGGATCACAGGTTTGCACTTTTGAGAAGGAGCTATAGAGCTTAATAGGTTGGTTAGATATTAAAGCCTCACAACTTTAGTTTAGTAAAGAAAAAAAATAGTCATAGACATATATAATCGAGATAATTCGATATTAAATCCATGAAATTCAATGACATGACAATTAAACGGGCGTCCATGTTAGATATTTACTAAACTTGTTTTTGATATCAATAATTAAATTTAATGTTCCCTTTAGATTTCCACGTAAACCAATAACACCATTAGTAAGATCTTTCCGCAAAACTGTTTTAGGAAGCAATTCACCTGTATCTCGCTTATGTAAAATTTTAAATGAGCACAGTGCTGTGTTAGACTCTTTTGGAGACTCATCAAACAAGTTTCACAAAATAAATTTATCAAAACTGTCAGCTAACCAATTTATTTTGTTTATATTTGTATGTTATTATTTTACTATTGTTGTTAATTCTTGTCATTTTTAACCTTGATTTACTAGCAATTAATTATTTGTAAGTTTGTCATCTCCAACTTTATCTTTGCAAGTGTTATTCACCTTAATAGGTAATGCATTTAGTTTTAAGTTGTATTAAAATTGTATACCTTTGTATTTACCACTGGTGATTCTTAAATATATAAAATATTTACGGGTACGTTCAGAAAGTGTGTTCCAAATCATCATTGCATTCGACAGTTAGTTTATTTATATTTTTATTACTTCAATGCTATTAACCTTTCCCGAACAAAGCCAGTTTCTCATCTAGTAATATACAATATAAATATATACTACCTACATAATATTAGTATAAATTTTATATTAAAATAGATTCAATAAGATTTGGATCGTTATTTATAAGTTTTTTATTATCCCAGCGTTGGAAAGGAACGCCTGCCTTTATCATACAAAATATAATATACTACTAGTATTTTATCTAAAATTTATCGTAAGCAGACCCATTGTCTGATATATAAATTTGAGCTCGTCTTTGTATGTGGCGTTTATTTTTATTTATAAGCATAAATGTATTACAAAAAGATATCAAAACTGTATTGTATCTTAATAATCTTGTAAGACATTGTTGTCATGTGGTTATTTTTTTCGTTTTTATTCATAAACAAACCAAAAGTTTATTAAACCTTTAGATTATATTCGTTTTTGAATTACTCGCGATATTGTCTCTATAGATACCAATGTATTATTAAACATATACCTATATAAATAAAATCATCAATTAAAACTCGGCAAACGTAGTGTAGGACGTCCTCGGGTACGGTGGAGTGACGATTTACGCAAGGCGGCTGAAAGGAGCTGGATGCGAGTAGCCAAAGATCGATCACAGTGGCAGTGCTATTGGAGAGGCCTATGTCCAGCAGTGGACGACAAAAGGCTGTTGATGATGATGATGAAGATGATGATACCTATATATAGCTGTAAGAAATATTAACCGTTCCTTAAGTCGCCCTGAAAAGGAAGTAAGTTGTTATGTTGTGTCCGTAGTTAATATAGCTCACATTCAAAATTGATCAAAACAAGTATTTATCATAGAATATCCGAGAGATTTTAATCTTATCTAACACAACCAAACCGAACCAAAGAGGTTTCCACAAGGTAGTATTAGATAGAAATACGACAAAATAGTTCCGTCTTATATCGGAACAACAATGCTCTGCAATGGAACTAAAGCCGAATGAAACAGTAAAAATATTCGTTCTTTTCTAAATGATGATAAACACTTGGATCTTTGTTGTGTTTATAATTCATCTCGTGCGGTGAAGGAAAACATCGTGAGGAAACCTGCATGTGTCTAATTTCATTGAAATTCTGCCACATGTACATTCCACAAACCCGCATTGGAACAGCGTGGTGGAATATGTTGCAAGCCCTCTCCTTAATGGGAGAGGAGGCCTGTTGCTTTTACTTGGATCTTGGATGAATAGTGCAATACCTTAGCTTATTAAGGCTAACTGACGATAGAAGTGATTCTCTTTCACACAGATAAATCGGAATAGAGGTGGCAAAATTATATTCATCTTTCGCCTAGAAATATTGATACTATATTAATTGAAACGTTATATGTAATATCAGTTTAATCGAAGGACATATTGCCGGCTTCCATATTATATTTTGCCTAAACTATAACACATACAAAAACACCTGTACCTTTGATTGTAAATCTCTAAAACGACGAGGGAAAAGTCTGAAACATAATCATCAAACATATTGTAAAAAATTAACAATAACTATTTTTATTTGTATATTTTTTATAAATAGTGATATCAACTTCAAACGTGTTATGTTTTCTTTTCATTGATGCTATATAAAAATAAACATTTAGGTAACCTTTGCAAATTACATCAATAATATATAACATATTACCTAAAGATATTTGAATAAATATATGAGAAAGGATACGTCTCTCGAATCTCGTCTCATATATTATAATATATTCTATAATAAAAAGAAAAACATACTGCGGTTTGATTTTTCCTAAACAGAACGGGTTTTAAGATCAAGTAGTGTTGTGTTGTTTTGGTTTGCCCAAGCTGTAGATCTAAGGTACCTCTAAGTTGCTCTGACACTCATCTGGTGTATCAGAAGACCAGGTTGTCAAAATTAGCGCATCATCGTCCAGCTCATGAGGGCCTTGATAACGTGCTTAGTGGTGAATTATATATCATCTATATTGATATTATAAATGTGAAAGTAACTCTGTCTGTCTGTCTGCCGCTCTGACACGACGAAACCGCTGAATCAAATCTGACGAAATTTGGTATGAAGCAAACTTGAACTCCAAGAAAGAACATAGGCTACTCTTTTTGCCTGACACATGACAACCAAAACTCTGAGACGCAAGTGAAACCGCGGGCCACTTCTAGTATAAAATAAGGATAATTTTAGTACACAGACTTTAGTCTTTCAATCATTTTTCTACGTAAAACAGTCCCCAGTTCTATTGTTTGTTTTGATAACCTCCGTGGTCGAGTGGTGTGTACACCGGTTTTCATGGGTATGCCACTACGAGGTCCCGTGTTTGGTTCCCGGCCGAGTCGATATAGATAATCATTAGTTTTTATGTTGTCTTGAGTCTGGGTGTTTGTGGTGCCGTCGTTACTCCTGATTTTCCATAACACAAGTCCTTTAGCTACTTACATTGGGATCAGATTAGTGTATGTAATGTTGTCTCATATTTATATTTCATTTACTTACTTTCATACTAAATCTTTATAGTAGTACATGTATGAAATGTACATTTTTTTTTAAATAATGAAGTCAGATGTGTATACATCTAAACACTCACGAAGGCGTCATCCCCCCCACCCCCTATATCGCCGTTACCTGTATCGTTATCGCCGTTCATTAGTATTGGATGACGCCCGTAACAAGCAAAAATCGTACTAATTAGAGTATACGATTTACGTGATCTTCCTTTTTAATTTTTAAGTTTATCCAGTATTTATATCACCTGTATATAGTATAAAACATCTGTGTGTATTATCTGTACATAGTATAAAACAAAGTCGCTTACCGCTGTATGTCCCTATGTATGCTTAGATCATTAAAATTACGTAACGTATTTTGATGAGGATTCTTTAATAAATTGAGTGTTTCAATATGAAGGTTTTTGTATACAATACATGGACAATACAGTAAAGATTTACAGATAATTTTGGAAGCTTTTAATTTGATGAAAATAAACACATGATTTGCGCTTACACCACCCGCATTGGTACAGCGTGGTGGAATATATTCCAAACCCTCTCCTTAATGGAAGAGGAGGCCTTATCCCAGCAGTGGGAAATTTACAGGTTGTTACTTTTCTTTTTTTTACTTTTGCACTTACAATGCAAACGATAGCTGAACCAGATCTATTACTATTGTATTGGACCTGTGCAAGGTCCGGGCGGGTCGCTAGTTCTTATATAATATACTAATTACTACTTTTTAAATATTTACACCCATTGCTAACACATTCATATTATTTTAAATAGAAATTGGGAAATACCAAATAAATAATTACCATGTACGTAGTTCTTTCTTCAATTTTTTTTTTATTTGTAATGGACAGTCTCGAAATATTCAGTTAAGTCTAAAAAGTTTGCATTTTTATCAAAAATATTAATTTCAACACTTAAATGCAATTTATGTGACTAACAGTGTAATTATTTATATATTTTTTTCAATGATCACAAATGTTCGCGCCTGCGATTTTTATTTTAATTATATCTATATTATATAAACATCAAAATTTATTTAATTTTAATTAACTTTATTTTGCCATATATAAAATCTTTTTTTACAACATTCAAAAAGAAAAAGTAAAATCGAATGTTCTGTGATCTTCTTTTGTTTTTTTTATTCACTTACTAACTTTTAATGACAACGAAACAATGTATAATTATATTGCAATAATATCAAGATTAAACTTGTTTTAAATCAATTTTTTGCTTGAGTTCGGACTCCAGTGTCTAAGTAATAAACATAAGAATATAGTACATACACACATAAGTTTATGTTTCTTATAAACTTAAGAATATTTAGATTAATAAATAAAGTTAAGAATAAAACTCTACGTGAAAATCGATTCGAATCAACCGCCGAGCTATTAAAACGACCTCGCTATATTTAACACATAACTTAAACGAACGACTAAGGTATAGTGTTAAAAAAAAAACATAATACCGTCTGAGTTATCGAAACCTGTATTCATATATTAAAATACTTTAGTCTCGACTTACGAACAGTTGTAGGACATGATCGAAAGTGTGATGAAGTGCGTTACACATAACATAATTACGAGTATTTAAATAGTTATGTTTTGTACGTATTCAAGTGAAGTGGTGATCTGTTATTAATTAAAGTTTATTTGTTGTGAGTATATATATATATATTTACTAGTATATTATTGTTCACTTTGAATAGAAGAATGTAGGAAATACTTAGAAAAAGATATTGTGTGTTACAAGGAATTTACTGATACTGATATTAATGACAATATCTTTTACAAATTGTATAATGTTATTAAAAACAGTACTTACTTAAAATTATTAGCGTAATCATGACATAGTATGAAACAAAGTCGCTAACAGAGTCTGTCCCTATGTATGCCTAGATCTTTAAAATTACGCAAAGGATTTTGATGCGGTTTTTTTAATAGATAGAGTTATTCAAGAGGAAGGTTTTTGTTCTGTAAATTCTGTAGTATATTGAGTATCAAAATTGTACCCGTGCGAAGCCGGGGCGGGTCGCTAGTTATTAATAAAATCGATGCAAGATAGAGCTTGTATAGATATAACATGACTTACTTGACTTAAAGTCCTATGACCCCTAGATGGGGCAGAGGGCGTCCACAGAGGTTCTCCATCTCGATCTGTCTTGAGCTTCATGCTTCATCTCGCTCCACGTCATACCGATGCTCACCGATATAACATAAAGAATATATTTTTTTAAGTGTTTTAAAATTAAAGTATACGAGTAGAATCATTAAAGCGCTTTCGAAGCGTCGTGTTACAGTGTCGAATTAAAATAAAGAAATTGCTTCTGAATGTAGATTCTACCAAGAGCCGGCAAGAAACTCAGTAGTCTTCATTTTAATTACAGAGTATGTCAGTAAAATACAATTAAATTTTTAGATAATCTGCCTAGAAATTAATTAATACTAAAGTACTTTATAAGATTTTAATTTATAATAATAATTAAGAATAATTAAGTTACTTACTAATATCTAGCTTGGTTTTAATATTTAGTGAAGCGTATTGTTTTTTAGGGTTTTATGTAAATAATAATAAAGTAAACTGGTGTGATCTTGCAATATGTAAATGTTTATTTATTTATATGTATATTGTATCATTAATATAAATAATAACTATTATAAAGTTGATAACATGTATTTATTATGGTAACAACATTCATTCATAAGTCATTTGTATAATATTAAAGTTCAAGAAATGTATCAACGCCGTACGACGTATGAGATTTATAAATATACGAAAGTTTGTATTACCTTAAAAAAAGTTGATTTAATTAAATGTTAATGATCATTGACCATATTGCAACATTATAATATTAAAAGTATTTCCGTATAATTACCATTTAAGAAATATCATTTCGAACGGTACGCTTTCATAACAAAATATTTTGGAAAAACAATGATGGATAAGAATACACGAATATTATTTGAATATTTTTCAATCTAGAAAAACACAAATTATCGTGATTTTTTAACTCGTGCTTGATTTAAAAGAAAAATATCGTGGCACACTCCATATATCAGATGTAATTCTGACGCATGTGTATCCAGAAACAAGCGTGAAAAGACAGATATTGTTATCTGTCTTTTCACGCTGAAAAGCTGAAAGCAAAGGGGGGAGGGAAGCTCCAACCTATTTACAATACAATTTTAAATATATATATAAATCTTATATACAATGCTTTACTTAATTACATATATTGATGATAAAAAAGAGATTTTGTGAGATATAATATATAGATATTATGTATTAAAATGAGTGAAATGGTGAGTGAGCCAGTGTAACTACGGGCCCAAGGGACATAACATCTTAGTTCTCAAGGTTGGTGGCGTATTGACGATGTAAGGAATAGTTAATATTTCTTACAGCGTCATTGTCTATGGGTGTTGGTGACCACTTACCATTTGGTGGTCCATATGCTCATTCGCCAAGCTATACCATAATAAAAAAAAATAAAGATTAAATCGTTACAACCCCCCCCCCCCCCCTATCGTGTTAAGCTCACTTCGACTGGTCTGTTTTCAAGAAATATCCTTTGTTACCCAGGGACAATTTGAATTCGACCATTTAAATTATTAATTATCTATCTGATGGATCTGATGCATCAATTAAAATCCTGTTTAATTATTCAGACAATGGAAGGATAAAACCGATGGCCTAAACAATGGACGATCGAAAATTTTGTATATCGTTTTTCCTGTATTATAGGTACATTATTAAATAATTCATAGGAAATCTATAACTACCATATAAATCGGGATGTTTTTAAAAACGTAAAGATATTATGTCATATGGCATATTACTTTGGAGTAACGCTGCAGATATTGAATCTGTCTTTATTTTACAAAAGAGAGCAATCCGGTCTATTTATAATCTTGGAACTAGAGACTCTCTTCGGGATGTTTTAAACAAAGTAGGAATACTCACTGTTGCGTCGCAATATCTTTACAACAATATTATGTATATTTACAGTACATACATTGATCACTTTGATAAAATCAGTGATAATCATTGTATATGCACTAGGAGTAAGGATAAGCTTATGACGCCAAGTCTCCGACTCCGCAAAGTCAATAAATCTTTCTTGGGGCAAGGTATCCGTTTCTATAATAAAATTCCGCAGACATTTTTAACTTTGCCGTTTCGTAAATTCAAATCCATTAAAAAAATACATTGGTAAAAAGGCGTATTACTCGATACAAGATTGTGTAGATGATAAAAAAGCGTGGAATTAATACCTGTTGACTTCCACGCAGGATATATTAATTTAAATAATTGTATTAACTAAAATGAATTTGTATTTTTTAAATGTTTCAAAAGAGTTACTACTGAGTTTCTTGACGGTTCTTCTCGGTAGAATCTACTTTCCGAACCGGTGGCAGCTTCACTTAATTGTTAATTGACGATTCAAAAGGGGTTTGTAAAAGCCCACTTGAATAAAGTTTATTTTGATTTTGATTTTTAATTCTGAATTACTCACTATGAAAAATATTATCTGTACCGAAATGGATAAGAAGTTGATATAAAATATTTTTTTCAAAAATTTTACTTAAAGACATGAAAATAGGAGTATTGAAATAGGCCTGTAATTACTGGGATCGCTTCTATTTCCATTCTTAAAAAGTGGTAAGACTTTACTACATTTTAACAAGTTAGGAAATGTACCCGTGACCAAACTCTTGTTAAAAATGACTGCTATTTACGGAGCAATATATAGTATATGATGTTATTAATGAATTTTACCCAAAATGTCGTTAGTTTTTTTTTTTAATTTTGAGTGTTTTGAATACTTTTTTATTTTAAAACCTATAAATGGTCTTTTGTAAGTTGTCCTTATAAATAAATAAAAATAAATAGTCATAATCTGAGCAATCACATAAATTCGAAGTGAGTTCTTAACACTGCAATCGTCGTATTCTATCCCTGACACCTATACTACTCGCATTCCTCTCTTCCGGTACAAGGGACATGACATTTGGCTCGCAGTTGGCAGCCATTGATGTGGAGCGTATACTTCCTGATATGCCAATATCTACGGGCGAAGGTGATTGGTGAAATTGTCTCTGCACTTAAATTTAAGTTGAAATTCGATATATATGAACCCATAAAAAATATAATTTGAATATTAGATATGTAGAACCCAAAAACCGTTTATTATATTCTTTTTAGGGGTGTAACTAAGGGAATTTGTAAAATATAATAGATTAAAAAAATACATTTTTATTTTTCGATTATTAAAAAGTATATATAAACTAAACTAATTATTAGCGTTACCTTAATATCTGTGCAAATATGTACCACGATTTTATTTTTGAGCCTGATTATGTGTTTTAATTATTTTAATTATGTTTTTTTTTTATTCATTACCAAGATAGAATATGAACTAACCAGCTTCATTTATAAAACATGTTTTATAAAACATTTTGCCAAAGAAACATAATGTATGTTATTATTTTTTATTATAAAATTAAAATTTTATAAATTTAAGTCCAATATATTTTTCTTCTGGTGAAATCGATTAATTAATATACTAATTTATACTAATTCATATCTATATCCTATTGAGAAACTTTATTTTACATAGAACAAAAAATATTACGTTCAATTAACGCAACTCTTGTCCTTGATTAGAAGAGGTAATGTTTATACTAGCTCCTTGCTTTATTGTGGTGTGTGTGCGTGCGTCACAATTTATTAAAAAAAATTGTCGAAGAAATCAGTATTTGAATTAATTTTTTTTTTATTGTAGACTTAGTTGGATAAAGGTCGTATTGATATCGGCTGTATTAACCCTAAATAGCATCCCAGCGACAGGACATTATACAGCGAACGTAACTAAAATACGCCAGGCTGCCTGCATCTACATTAGTTAACTTTTTTTGCAACGTGTCGACTTGCCAATCCATTAGAGGGACCCGTTAAGTCTCAACATCTATAATGATCAAGAATTAATGTTTTTCTGTCAATATATTCCATCTCTTCTTATGTAGAAGTGTTTCTCAGCATTTAAAATTTGAATGATTCGTAACGCAAAAGGGTATTTTTTTTTCTTGAATTGTAAGTTATTATTTATAATATTTTTTTTTTATAAAAATAAGAGGATGTTTAGGGCCAGTTGTAGTAATAATAATCCTAGACGTTCGTAGTATAATTTAATAATATTTAATCTTATTAGTTATTAATCTTTGCAAGCCCCAAAAAAGAGGGAAATTAGAAAGAATCCGACGTTAAACTGGTATTTTTTATAAATATTCGTAACTCTGTATATGTATATATTTATTTTTGTACGCCTTTAGCGGTCGTCATGACCTTTATACCAACGTTTACTAATGCTGTTAACGATTTTTTTTGTTAATATTTTTATCTACCTGATACCCTAACATGAAGGCCATTGGAAATCGTTCGTGATAACTATGCCAGATAAAATACAAATTGTTGTTATTGTTGATCTAAAAGGTCATGGATTCACATTAATTCACTTATGAGCGTCAAACCATATAATGTTATTTTAATACGATTAGAAAAAAATATATATAAATATTTTCTATTGTTATATAAATATATAATAATAGAAAAAAATAACTCATTTGATAAGACTTAACTTTTATTTTTCATACTGATATCAAAATTCTACTGATTCAAATCATAGGATCAAGGATAATTACTTTTATGTATTTTTTGCATTATTAAAGTAATTTTTAATAACCTACTATTTCTTGGTCAATAGTTTTTTAATGGTAACATTTTTATTTCCAAACTAGTTATTGCCCGAAAATTCGCTCGTGTTTTTGATGCTGGCTGTCAGGTATTATACACAGACTATATTTATAAATTATAGCCTGGGTTATTCTGTATATAGGCTATATAATTGTAATGTTGCATTATAATTCATCAACTAGTTTTTATGTTAAAGTTTGACAAACATACATACATACTTTACGCTTTTATAATATAAGTGAGGATATAAAATTATTATATTTAGCTTGCCCCAAGTTTGTGAGGAAGATTATTATTTCAGTTCAGCACTTAATCTGGACTAAATCCAACAGATTATTAATACTAAGTTCTTAATAGTGATAAATCCAACTTTATTGGCGCAAATGTTTGTTCAAATCTTTCATTTAATTTGTACAAATTAAACAACGCTGTGCAATACCAACTGTTGGTGCTAAAGCATGTGTGTATTCGCGTACTGGTTTATTTGCGTTTCTTATCGGTCTGATGGCTAGCAATTAGTCTTCAGGTCTTGAGTTCCAATATAAATATTGGACAACATCACATACATTACTCTGATCCCAATGTAAGTAGCTTAAGCACTTGTATTATGGAAAATCAGAAGTAACGACGATACTACAAACATCCAGGCCCAAGACAACATAGAAAACTAATGAATTTTCTACATCGACTCGGCCAGTAATCGAACCGAGGCCTCAGAGTGGCGTACCCATGAAAAACGGTGTACACACTACTCGACCACGGAGGTCGTAATTTCTTTTAGATTTTTTTCTGGAATCTGGATGAGTGAGGTCAGTCTCTGATTAGGAGATGACAGATAGTGATGATGATACGATAATCTATCGATACGTTGTATTATTTCATGAATATGTAAGACGAAGATGAATGGTATTGTCTTTCAAGAAATTCTGAGTAGTAAAGGAATGTAACAAAGATAAAATATGGATGAAATCACCACGTCGCACAATTGTTGGTCCAACCTACTAAATAAATATACACAAAATGCACTAGAATAGCATCTATAAAATTAAAGTAGTCTTTAATAAGGTTTTTAACGTCATAACTGACTCTGCAATTTAATCTATTTAATAGCGAGATAAGATGGCAGTTTCAATCTTCACTGAATTTTCACGTGCTTGATTTGTGTTTAAAATTCATCTCGAGCTCGGTGCAGGAACCCGTCGTGAGGAAACCTGCATATGTCTAAATTCAACGAAATTCTGCCACATGCTACCAACCCGCATTGGAGCAGCATGGTTGAATATGCGCCAAACCTCCTCAAAGGGAACACCTGTTGCTACTATTATTAATATTATGATATCCATCATCATCCTCCTGCCCTTATCCCAATTTTATTTGTGGTCGGCGCAGCATGTCTTCTCCTTCCATACTTCTCAGTCAGACGTCAACTCACAATTAACATTCTTACTAACCATATCGTCTTTCACACAATCCATCCATCGTTTCCTTGGTCGTCCTCTACCTCTATATCCGTCCACATCCATGCTATAGGCCTTCCCCACAATATGTATGTTCTTTTTTTTTTATTTTATGTTCAAAGGTCTACAAAAATAAAATGACAATCAAAAGAAATATGATTACATTTTTGGTTATGTAGACACGACATGCTTTAAATTTAGTAACAATTTGCTTCTAATTAATGACAGCAGCTTACAAATGTTTTATTTGTTTTGTTTAGTTATTTGATCTCTTGAAACATTTTTTTTAGAACAGTTTTTATTGAGACTATAGAATAACACTAATATTAGTATTATGATGTATGTAAACAATTAAAAAAAAACACCCAAAGGTACACGTTCCTCCGTCAATTATGTCGGATCGTTTATTTACCCAATGTCATTGTTTTCCGATGGCAGTACATCTTCCAATAACCCTGAGTACCGAGGCAGTCGTTACGTATAGCGTGATCACAATTTCGTTACAAACTTTATTAGTGACAAGGCACACACTATATCTTGCAGAAGCTTTTAGCTCGTATATATATTTGTCTACAGTTTCGAGATACAATAACGCTATCTTTATTTATGACAGACGGGAAGCATAGAGATTATTTAAGAGTGACATATTATGTAACTAAATCGAAGGTAACGAAGATGATATATATACATATAATAAAATTGGTGTGTCTGTTTGTTATATTAAAATAGCCCTTTTTAATCAATGTATACACGTTACATATACCAAAACAACATTTTTTACAATTTTTGTTTGTCTGTCTGTCTGTTTCTGCTAGCTGGTTTCTGTTTAACGGCTGGACTGATTTTAACGGGACTTTCACTGGCAGATAACTGATATAATAAGGAGTAACTTAGGCTAAAATAATATTTTTTTTGTTAAATTCAAACGCGTACAACTTTGCGGGCACAGCTAGACTCCAAAAACTATCTTTATATAAACACTACGAAAACTATCTTGATTAAGAATAGAAGAACAATGATAAAAATACGGCCTTCGTAATCAAGTAGTGTGTACACCAGTTTACATGGCTACGCTACTCCGAAGTCTCCCGGGATCAGTTCGATTCCCGGCCTAGTCGATGGAGAAAAAGTTAGTTTTCTATGATTGTCTTGGGCCTGGGTGTTTGTTACTTCTGATAATCCGTAACACAAGTGCTTTAGTTACTTACATTGGAATCAGAGTAATGTATGTGATGTTGTCCTATATTTAATACCTGTTGACTTCCAAGCATGATTTATTAATTTAAATAATTGTATTTAACTACCATGACTTTGTATTTTTTAAATGTTAAAAAAGAGTAACTACTGACTTTCTTGCCGGTTATTCTCGGTAGAATCTATTTTCCGAACCGGTGGTAGCTTCACTTAATTGTAAAATGACTATTCAAAAGTGCTTGTAAAAGCCTACTTGAATAAAATTTATTTTGATTATGATTTTGATTTTTTATTTAGTTTCATAAATGAGCAAAACACATTTTTCCAACGTAAGCACTCCTATGATATATGTCGTGGAAAATTCAGTTCATTTATTTTTTGGATTGGAATAATTATTATTTGATGTAGATATAATATCAGTAAATAATAAAGGTTATATTTAGCCTAATTGTTACTCGAATAAACTAATTCAATGACGTCGAAAGTTTTTATTACATCAATACCTTTACCCGCGACCTTGTATACGCGTTTGAATTTGACAAAAAAAAATATTAATGCTACCTCAGTTACTCTTTATTATATCAGTTGTCTGCCAGTGAAAGTCTCGTCAAAATCGATCCACCCTTACAGCGATTAACCGGAACAAACAGACAGACAAAAATTAAATAAATGACAGTTTGGTGTATACACATTCATATGCATTGAGTAAAAAAGGGCTATTTTAATATTACAAACAGACACTCCACTTTTATTATATGTATAGATATAGATGTATAGGTACATTTAATATTACAATATAAAACGTTATGTAAGTGTCATATCGTTTGCATAATATAAAACATCATTCATTTTGGCTGACAAAGTCGTATAGTCAAGAATTACTGGCATGTAAGGATTTGACCAAAAACTATATGACATTTCTTTAAAAGGAGCAATTTTATGGTATCATCTGAATGTCCTTGACTAGTTAAGCAAGACCGAATACTTGATATTTTGATTATTATCCACTGTAAGCCGTTCATTTGAAACTTTGTCTAACAAAACTATCACAGAATTGTTTTCCACTAAGCAAACTATTTCTTTGTTAATTTGTCAAGCGGTTATATTGTATTCAGAAATGCAAATAATATTTATAAGTACCTATGTCACAATATCCTTGAAGCATTCTTCAATGCGAGTTTAGGTATTTATACACGTATATATGTACATATAATGATATATAATATATCACTAGTCTATACGTCAAAGACAATTATATCTACTATATGTGCCCACGACTTCGTGCGTGTCTGAATTTAATTAAAAAAAAATCGTTGAAGCCTAAGTTATTCCTTATTACATCAGCTATCTGCCAGTGAAAGTCCCGTCAAAATTAGTCTAGCCGTTCAAGAGATCAGTCCGAACAAACAGACGACAAAACAACAAAGGCAGACAAACATTTAAAAAATGTTTTGTGGTTATATCATTTATTTATTCTTTATTGCACCCAATCTTAAAACTAAAAAATAACATTTTTGTTACATAAAAGTTGCATGAGTTGCAACAGGCGGCATATCATTATGTATTTAGTAAAAGTTATTTTAATATTGCAAACAGACACTCCAATTTATTTTATATATCTGTATATATTAACAATGACATTCATATTTGCTTACATAATCGTAAAATAAAATGTATTCAATTTTTTCCTTAAAACTTTAAGATGGAAAATTGAATCGACTATTTATTTTCGCATATGAAATATGCTTTCTCACAATTATAACAAATAACTTTGTCGTACGATGAACTTGAACACAGCGTCCAGTCTCAAAGCACAGTCAATTAGGCAGGAAATAATAATGTCTGCAGTAATCCCTGACTCTGTTAATTCAATGAATCCGATCTCTCCAGTGACATCGGATTACTATATGAAAACTACGATGGGCCAGATGTTAGATGCGAATTTTAACCGATGTTTCCGGGTTCAAACCCTAACAAGAACTGAATTTTCATATACTTAATTGTGTTTGAGTCGAGATGGCCCAGTGGTTAGAACGCGTGCATCTTAACCGATGATTGCGGGTTCAAACCCAGGCAAGCACTGCTGATTCATGTGCTTAATTTGTCTTTATAATTCATCTCGTGCTCAGCGGTGAAGGAAAACATCGTGAGGAAACCTGCATGTGACAAATTTCATATAAATTCTGCCACATGTGTATTCCACCAACCTACATTAGATTAGCGTAGCGAACTAAGTTCCAAACCTTCTGCTAAATTGAAAAGGAATCCATAATATAAGGAATCCAGTAGTGGGACTTTTACAGGCTGATCCTGTACATTTGTAATTATATTTATAACATCAGAGAGAGTTGAAACAAATCGAAAAATCTTCCGTGATTCTTATAATATGTAACTACTAATTTTCTTGCCGGATCTTCTTGATAAGATCTACATTGCGAACCGGTGATAGCTTTAATTTAAATATAGTTCTGTAAAATAAAGATTCTAAAGTCCTTGTAAAATGTAGGTATATTAATGTATATACAAATGATATTAACAAATATTATTAATAACGTTATTTCAGATCAGCATGATTATTGGACTGCAGATCACTCTACCAACCTGTCTCCTTGCTGCTGTGCTGTTCTGGACGAATTCCGCAGGTTATTTTGACAAATGCTACCCTCCATTACCTATCTATCTTTAATTTTAAGTTATTTATTCGTGGTACATCCGATGATTTATTTATATATGATAAATGAAATAAAATAAATATCAAAATCTTAAACTATGAACACAAATATTAGATTTATTAAAAACGGTAACACTTAAACGATTTCTGAACGAATTTCGATCGAGCGTATAAATCGCTGGAGTAAAGTCTCCATGCGATTTTTTTTTATGTTATAAGGGAGCAAAAGAGCAGGAGGACCTGATGGAAAGTGATTACCACCGCCCATGGACATGCACCGAGGGGCTTACAAGTGCGTTACCGGCCTTTAAGTAAGGAGTACGCTCTTGTTACTACGCAATTAAATTTAATTGATCGTGCAAATGGCATCCGATAGCGAGTGGTCCTTACCACACATCACCATTGTACCACCAGCCATAGGTACGATATGAGTATGTTCCTAATACCTAATATCCTCATGGTTAAATACAGGTATTTAACCATGAGGATATTACTGTTTTGCAGTAGAATATGGCTGGCTACTTAAAGCCCTATCCTTCCGGAGAGTAGATAGATGTTCGTATTAAGTTACTATTAATGCTGACACGTTTCACATAACTGGAATATCATGGTATATTATGATATATTAAGGTAAATCTGAATAATAAATACATTGTCCTTATAGATTCATTCTTTAATTAATACTCATGGAAATACCTATTTCAATACAAATTAACGCGTACAATAGGTTATATCATTATTTTATATAATTTTTTTAAACACACTGTTGTCTAGTCAAGATATAAGGCAGCAAATCCCGGGGGCTGAGTATCCCAAGTCACACGGATTAAATAATATTTTAATATTTGGCCAAATAAAATTCAGTAAAGTCCCGGTTTTCGGAATTTGGAAGTCTGTGTAAGACTTTCCGTTACATCAGATTATGACATTCTGTCAAAGTTAAGGGATTATGTGTGACCTCTTTCTGGTCTTGACTTTTAGAATGAGCATTATAAAATGCACCAATATTTGAACAAACATTTGTGCTATAGAATCTCTAGCGTTGTTGCTAGTCTCATTGGCCGCCATGGCCAATATCGACCAGGAGATCTTTACTCTGCTCTACTCTACTCTATTTTATACTCAAAATTGTACCCTGACTGACGCACAGAGAACATTTTTAAATCTTAATCTAATCTAAAAGTAACTACTGAGTTTCTTGCCGGTTATTATCAATTGAATCTGGATACCGAATCGGGGGTAGCTTCGCTTAATATAGTTTGTTAAATGACTTTACAAAAGTGCTCGTAAAAGCTTATTTCAATATAGTATATTTTGATTCTGATTTTAATAATAGAGACATAAAATGTGACTAAATAAAATTGTCTCACTGAGAAACTCAATTATTTACATAACGCACTAGCCATTTTCCCTTATATATCGCGCGTATATTTCGTCTTACGTTAGGTCTGGTCTCATGTCATCTTGATTGGAACGATCAATGTAATCGAAATTCAGCAATACTACATCATTACTTAAATTCAGTTAATTATCGATACATTTAAATAAAAAAGCGTGGAGTTAATAGTTGAATTCCAAGAGTTTCCTGTTGACTTCCAGGCAGGATATATTAATTTAAATAATTGTATTAACTTACATGACTTCGTATTTTTTAAATGTTGAAAAAGAGTAACTACTGCGTTTCTTGCCGGTTATTCTCGGTAGAATCTACTTTCCGAACCGGTGGTAGCTTCACTTAATTGTAAAATGACGATTCAAATTGCTTGTTAAAGCCTACTTGAATAAAGTTTATTTTGTTTTTTTTTTATTTTTATTTCTTTCAAAAGTTATAATCAATTTGTAACATTTCTAACTTATGACGTGTTTCGCAGGTGTTTTTATACCAAATCTAACAGAAGCATGCTACCGTTGCCTCTGTCACGTTTCAACTCGTTGCCTGACGTCCCATGAGTGCACGGGGGGTTATTGTGGACCATTCAACATTTCGAAAGTCTACTGGATAGACTCCGGCAAAGTTACACTACCTGATGACGACCCAATAAGAAGTCATGGTAAGAATAAAACCATTAACCTGTATCATGAATATTCAAATGTTGTATTTCTTTACTTATATTAAACTAAAAAATACTTATAATTATATTATTGGCATCAGAAAACATGTATAGAATAGTAGCTTTATATGTTTCCTGATGCCAATAATATCATTATAAGTCTCTTTTAGTTTAATATGAGTGAAGAAATTATAGTTTGGATTCACAAGTTCAATTTGGTCTTTAAAGCAAAAATATTATGTGAATACAAAACCTTACAAGCTTGGTGCTATGGCCACCATGCTGTGAAAGATTTTGGGCTTAAACAACAACAACAACAACAACATAAATATCCTATCCTATCATATTATAAATGCGAAAGTTTCTAAGGATGTATGCATGTTTGTTACTCTTTTACGAAAACACGAATGAATGGATTTGAATGAAATTTTACAATTTTTGCAATTTGATCATAGTATAACGATATATATCAAGTGCTTATGCGAAGCCGCTAAGGTCGCTAGTAATATATATAAAAACATAATTTTTCCACGCGACTCCATCCGCATAAAATAAAGTTATTATTTCCGTAATTGATGTACCGTAACTTATCCAAAACCCAGGCTACTATGTCAGATCTTTATTACGGTACACTCTCTCAAGTGAAATAATAAATTAATAGAGTAAAATATTATATTTAACTTACTTTTTCTATGCATAAATAAACCTACAGCATTTACGTCTAACGAATTAGGCCGCTGTTAGTCCTACTAATATAATAAAATGGTAAGTCTTGTTTAATATGTCACTTATTAAATATTACTTATCTGATTTGTATACAACTATAATATATACACTCAAATGGAGTGTATCCCTTACTACAATTGTCTTATATTGTATATTTGTTGAAATAACTCTTTAATTGTTTAAAAATCGCCAAAAATAACGCCAGCTTCAACAATTTGCCAAAAACATTGACATATATAAATAAAATTTATAGGTACGGGAAATACGGACAAAATGACATAAATGACACACTGAACAAAAATAAAAAACATGGTAAATATCCCAAAATTAATAACTGCAATATATTGATTGGCAAATATTTATACCTCATTAATAAAAAGAAATCCTTATTTCATCCGAACGTAGTCGAACTGGTACAACTATTATTAAAAATAGCAATCACAGTTAATCACACAAAGGTGTATAACAGGTACTATATAAAAACAAACACAACCTTGACTTTGTAATGTTATTTATTAGATTATTCATTGTCAGTGTCGGCACATCACCTCGCCATATTATACTCGATATATCAGGGTTGCCACAAAAAATAGGTATAATATCTGTATAATTGTTTAGGTATTTTGAATCCTTTTTGAAATAATGATTTATTTGAAAGTATGTACATTGGCAAATAAGTGACAGGCATCTGACGGTAAGTTGTCTTTAGTAAGTGGAAAATGATTCTCAAAGGTATATCCATCCATACATAGCAAAACCCCACGAAACTAAGATATCATATCCAATTAAAACTGGCCCATTCCGGTAGAAACCGGAACACAACAATACTAGGTATTGTATTTTGGCGTTAGGTTATGTAATAAATAGGTACCCACCCAGCTAGCTATGCACGAGTGTCGATTGACATCAAATATTGTCAAAAGATTAGGAATTTTTGGGCTTGATGAAACATTTCC
Organism: Vanessa cardui; assembly: GCF_905220365.1. Taxonomy (NCBI): domain Eukaryota; kingdom Metazoa; phylum Arthropoda; class Insecta; order Lepidoptera; family Nymphalidae; genus Vanessa; species Vanessa cardui. The sequence continues at coordinate 11,418,976 of NC_061139.1, forward strand.
GACACAAACCAGTTTCCGCGTTTCAGCTTTATGGTCTGCACTAAAATTTATAGGACTCATTTGAATGTAGATATTGTTGACTTATGTCTTAATTACGTTCTTAATTGCGTTCGATATTTAAACGATGTTTTTTTTTCAGCGTGGGAAGACTGCGCGCGCAGTTATTATTGCTCGAAGCGAATAATAGAAGGTTACTTAGAAAAATTCGGTAAAGTAAGTTTATATATTAATTATAATATTTTTCCACAACCTATCCAACAATGCAAACTATTGTAACATTTATTAAATAAACAGAAAACATTTATAACTTCAAATCCATCCAATCTTCCACGTTTAATTATTATCGTGCATTAGTGTGAGTGACGCTCACGCGTACAAAATGTCTTAGTGTGCGTGAAACAGTTTACATAGAGTACCGACAGCAAAATAATGATTAAATGAATGAAATATAATAGTAGTATGTGGTATTTATATTATAAATTAGTTAACATAAATTCAAATCAAAGGTATCAAAAATAATGGATATAGCTTATCAAAATACTACTTGGGTACAACTGATCTACAGAATATGTTGAATATACATTCTTGAAAATACAAAGTGTTACTAGTATCTAACCTAACAGCGTTCGTACGTACGTGTATATATTCAACGTATAAATAGTAACCTAACAGCGCTACTGTTACATACATTACGTACATATATTCAATGTACCAATAATATGTTATTGTTAATTTATGTTTAAGTATCTACATTAAAAATTAGTTTTTAGTCGTCACAGCCATATAAAACCATATAAAACCATTGAAAATTAGCATTGGGTTTTGGGAACCCAACTTAGAAGCTGGAGGGTATACTTATTAAGGACACAACTACTCTGTAATGGCTTACCAAATCTCTTTTCAACCGAATCTATTCTCGTAGATCTCTTGATAGATATGCTGTAGGGTTTTCTTGGCTGACACCGACTTCAAATATAGCAATAACTATAACTACATTATATAATCGTAAATCGACTTTTAAGTATAGTATTATATATTAATTAAGTAAGTCTAATATTTTTCGTTTCATTTTACTTAGGAGGACTCAAAAAATGTGTTGAAATCGCAATTATTTTTATTAATTTTTAGTGTATATTTATTTGTTTTAAAATAAAGATTTATTTGAAGTCGGTTTTCTTTTTGTTAAAATTTTTATTTATGTTTTAAATATTGTCTTTCCCTTTTTGTTGTTTTTTTTATAATTATTATAAATATCGTTTTTTTTTCTTTCTTTCTTTCAGCGTGTCAATTATTGTGGGAAAAATTGTGCTCTAACCTAACGTATATAATAATCCAGCATTTCGTATTAAACTCGCTCACTCGGTAGTTATTCGCCGGCTTAAGTGTTTAATTTGGTCACTTAACATTTTAATTGCTAGCTTAGTTTATTTATTGCCTTAAACAGGGCATTTTACTTATTTTTAAAGAATTATTATCATATTAGCTCGGATTAGTATTAAAGTATCCCATTATAGTAACAGCCTGTTCCACTGCTGGGCTAAGGTTAGGAGCATATTTCACGACGCTGCTCCAATACGGTTTGGTTAGGTTAGGTTAGGTTACTTGTGACAGAATTTCGTTGAAATTAGACACATGCAGGTTCCTTACAAAGTTTCCATCATGGCCGAGCGACAATTCATCTCGTAAATTATAAACAAAAAATAAGCACATTAAAATTCATTGATTATGAAACGAGAGATCATTTTAATAGAGTGAAAAAATGTTACTGTCTGGCTAGACAAGTAACGTATTTGACATTAAAAAGTTTATTTAAAAAAAGGTTTTATCATTTTAAAATGAATAAAAAACAATTCCGGTCATAGGATTTAAAATACCTAAAATTTTCAATAAACACGAAGTTTCGCTGGTGACAAACTGGAATTAATTATTATTTAAGAGCAAGTGCAGCATGCGGAAAAAGCTGATGCAAAAACAAGAACTAAATATTCATGTCTTATGTCAAATTACTTTTTTATCCCATTTGCTGTCGAAACATTTTGCCTTTGGAGTAGTGATGCTATAAGTTCCATCAAAAGTACAACACCTCACCTTATTGTCACCACTGGTGATGGGACTGGTTAGTTTTTTGCCCAGAAGATCAGAATTGCGAAGAAGAAATTCAAGAAACAGAAGATAGAAATTCAACGGAGAAATGGTGCTAATATTCTTGCCACCATTCCACGCTGTCAAGTAACACCTACAGTAACTTTTTAATTGGTATTCGTATATATTTGTAAATTTAATACTATTAATTCTTATGTTAATAAAATATATTTATTACAATGACATTTATTTATATAAGAATAATTAACATTAATTAAGGCCTTAGAAATATAAAAGGTACGTAACAAATCATTAATGTTCCACCGTGTGGAACGCAAACACAGTAGTACCATCTCTCCTTTGAATCGCAATTCTGATCCTCTGGGAAAGAATGAATCAGCCTATTCAATATTTGTTAAATATTCTCTTGATTTTCAGGACTGTAACGGCGATGGCGTGACCAATTGCTTCGACTACATGATGATTAACGGCAACGGGGGCTACGGGTGCACCGCGCCGCTCAATCGCACAGAGAACGGTCGACGGTGGCTATCACGTTATGAGGAATGCAGACATTCACTTGAATAACCTTAAACGTTGCTGAACTACAATAAACACATTGATGCCTTATTTGTTTTATATTTCCATCGAAATTCTTGATATTTTAAGTGCGAGCGTTATTTTTTTTTTTTTAATATAAATTAGGATAGCAAGGAAGGTGTTATGTACATTAGTGGTGTATGAAATATCAATATACTAGCTGTTTCCTGAGGTCCTTTTGTAAAGACGTATGAATTACTTAGATACTTACATAGATCGGCTTTTGAAAAGTCCTTGATGTTTTAATCGTAGCAATATTCTATATAATTAATACAAATTCAAAATCATACTAAATCCTAATAAAGCAGTTGCATATACTGAGTATTGTAAATAAATCATATCAAAATTCCTATATTCAGTATAGAACCTTACGTATGCACTGTCAAATAAAACATTACCGAATGCAAATACTTAGAAACTTTTTACTTTTTTTATCTAATAACCAACATACATAAATATATGTTTGACATTATACAAACCTAAAATCTATAATCTATAGACTTATATGTACCTATGTACAGTTTTAATCAGCCATTAAACGAAGCGCATAGCTTTACTAAACGATCCCGTTCAACCAACGATTGCCAACCAATTCATCTTCCACACATAGAATTAGGTCGCACATCAAATAAGGTTGTATATCGACAATTTCCAAACTCGGTGGTTTCAAAACTCTTGGGAAGAAACTGACAACACCACATAGAGTTAGAAATAACAGAGGCGATATTTCTTGCTCAATTTTAAAAAGTCCAAAGTGCATATAGCCTATAAACGAAATATGTCCTTCCAATGCTGTTTAATCGGCTGATTTTAAAAGTCAGCTGCGACTACACGTAAAAACAAATGATAATAGTGTTTTACACTACAGTTAATTTCAAGTGCATTATACGGGACTGAAAATAAAAGATAGTTTTATATTTATGGTGACACTTGCTGAGCCCGCGACTTTGTGAGCATTTCAATTTAACAAAAAAGATATTGTATAGTTAAATACGCAAATATTACTATAACTTATTAATTCAGGTGTTACGAGAGTAACCTTAGCCTTCAATACGGTGTTATGACATTTGATTCTATATCATAATTTATATCACATTGTAATTGCATACTATGAATATAGCATTGCGTGGCCATGGCAGCGTAAATTTATTATTATTACACATATACTAAGTTACTCTCTATTTCACCATCTATCTGCCAGTGAACGCCCCGTCAAAATCAGTCCAGCTGTTTCAGAGATTAGTCTCAATACACAGACAGACAGTCAAAAATTGAAAATAAAATATGAATATTTTGGTATATGTACCGTGTATACATACACGTTGTCGTTTTAATATTACACACAGACAATCCATTTTTATTATATGTATATATAGATAGTCATTTATTTTATCATAAAAAGGGAGGATTAACTATTGTGTCTGAGGGGATAGGCAGTGTAAATTTGTTTCCACACACATAACTCTGTAATATTTACAATGGCCATCGCCAGCCTTTGAAATTGCGGCGTGGCCGAAATTTGGTCAGGAGGACGCTATTATTAAAAACTATAAAGGCATTGTCACATACGTAGTTAAAAATATATTGCATTTATATTTGGATTGATATTTTATATTAATGAAACTTATTATCATTTAAATTCATCTATGATAGTGTAGGTGCGAAAGTAACTATATCTGTTATGCTTTCACGGTCAAACTACTGAACCGAAATTGATTAAACTATGAAACAAGTTTAAGCTAAGAATTAAGTTCTTTGACAGTACAGAACTGGCATAAAATGTCATGTGAGTTTAACGTTATGCCACCTTTAGGCGACCTTAAACTATGTTTCTCTTTCTCTTAGTCTCTTTTTATTTTTAGTTAACTAGCGACCCGCCCCGGCTTCGCACGGGTAAATACCGATACTAAATATACCACAGAATTTGTTTATTTACGACATCACATTACAAACTTCTAAAATTGTCAGTGTTTCTTTACTATATTGTCGATGTATTATACACAAAAACCTTCCTCTCGAATCACTGTATCTATTAAAGAAAACAGCATCAAAATCCGTTGCGTAGTTGCGTATTACAGATTTAAGCATACATACGAATATAGGGCCTATCATGAAACTCCCCTAATTTCTAAGCAGACGTGGCTAAAAACTACTTTACATGTATATTGCAAGGAAAACATAAACATTCGAACTAAATATTCGTTTATTATATCTAATTACTTTTTTGTTCCATTTGCTGTCGAAACGCTTGGCTCTTGGAGTAGTGGTGCTAAAGCTTCATCAAAAGTATAACACCTCGCCTCATTGCCTCCACTGGTGAGAGGAGGGCTGGTTCGTTTTTTGCCCAGAGGATCGGAATTGCGATTCAACGGGGAAATGCTGCTAGCATTCTTGCCACCATTCCACGCGGTCAAGATTTATACAGTAACTAGTTTTAGTTCATATTTGTATATATATTTAAGAATTTAATGTTAATTTATTGAAGCAATGAATTCTTATGTTAATAAATTTGTATACTTTGAAGAAAAATATTAATATCTAAAAAGAAAGCGGCTAATTTCTGGAATGCAAACAAAAACTAACTGAAAAGCGAATGAAACTCCTCTATTTTATTCCAGGAAATGTCCGTTAAAGTCGCGTGGATTTAAAAAAAAAACCGCAAAAAGTAATCTAAAACCGAAAATAAACAGCACCGTAGCGCAGTTCCGACTCCACAGAACATTTTCACAACTCCTGCCCGAATGCATGTTGTTTCAGGTCGAACGGAAAAAATGCCATTTATTTTCTTTTCCGCGCTTTTTTTGTGGCGAGGTGGCCCAGTGGTTACAACGCTTGCATCTTAACCGATGATTGCAGGTTCAAAACCAGGCAAGCACCACTGAATATTCATGTGCTTAATTTGTTTTTATTAATCATATCGTTTCGGCGGTGAAGGAAAACATCGTAAGGAAACCTGCATATGTCTAATTCTGCTACATATGTACTCCACCAACCCGCATTGGAACAGCGTTGTGGAATATGTTCAAAACCTTCTCTCCAATTAAAATTTCGATTGGTCGAACACACAAAATTGAAGTATTATTCACAATAAACTAACTTCATATATCAACAACAGTAATTTATACAGTTAATTAATTTCATGGAAACATCATCATACGTTTGTTACTGAGACCGTAATAAACCAGTTTGCACTGGATAATTCCAGATATCGAATATTCTGTTCCCATTTAGCTATTAGAGAATAAATTCCTTCCGTAATTGTAGTTCCAGAAAGTTCTACGTGGAATGCTTTAATGGAAGACCAACCAAAACAACGAGTTTAAATTCAGGAGCAACTTTAACGCCGCGCAAAACTAAATACTTCTTACGTGAAGGATACTCTGGACTTACATAAATAATATAGTAACGACACTTTTATATACATGAGTTGGTTGTTGAACATATGGGTTACTAATAGTCGGTGGTCACCACTGTTTATAGGCATTGAAACCTTTCGAAATAGAGATATCACGTCTCTTGTTCCTGTAGTTAAAATGGCACATTCACCATTCAAATCAATACGACAGTACTATTTGAAAATGTGAAATTTATACAATAAGTGGTACATACCCAGACGGGATTACACTATCTACTTAAACTACCACCAATAGCATAAATAAATGTTATGGTCATTGTCATTACCACTGTGTATGCATTTGCACTACCACCCAAACTACTTAACCGATAAATTCCTCCATAATTTTGCCTGTAATAACACTGCCTCATCCACACTACAAATTGTAACCTCTTTGTCTATATATTTTTTGTTTTGTATCAATATTTTTATTATTGTTAGGCAAACAAACAGTTTATCAAAATCAAAATAAACTTTATTCAAGTAGGCTTTTACAAGCACTTTTGAATCGTCATTTTACAATTAAGTGAAGCTACCACCGGTTCGGAAAATAGATTCCACCGAGAAGAACCGGCAAGAAACTCAGTAGTTATCCTTTTTCAACATTTAAAAAATACAAAGTCAAGTTATTTAAATACAATTATTTAAATTAATATATCCTGCTTGGATGTCAACAGGTATACTTACGTTTTTTTTTTATCATCTATAAAATCTTGTATCGAATGTCATGACCATTAAAATATTAATTCTAATTTAAATACGTAGCAATAAACTTGCATTTCAGTTACATTACAAATATTAATTCAAATTATTAAAGTATATATTGGACTATATTGTAACCACTTGGAACGCTTCGGTTCGAATGCTGTCGATTGCCAAAATTGACTAAGACATTTGTGTTCTAGGAGAATACATTATACTCTTTTTCAGTATCGTAGGATATGGAACAAATTTATTCACAGAAAAATGACCTGATTTATAAGTAAGTTTGCCGGTCAGACTCGCTTGCACGTATAAACCACGTACGACAGTGTGGTCAGCTAAAATTTAAAACTAGAAATGTCAACATTATTTTATTACTGGTAGCACTGAGAGAATTTTAAAAATTCACAGCTAGGATCTATAATTTCAAATGTTTTCTTAGATATTACGACTTGCTGTTTTTTTTTCACCAATACCGTATATCAAGGAGCGACGTCACATTTATTTTACAATCGTCGTTTCTCGTTCGAAAATCTTTTATAAATGAACCTTCACTTGTCTTGACATTATCCTCTAAGTTTTATCATTACCAAGAGTGCAATAATATGTACTGATACTATTATACTAGTAAGATTAAAAAAGAGGATTAAAATGACTGCTTGTAAACGTCCCACTGCTGGAAAGCCTTCTTTATAGGCAACGAGTTGGACCTACTTCCACTACGCTTTTCCAAGGTGGGTTGGTGGAGTGGAATACACATGTGGCAGAATATCTATAAAATTAGATACATGCAGGTTTCCTCACGCCTTAGCCCAGCAGAGGGAAATTTACAGGCTGCTGCTGATGTTCTTGTTGTTGTAAAATATTTGACCTTTAATAAAGGTTTTATTGAGTCCTTCATCCTATCCCCCGTAGTTGATTTGGGTAGGTAGGTAGAGATTTGTACATAAAAAAAATCACTCAAAGCACTCCATCTCACGAATCATAGCCCAACAATAATTAGTTCTCTTTGAATCGTACCATATGCGGAGTTTCTATTCAATTTGCATTTACTTGTTCTGTGTTTACAATTCAAATTTCAACAAAAACAACCAAACAATAGAATTACTGACAGCTACGGAATAATTGTAATTCATATTTGTGTAACAATTATTATAGAACAGAGATATTTTTAACTTTGCCGTTTAGTAAATTCAAATCGTTTGTAAAAAATACATTGGTAGAAAAAGCATATTATTCGATACAAGATATTATAGATGATAAAAAAGCGTGGAGTTAATACCTGTTGACTTCCAAGCAGGATATATTAATTTAAATAATTGTATTCAATTAACATGACTTTGTATTTTTTAAATGTTAAAAAAGAGTAACTACTGAGTTTCTTGCCGGTTCTTCTCGGTAGAATCTACTTTCCGAACCGGTGGTAGCTTCACTTAATTGTAAAATGACGATTCAAAAGTGCTTGTAAAGCCTACTTGAATAAAGTTTATTTTGATTTTGATTTATGATTTTCTGATTTTTTGATTTTGATATGTCTGTGCTGAGAACAGGTGAATCGTAACCGAATATTACGGTTTAACACCAGAAACTCTGTGTTTACATGTGCTTGAGAAAACATCGTCAGGAAATCTGAACATTACGTCTGAATACCTTCCACGTATACATATGTTTATTAACCCGCATCTCGAGATATAACAAAGTCGTCCTGTCGTCTATACGCGTAGATCTTTTAAATTACGCAACGGATTTCAATGTGGTTTTCATCAATAAGTAATTCAAGAGGAAAGTTTATATGTATAATACATGCATATTAGAGTAAAGAAGAGTCGAGGATTTCATGTTTCTTAGCCGGAAAAAAAGGTTTTTCATTTTGTTTTTGTTTTTCATTGTAAAAGTTTTTCAGACCCTAATTGACCCGAGTTGAACAGTTAACTGGTACTGCATAGTGATGTTAAATTCACGCTTTTTTAAAAGGTAAGTACGTAGCTTTGATGAAAATGAAATCTAACTAATAATAAGCGTACAATCTTTACTATGTTAGCTTTCAAACGAAAAAAAATAATTAAATCCTTAAAGAGTAAATTCAGAATCGAAAATTGTATAAAATGAACAATAAAATATAACAAAACTATCAAGATCTACCTATATAATATTTTCTATATTATATTAACTAATGATAAAGCCTTTATAAATATTACAAGCTTGTACCAAAACGCAGCAAACGTCTATCATCTGATAGCGTCCGCAATATTCAATTTCCGGTGACGTCACAGGCCTGTGACGCTTGACATCTAACACCTCATTGTACGAAATCGGTTTACATGGCTGCACTGTTTGACCGACAGCAACCGTATACAATTACGATGCTCCCAAAGATATTTTAACAGTGTCCCTTCTATATAACATATAGTAGTACCCTGTGTGCAGATATGTATATTAAACCCTAGCAACTATTTTATATCTATATAATCTTGCTGTATATCATAACTAGTTGTCGCCCGTCACTTCGCTCACGTTTCAAGGCTTGGTTATCATATGTTGGTGGTAGGGCTTTGTGCGAGCCGAGAGGGTAAGTACCACCCACTCATCAGTTATTCTACCGCCAAATAACAGTACTCAGTATTGTTGTGTTCCAGTTTGAAGGGTGAGTGAGCCAGTGTAACTACAGGCACAAGGGACATAATATCTTAGTTCCCAAGGTTGGTGGCGCATTGACGATTTAAGGAATAGTTAATACTTCTTACAGCTTCATTGTCTATGGGTAATGGTGACCACTTACCATCAGGTGGCCCATATGCTCGTCCGTCAACCTATACCATAAAAAAAATGTTAGGCCTATGCCCTTTCTTTGAGTTTAAGTTTGCTTCACAACAACAACAACAACAACAACAGCCTGTAAATTCCCACTGCTGGGCTAAAGGCCTCCTCTCCCTTTTGAGGAGAAGGTTTGGAACATATTCCACCACGCTGTTCCAATGCGGGTTGGTGGAATACACATGTGGCAGAATTTCTATGAAATTTGTCACATACAGGTTTCCTCACGATGTTTTCCTTCACCGCTGAGTACGAGATGAATTATAAACACAAATTAAGCACATGAATCAGTGGTGCTTGCCTGGGTTTGAACCTGCAATCATCGGTTAAGATGCACGCGTTCTAACCACTGGGCCATCTCGACTCCATGAGTCGAGTTGCTTCACAGTTCACACCAAATTTTATCAAATTCGGTTCATTGATTTGGTCGTGAAAGAGCGACCGACAGACAGACAGCCAGAGTTCCTTTGACATTTATAATATTATTATTAAAATGAGGAATATCTTCCTTTTATTTATTAGTAATATATATAAAACTAGCGACCTGCCCTAGCTTCGCACAAGTACTTGAAATGTGTCGTCATATTGTGACCATATAACATAAAATTATTATAAATTGTTGTAGTCTGTGTGTTATTCTGATGGCAACCTATATTACTGTAAAATTTCATCATAATCCGTTCAGTAGTTCTTTCGTGAAAGAGTTACAAATATCATCCATCCACACAAAATTTCGTATTTATAATATTAGTAGGATAAAATACACACACACACACACATAAAGAGAGAGAGACAGAGAGGGGGGGTTGGGAGTTCTAGAAAGGATACGATTGGATATGCCGCGCCACTGTAGGATTAGATCTGTTCACTAACGAAAACGCGGTGCATTAAAAAATATAATCTAATTTTTGGCTGTCTTAATTTTTACATTCGTCATCTCACACACACTAAGACGTGACAGTACGAGCGTAACTCACACTAATGCACGGCTATAATTCAGCTTGAAGGGGCGCCTTTGTGAGTGAAGAGATCTATATGATATGCTGTGTCACAACACGATATGGAACACGAGCCTCGCTTTTGCTTCTATTCTTACATTCGCACAAATTACATAGAGTCATAACTACGAGTACCTACATTTTTGTAGACTGTACATTGCAGCTCAACAGCGAAACTAACGTACACACAGTGAAAGTAACTAATCATAAGGTGTTTAACTATTTTAAATCTCACATATAATTCGCTAAATAACAACTGTAAAACTAAACATACATCTATAGTATTTTAAATGTGAAAGTAACTCTGTCTGGCTGTCGCTCTTTCACGAGCAAACCGCTGAACCGAATTTGATGAAGTTTTTTATGAAGCAAACTTGAACTTCAAGAAAAGGACATAGGTTATTCTTTGCCTAACACATGACAACTTCCACCAAACCGCATTGGAACAGGGTAGAATATGTTCCAAACCCTTTCCTTAATGGAAAAGGAGGCCTTAGACTAGCTGTGGGAAATTTACGGGCTGTTACTTTACCTTTTTTACATGACAATACCCTAAAACGCGGGAGAAGCTGCGGTTGACTATTAGTATAAATATAATTCATATAATATACCAATTTTATAATTTCTACAACATCAAAACGTGTCCAAAATTTCTATTTCAGCACACTAAATACTTTTAGTATGCTGAATGCTTAACACACATGAAACTCGAGGTAACACATGATCATATCAGATCAAACAATGATTTGCGAAATTGACAGCAAGAGATATAATATTTGAATGATACAAGAATCAAAATATTTATCACAGTAATTCGACTTTTAACATTTTACAGGAGATCGTCAGTTTTTTTTTTTGTTTTAGGAAAAAACATGTTCCCTGAATAATTACAACTTTTTCTCTGTTAAAATTCAAACATCGTTTTGTTAAATAATTCCATGTACATAGTAAATATCTCCCTAGCATAATACCTTTTATTTTTAAACAGCTTTCATATATTTATATATATATCTGATACGTATAATTATGAAAACGAACAAAAAACAAAAAACAAAAACAACAAAAAGCTAAAACAATTTATATAAATCTTATATCAATCTTATATCGAAGAAGAAGTCAATAGGTATATAGATATGAGCTGACATGGCCCAGTGGTTAGAACGCGTGCATCTTAACCGATGATTTCGGGTTCAAACCCAGGCAAGCACCACAATACATATGCGCTTAATTTGTGTTTATAATTCATCTCATGCTCGGCGGTGAAGAAAAACATCGTGAGGAAACTTGCATATGTCTAATTTCATCGAAATTCAGCCACATGTGCGTTTCACCAACCCGCATTGAAACAGCGTGTTGGAATATGTTCCAAACCCTCTCCTTATTGGGAGAGGAGGCCTTAGCCCAACAGTGCGAAATTAAACCTGTAAATTTCCCATTGCTAGGCTAAGGCCTCCTCTCCCTTCGAGAAGAAGGTTTGGAACATATTCCACAACGCTGTTCCAATGCGGGTTGGTGGAATACAAATATGGTTTCCTCACGATGTTTTCTTTCACCGCCGAGCTCGACATGAATTATAAACACAAATTAAGTACAGGAATATTCTGTGCTGCTTGGCTAGATTTGAAACCGCAATACCACCACCATCCTCCACTGGGTCATCTCGGCTCTTTTTACTGCTTGGATAAAATAAAACCTAAATCCGAAGATCCGGCTTAGTAAGACAAACTGAATATCTGTTGACCCAAATCGGCCAGATTGCTAGGCGTTTTTGTACGTTTGTAATAGATGATCCGCACCAACTTTTAAAGGAACCATCTTTGATTTTCAGACCAATTTATCATGCTATATGATTCTTTTCTATATCTATACTTACCTATTATGAAATTAAAGTGTCTTTTTATAATATTATACCGCATTTTTTAAACCCTATATTACATTAGAAAGAGTTGGTTTGAAATTTTAGAGTTACATTCTTTATATATATTAATAATCTATTATTTATTTATATATTGTTATCTTCTTAGAATAAATAATTCAACAAATTATATAAAATTAATTTCCAAAAGTTTAATCTGATGTAGATATATTTAAATACTATAATATTTTCCTATAACATAGCTGTATATATAAATCTTTATCATTTACATAGATATATTTCGAACAATATAACTTATATGAACGTTTATGTAACATACGCTTTGAATTTATTAATTGCGAAAGTTGCCTAAGAAATACAAAAGTTACGAAATTATACTTATTAAAATTAACAAAATTTCAACTGCTGTTGTTCCAAAAGTTTTACTAAAATGCCACATTACTCGCAGATTATAGCACAAATAACTCAATCTAACTTTATTAGAGTTAAAGTGAGTTGAGTGAGTTGCTTTCGAGACAATGTGGTTGCGTAAATAGTCACCTTTCGGTATTCGGATGGCCGCGGCATTACAAAACATAAATGACCTGTCACATAAATTAGTGGCCATGACAGCGCGGGAAATGGACGAAATTTTCTGTGACGAAAAAAAAAATACGTTCAGAGTCCTAGTCCGCTCAGCCGTGGTGCCTTTGTTTTATTTTTTATTTTTTTGTATAAAAAAAGAGGTCGTATAACTATTGTGATAAAAATAATAAATCACAGTGTAGTCGGTTTAATAATTATTTTGTAATTTCATTAATTATTTTGCGGTGTGTCGTCGGTTTATTTTATTTGCTAATTTTTCTTTTTGTTGAGATATTTTTAAGCTGTAATTTTAGACATAAATAATGTTAAAGGAAGCTTCATAAAATAACAAATACAATACCAGCAACTTGTCAAATTCCAAATTAGTCTAACTTATGTATCGCAAAAAATGTTATTTTACTTTGTCATCAGTTAATAAGACTGCTTGTAGCCGAAACTGATATATACAACAACAACAACAACAGCCTGTAAATTCCCACTGCTGTGCTAAAGGCCTCCTCTCCGTTGGAGAAGGTTTGGAACATATTCCACCACGCTGTTCCAATGCGGGTTCGTGGAATACACATGTGGCAGAATTTCTATGAAATTTGTCACATGCAGGTTTCCTCACGATGTTTTCCTTCACCGCCAAGTACGAGATGAATTATAAAGACAACTTAAGCACATGAATCAGCGGTGCTTGCCTGGGTTTGAACCCGCAATCATCGGTTAAGATGCACAAGTTCTAACCACTGGGCCATCTCGACTGATATATAACTTTCTGTAATTATGACAGATTACGACAATCAAAATTGATATTTTTTACCGTTTTATAAAATCAAAAATCAAAATCAAATAATAAAGTTTGTATTTAAACTTTATTCAAGTAGGATTTTACAAGCACTTTTGAATCGTCATTTTACAATTAAGTGAAGCTACCACCGGTTTGGAAAGTAAATTCTACCGAGAAGAGCCGGCAAGAAACTCAAAAGTTACTCTTTTTCAACATTTAAAAAATACAAAGCCATGTTAGTTAATACAATTATTTAAATTAATATATCCTGCTTGGAAGTTAACAGGTATTAACTCCACGGTTTTTTATCATCTATAAAATCTTCTATCGAATAATATGATTTTTTTACCAACGTATTTTTTACAAACGATTTGAATTTACGAAACGGCAAAGTTAAAAATGTCAGCGGAATTTTGTTATATTATAAAACTTATGCTGTAACGTTGCCTTTATAATATATGCTTCAAAAATGGTCCATAACTACAGATGTGACTTTCAAATGACTTACTCCAAGGCTGTCTAACATCCTCCATTATCCATATTATTTTCGTTTGTCCTTAATCTTATGAATAAAAAGCAAATCTATTGAAATTAGTAAGCATTGTTCATTTCATTAGTATTCAGTTAATATAAATTTTAAAGCGAAATCAGCAAATCATTACTCAGTAGATTTCTTTAACGACGTTAAATATACGATCGATATTAATTTATTGTCGACTTCTTTAGGTCGATAAACGCCACTCCGAGGTCCCGGGTTCGATTCCCGGCCGAGTCGATGTAGAAAGAGTTCATTAGTCTTCGATATTGTCTTGGGTCTGGGTGTTTTTTACCGTCGTTACCTCTGATTTTCCACAACACAAGTGCTATAGCTACTTACATTGGCATCAGAGCAATGCATGTGATGTTTTCCAATATTTATTATTATTACTTATAACTTCCAATAATTACAGAAACACAGCTTACAGACAAATACATTTTGAATATTATAATACTTCTATCTATAGTATACTGGCTGGTTCATAACAATACAAAGTATTCGTGTTAAAGCAACGTTAAAATTTGTGATAATTCCATTTCTGTTCCTAAGAAACATTACCGTCATCCTATAATACATAAGGAAAGTACAAAAGTTATATTTAACCACCCGTTTAATCCATCCACGTCGCATTATCTTATAACACAGTCATTTTAAGAAGAACACCTAATTTCATGGCACATCAACGAGATTATGACACGGTGAAATTAGCAATATAATACGAGGGGAACCTGCATGATATACGGTCTATTTTTGAAGTGTAACTTCATCTGAAACTCAAGTTAACGTAACGCAACCGCTGCTTTTACTTGGATTTATTCTATTTCATTTTGAATCTCCATTTTATCCTTTATCATTTTGAATTAAGAAGTTCAAATAAATGTTGCTAGTATTAAAAAGTACCCCAAAGGGCTTGTCTTCTACACAAGAATATGAAATTCACGCTTGTCAAGTTAACAGTCTAAAGCGGGTGAGCAGCGAAGCGCGAATACATATATTATGATATTATAATATACTAAAACCTTCTTCGAAATGCTCTGCATCTTCTGATATAAGATTTATGTATATTAGTTTTGTATTTCTTTCAGTTAAGTTACAATCATTAATCAGTTAGATACAAATTCTTACTCATAAATTATAGTTATATACTTTAAAAATATACATCAAAAACGGCGACTAAAAAATTAAGTAAAGATTTTATGCATACATAGAATATCTTCTAATTAATATTGTTTTATATATTTTCCGGCCTAACACAACCATACCCTGTAGCATAATACGTTTTAAAGAAAAAGCGCGCCGTCGACTGTCAAGTTCGGAGGTTCGGGTTTACTTTTGGCGCGAAGTTCATTACTTCGGACATACTATTTCTGAATCACAGATAATTTATTGTATTAGTTGGTTTCCCTTATTAATTATTATCTATTAATTAATAAATGTTACTGTTGATTGTTTTGTTGTTGCAATTTTTTATTAAAAATGCAGATAGTTATTTATGAATTATTTTTAGTCATTTTATATTTAAAATTAATTATTTAATTTAGTGTAAATATAATTAGTATAATACAATCTACTTGATTGTAAAAAATAACCAGAACAAGAGGACATACAACCTTTTACATCGAATGTTTTTTGTTTATTCTGAATTTAACATCCGAATTCCGTTTGAAAAACTCCGTTTGAAATCTGTACATTTGTTTATTTTTTCTACGTTTATTTGCAAATAACAAAGATCACATCGCATTCGGCCATGTTTATTTAAATGTGAACTGTACCTTGCCGAATAAGTCCGAATATAAAATCAGAACTAGGTTCAACGTTATCACGTTAAACAGGGCCTGTAGGACTCATCCGGGCTCGGACAAATTTAATAAACATCAAATGTAGGGTGACCATTATTTTAGTATATTAAGCGAGACCTTGAACATTTAGCAGGGTTTTTGACGTTTGCATATCTGTTTTAAAATAATTATTGAGAACTTAACAATTTAATTCACCTAAACTGCTTTATTGATATATTCGCTGCTCGATGGTTGCAAATCCCAAAACTATGGATTTAAGCCCTAAAATCAGTAGCTGCCCGGATTTCGGGAAATGTCAATGCTTACAATCCCGGAAATCACATAAATCCTTTAGAACGGTTAAACTATTTCCGGTCGCATGAGGTTCGATTTCCCATTGAATTATGCGAGTAAAAAAATATATATTGTAAACGTAGTGAATAAACTTGTACACTATAATATATCTTACACAGTTGCAGGGAGCCAAACCACATTTCCTGTCAAAACATTTAACATTTTATATTTGATATCCAATATTAAACCATAGACAATATTTTTAAAATAGCTAAGTTCATGGTCACTCTACAAGTAGTCGATTCAGGGATTAAATGTTCATATCTGGACAAAGGTTACACTAACATCTACATGGCTACCCGGATTTCAAATCGGAATGAAATCGATGCATTGTTTCCGATATTATACGGATTATTCGATGGAAGGTCGAATTTTGCCAAATAAAAGCAAAGCAAAATTTTACCTGTTTTCAAGGGTACGCCACTTCGAGTTTCCGGGTTCGATTCTCGGCCGAGTCGATATAGATTATCATAAGTTTTCTATGTTGTCTTGGGTCTGGGTGTTTGTGGTACCTTCGTTACTTCTGATTTTCCATAACACAAGTGCTTTAGCTACTTACATTGGGATCAGAGTAATGTATGTGATGTTGTCTCATATTTATTTATTTGTTTAAAATTGTCTGAAAGACCGTCCCGTTAGAGTCACTTACACCATCCGCTAACAACTTTAATATATAACAAATTAAAAAGCAACAAAAGTACGTAATAATTGTACTCTACAAACAAAATTTTAATATTTTATCTAAAAGCTTCCTTCAAATATTCTCTTAGTATTTGCATATTCTTGAATGAAGTATTTTATCAACAACAACAACAGCAGCCTTTACGTTTCCCACTGCTGGGCTCCACTCTCTTTAAGAAGACCGTTTGTAACATATTCCACCAGGCTCTTACAATGCGGGTTGATGAAATACACATGAGGTAGAATTTCTGTGAAGACGCTGTATGCAGGTTTCCTCGCGATGTTTTCCTTCACCGCCGAGCACAAGATGAATTTATTAACACAAATTAAGCTCATTAAGTATTATATATTTAATTTAATTCTTATTTATTACTAATTTTATTAAAAATAAATAACATTATTTATTAAACATTATACACCACGTACTACAAGTATTGATTTAATTAAAAGAACATACAAATTTTGATTGCGATTTATTCGAAGAATTATTTCATTTTATTTATAACTATTACAATTTACTTTAAAAATAAATTTCAAAAATGTTAAAATGAAATGCACTGTCCGGGAATCGAACCCGGGTCGCAAGAATGGGAATCTTGCATGATACCACTACACCAACAGTGCTTGACAACCTTGGATTGAATTATTAGTCGTAATCCATTTAAGCTCTTCACCGTATGTTATATTTTCTTTTTAATAAAATATTTCTAAGCCTAAGTTTTTAATATTTAAACGCTTCACACTTTCTCTTTAATCACACATACTGCATACACAATTATCAAAGCTTTAATCAAATTGAAGCTACAAAAATTGACTCAACAGAGCTTAATCTATCAACTTTTATTAAAACAATTTAAATTATAATTTATTTTTAATTCCCAATCCGTGAAAAAAGTATATATATTAGGCACGGGCGTTATCTGATTTTTATGACATCGGTTGTTAAACGGATATTTGGATTAGATATCCATGTTCATCCAATATCAGATGTTGCCCTGTTTTGTTTAACTAATTACTTTACATTGTGAAAATAAATTTGATATCGAAATCCGTTTCATATTCGCTTCATCTCTTTCTCACAAACGAGTTACCGTTAAGTTAAAGAGAGATACGATTAATGTTATCCTGCTTTAAATGCATTGACGCACCAGAACGATATTCAAGGTTTTTTAGATGTGAAAACGGTTACTCCTCGACATTAAATCGATGACATCTTATATTTCGACGATTTAAATCGAATAAATTATTATTAATTTAATTTAATTAGATAGATACATATAATGTATGCATTTTAGATATCAGGTACTGTACATTATTGTTTTTTAAATAAATTAATATTACACTGTATTTATTTATTATGTTTATATCTACTCTGTACACCCCTACCTCTTTCTATATCTGTTTTCCTCTACCTTAAGGTTGCCTGGAAGAGATCGCTGTGTTAGCGATAAGGCCGCCTCTTGTACATCTTTCATCTAACCGTGTATATGTGATTTATTTACTGGTGTACAATAAAGAGTATTTTGATTTGATTTTTAATTGATAAATTTTATTTAAGTATACTTTACATTTAAACTTTTTATAATCGTCAATATTTAAATACTGCAACCGTTTCGAAAATAAGTAAATCTTCTATAAAGTACCTAAGAAGAAAATCTCGTAAGATCGCGCTTTGGTGATGATGGAACCGGAGCCTAAATCCAGTTCTATTCTAAAAGGAACTCTTTTAATGAGTAATAAGATATATTTATTAATTTATTATTAACTTTTTAAATTAAGTAAATGGTAATGACACGTGTTTGGCAAAAAATGTCTTTTCTTGGATTTTAAATTTGCTTCACACCAAATTTCATCAAATTCAATTCAGTGGTTTGGTAGTGAAAGAGCGACAAACAAACATACAGACACAGTTACTTTCGCATTTATAATATTAGATTAGATTTCTTTAAGTTTTTCGCGTATTGATGTATCGAACACAAGCCAGCCAGCCAGCCACAGTATGTATATGTATTACGACAAACACACCAGGCTGACCCATTTACACGTTCTCCCTGAGTCTTCTTTATTAATGTTACACTTGACTTTTCCATTAATCTTAGGTGTCGTGTGTTCGTAGTGCGTAGTAAACCTCCTTATGCGTTATCGAGCGTGAAAACGACATAAATCGCCAATAATTTATACCAATATATTCGCTGCTATCAGTACCGTCCTTACAATAAGGGCACGTGACTGTGCCCAGGTCTCCTATTCTCCTGGGGGCCCGAAAGGTCACTAACGTTGCTTATTCTGTAACTTTTCATAAAAAAGATAATTAACGATATAAACCGTTTGTAAAAACAGAAAACAGTTTATGCAACTAAAAACACATGTCAGTAGAAACACAAAGAAAAACCGGACGTTATTTATAAACAACACACACACACAACACAGATTCGTTTTGTAGTTTTTTCACTAGTTGTACATAAAAACAAACACACACATAAAGATAAAACACATCTTGTGCGGAATAAGGTAATTGTATTCTTAATTCAAATATTCTGATACTTTTTTAAAACTTTATATTTCGACGATAGCAAACAAACAAAGACAACAAATAACCCACTTAATGGAAAGTCTGTGTCACCACGACACTGTCACTGCAAGAAGTATAAATCACCCCCACCGTCGCTCCCTTCCACCACCAACAATAGAATCGAATATGTTATATATGTCCCATTTATACTAGTAACCATCCAAACCAAAACATAACATTTGTTGATATATCTGATGGTGGAGTGGCTAGACGAACTTATTTGTTACTTGTAAACTTGTCTACCCGTGACCACGAACACTGCAAAGTGCTCGAAACGTCGGGATGTTTAAAAATGATAAATATACGCGATTCATCCGTTATAATTAGTTTTATTTAAATGTGTAATAATCGCGAAAATTTAAGACAACATTATGTAGCTCCTACTATGAAATATTTTCTTCATCTTCCATCGGACATGATATGTTAGGTATAAAGAGAGGATCCATTCATTTATGACTCAAGACTATCTTCTCTAGTTTTTTAATTCCATAATATAAGAAGAAAAAAGAAATGGCCATCCCCTCCTGTTTAAAATTTATAACGTCAGAATCTGAAGGGAAAATGAATACATGATCGGTTTATTTTAATGTTTATTTTTCAAGTAACAACTTTTTGAAATGTGTTTTTGTAATTTCAAAAGTTTTAAAGGTACGCATCCGAGCGAACCTCGGCAATCGTGCGGCTGGTCGCGCTTATTCAAATAATTTTAACTTTTCTTACTATTTTAATTTTACGCAAGAACTATATAAATTTCTTTCCAACCCACTTGCTAGGAAACGTATATGGTCGACCGCCCTAAATCGTCTCACGTAGCCAAGAGCTGAAGCAATAGAATAACCGTCGGTAACTATTTGATAACCAAGGTCCTCATTATTTCCGCATCTCCGCATATTTCCGTAGAGGTCTATTAGCGTTGAGGTCACGATACAAGTGCTCTCTGAAGTTCGGTTGCTAATGAGCTCGCCAAAACGTTTTATCACGACACGTATTCAGTAAGAGCCGAGATGGCCCAGTGGTAAGGGTGCATATTAACCGATGACTGCGGGTTCAAACCAAGGCAAGCACCACTGAATATTCTTTTGCTTAATTGATGTTTATAAATTCATCTCGTGCTCGGCGGTGAAGGAAAACATCGTGACGAAACCTGCATGTGTCTAACTTCATAGAAATCCTGCCACACGTGTATTCCACCAACCCGCATTGGAACAGTGTAGTGGAATATGTTCCAAACTTTCTCCTCAAAGGGAGAAGAGGACTTAGCCCAGCAGTGGGAAATTCACAGGCTGCTTTTGTTGATGTTGTAGTTGTTTTCAATGATACAACAAGTATAGTTTATATATCTCACTAATATTATGATTGCTACCTCAATGGTTGGATGTCTGATACTCAACCATTCCAGAACAATTGAAACGAAGGAAATTTGACACAGATATAGATCACACTTAGGTATAACAGACGGGTTCTGCTGTTCCTAGAAGATTGCACCTAACACGTTTATCGCTTCCAGCCATCCAGTGTAAATCCAGCTATAAAAGTCCATATCTGATTGTTTTTATCATTTTTAATATGACTAGTTTTATTTAATACATATTCTATAAATGTATAATGTTTTTGGGTATGTATATGAGTATTTTGGTATTTTATTGGTATTTTCTATATCCGATTAATAAATAAATATAAATCGCGCCTTATTTACATACTATTTGTTTTACAGAAAACAATATTACAGTAAAATAAATGTCAATATTATAAAAGCGAAAGGAACTGTCTGTCTTTTGCCTAATACGAAAACCTGATGACCAACATCCAAAACACAAGTGGAGTTACAAATAACGAGTACTTATGTATAATTCTATTTTATTTCTACCCATACTTATCCTTCATTGTATTTTATACAATTGTATTTTACTTTCAAATTAATTTTTACTAGTAGTCTGAGTCTTTGATCGCGTTTTAGGATGTTTTTTATCTCATGTATTAGGGCAAAAAAAATAGAATTTTCTTTCTTGGAGTTCAAATTTTCGGTTGAGCGGTTTGGTCGTGAAAGAACGACAGACAGAAAGGGTTACTTTCACATACAATATTAATATAGAAAACTTTTTAGAGTCCCATTATACACCAAAGCGGATGTTAGCATAGTCAAGAAGAAAAATAGATCATATAAAGCTGACAGGAAACGTTGGAAACAATATCATATTGTTTTTTGTCGAGTTCAAAGAGAAGAGAATTATCGAAACATTATTTTTCTTTCGCTACGTGATGATAAACAGCAATTGGCTCCATCTCTGTAAATAACAATAAAACAAAATAAGTAACTGTTTCTTTCATGTTTACAAGTAACAAATAAGTTCGCCTGATTTACACAGATGGCAGGTTGCAACTTACATTTTTCTTATATTTTACACTGAACAAAATTAGCTCACATTTTATTGAAACAAAAAATTAAAAGTAGTTTCCTAATATAAAACCTCTGTAACATACGTCGTTTATTAAAATAATACCTATTTAGGATTAAAATAGATTCAATGAATGTTCATTCAATGGTGGCGCCACTGTCGTATACTTTTTACGCATGCGTATTGGTTTTACTTTTTTTTCAACGTCCCTGAATTTCATGAATGGCGCTAGTTCACAACTTGTCGTCAGCACACCAATAAAATTAATTATTTAAATGTTTGAAAATGTTAGATCAAACCAATTATAATAACAGTGACGAACCACTTAGGTAGTGTTGTGATATAGTATAATATTACGCTCTTAAATTATTGACAATAAAAACGTAAGTAACCTTTTTAGATTTTTTTTTCTTTAAATCAATTTTAAATTTAGAATTAGATCAATTTATATTACCATAAGCAAGATGATTTTTCTTTGTTTTTAAAAGCATAGAGTATTATGAAAATTATGTTAATTTCTTCAAAACAAAACTGCGGTAATTTTATTGATTTGACACTTTACCCCAATTCAATGTTGTGAATCGTTTCTATGCGAACTTTTTATGTAAGGCATCAATCTAATGACTGTCAGAACGTGGGAATAGCATACTGCGGCTTTAAAGACGTTTCCGTAATAACTAAACATAAAAAAAACATGTGAAAATAATGCCTCATGTGTTAGACCTTCGACGAATTAATTTAAAAAAGTACACTACGTATTATACTGAGACGTGTCATTTTTTGACGCATGTATATTTTAAATATCGTTCATATTCTTAAAAAAGAACACGGAAGTCGGTTTAAAATCAGTGTTGCAGCGTAATAAGTAGTAAATTAGATCAATTCATGTCTAGTCGGTCTGTTTTTAGGGCAAGCGCACTCGTTGTCTACTTAACTCATTAATTCTTAATGATAACTTTTCCAACGCTGATTCTTTGGGTCTTGTTCCCTAACATCATGTGAAGTAGATCTCGGTCAAGGGCCTTTATAAGTGTACACGGTATTCATGTTTAAATATTTTATGAAAATATTTAACTAAATCTCTAACGTATCTCTTTAATTATTTAAGAATATTTTGTAACATTCCGTCTAAATTACCATACATTAAAAAAATGATTTTACCTTTATTTTAATTTACCTAATTTATTCATATTTAATATAAGGATTTCCAACTGACAATTTGTACATACGGATACACTTTGAGAGTCTGAAAAACCTTACTCATTTATTTAAAATGTCCATATAATTGTACCTAATTTTTTTTTTGTAATTTATAATGATGCACGAATATTTAAGAAACTGGCAAGCAAATTATACAATTTGACAATAAAAAAAATATTATTTCATAAGATTTATATTGATGTGAAATAATGCCTACCCTCCTTTAACTCTATAACTGTAAGAATGTAAATAACTTTGTAGTATACACGATGTCGAGCAGTCCGTTTCCATATACTTGTGAGCTATGCGGCGCAGAGGGCTTAACGGACGAAGGGATGAGATCTCACACCCTGGAAGCCCACGTGGCAGGGCGGCCAGATTGCCCTTTCTGCAACTGCACCGTACCCCAGCCCCAACTTGTGGGACACGTGCAACGTGCTCATTTACACTATTTAACGCCGGAGAGGGAACTAATGGCGTTTATAGATGACCAAAGTCCTAGGTAATTATTGATTATGGTTATTTTTGACTGTCAAAATGACAAATGTCATTAGTGTCATAATCAAGGCATATTTTTATGATATGAAATGCAAATATATTAATTATTAATTTATCGATAAAAATTATTACAGCTTTGATGAGGACTCTAAAATGACAACAACAGACAGTTGCAGCTACAATACCCCAGGGTCAATAAACGGATGGCACAGTCCAGATACAGCTACGTCATACCACAACGGTGCCATATCAAAAAACACATATTACAACGGCTTCCAAGAGAAAGACTATAAGAGTGAAAGAGACGACGATAAATACTCTAGGTCACCTAAAAACATCAATCTCACTAATGGACTAAAGAATATTAATATCAATAATGGAGTTATATCGAAAAAAAAATGCAGTAGGGAGAATTCCATCGAACGAGATATGATCAACGGTCGGGATAACAAAGGTAACTTCATATAGACAGTAATAATTAAATTCCAAAGTAATCACATACTCCGATAGAAATTTAATCAATGGATTTTATATCAATACAACTGTTATATGATTGTACGTATTTTTTTAAAGCATAAAATAATATAATTTGTTTCAGCTATTCATTCGAGCTCAAATCATAATAGCAATGATAACTCACCTAATAAATCAAAGGTATATTTCACGACCATTTTCTTCGTTTAACGAACTAGGGAGTAAATTATTCTTTTTATTAACATTCATTTAATTTTATTTTGCAGCTATCTATGGCAAGTGCAGGTCAAGGTTCTCCTCTTCGGTCACAATTGGCCCTTAAACTTAAATCTAATACACCTAAGAAATCTGCACCCACACCAAGCCCTACTGTGCAGGTATAAAAAATCGAATTGCTCTCACCTTAAAAAATAATTGTAAAAAATAAGGTCTTAATTTCTTTTTATATTAGGACCACGAATAAGTACCTTTGCCTTGTAATAGAAAATAATAAAATATAGCAATTCATTGTCATTACCGATTACGTCAATTTCGTCTGTCAAATCATGAATCTTTGAATCAAATTAAACGGCGCGCCAATATTTTAAATTTATACAACTTTACTAATTTTATCGTAATCAGTTTGGTTTCAATTACAGAATTTTGGTTAAAAAACTCAATAAATAAACAAAATACTTTCATATGTTATTTACTCTTTAATAATTTTGCTTTTAGTGTCTTTTGTGCGATTTTACATCAACATGTCCGAGAAAATTAGAAGAACATATAAACAGGGCTCATTTCGACCTCACATCACCTTCTATTTTGGGAAATGCTAATGATAATTCAAATACAACTAATAACGCGACCCTCGGGCTGAGTAACGCGACGGTAACACTTAATAACCCGACTTTGGCACTATCCGCGATGGCTATGTCTCCTGGCCCTCATACCTCGTCATATCAGTGCCCTATTTGTGAAAGGGAGTTCTCTAATGGCACAGAAGTTGAGGTTCATGTAAATGTGGAACATCGGGACATTTTGAGTCCACAGAAATCGGTAAGCAAAAAATTAACTGTACCAACTCACATCACGCGAGAGTATTTTTTACAAAGCACTTAACCTATTTTGATGAAGTTAAGTATGACTGTAAAACAGTTCTTAAAATTAAATAAAAAATATAGTGCCATAATGAAGTGTTAATCTATTGTAAATGAAAAAAAAATTGTTGTTTTCTATTTCTGTTAACTGAATGGCTTTGTAAAAGTATAAATTGCATATGTATGAAGTTACAGATTACAGTCGGTATGAACATAAATGTAAATTGAGCAATTAAAGTACAATTTTCGTTACATTTATTCAGAGAATCCAAAACAAAAAACAAGCAAGCAATTAATAAACAATTTAGTAATTGCTTGTGCTTCAAAACTTTGGCAACTATTAAATTTATTTATTTATTATAAATTATTCACAATTATGTGTGCTTGTAACAGCTTATTCGTTTTTCAGGACCAAGTGGATAATGCGTCTTGTGACGATGTGGTAATGGTGGAAGAAAGTCCAGTGAGTAACTGTCCTGTGTGCTGCCAGCCTTTGCCTCTATCTCAGCACGAGTTGGTATGAAAATGATCTTTCAATTAAAAAAAAAAACTTTGTATAAGTCATAAAACAAATAACTTTATTTATTGAAATTTGGAACTAATTAGAACTAGTATGAACCATTCAAGATACTTTACTGAAATATCAAATGTTCCATGGATGCCTTTTGCTATGTTGGCCACCAATATTTAGTGATTAATAAGGTTTTAGCAATATAGATTTTTACTCTAGACCTTTACCATAAGTTTCACAACACACTGTTAATAAAATGTGTCTTGTGTTTGATATTTTTATATTGTCAGATAATCTCTATGACCTAGGGGGTCATATTTTACAGCACTTCTAATTTATATTTAATGGATATAGTAAGAAGCAGCATCAAAAACATTAATGTTTTTAGATTCAGCATATAGAAGAGCACTTTGAAAGGGGAGAAGAGAGTGCCTCCTCAACACTAACGGCCGCCGAAAAAGAAGCTCAGAAAAACAGAGAGGAACATGAATTCCAATTGCTTAGGGTATGCATGTATTATTTAATTTGTAGATGTTAAAAAATATAATGATTTTTATATTATTTACCTAAGCAAGCTGTATATCCTATATACCTCATTTATCGGTAACTTAAAAATATAAATTAAATACTTGCTTCATGATTTCAGGCTCAATATGGAATGGAGGAAGATGAGGAAGGCTACACGAGTCGAGCTGCCAGCAGTCTCAAGCGTGCTGTGTATAGCGGAGCTTTATCAGTAGCGGGATACTATGAACGTAGTGTCGGTCTGCGCAAAGCCAGCGCTCAAGGTCTTGATGCAGGATGTTCCAAAACGAATGGTATGTTAACAAAGAATAAAATAACAGATGGCAATAGTTATTATTTTTAAAAATATACATACAGTTACAATATATAATTTATAAAAAGTTTCATTTATAGAATGATTTAAATTAATTTTAAAAAATATTTATTAAGTTTCTTATAATAATAAATATTCTTTTTTTATTTATTAATTTAAAATATTGTTCTTTAAAGGTATTTTAGAAAGGATAGCTCAACTAAATGCCCAGAATCCAAGCATAGTAAAGACCTACTTATGCAGCGCTGTGGATCACTATGCCAGTACATATGGGGACAGGGGCTGGGGTTGCGGTTACAGGTGAGAACTTATTGTACTTCAAACCTAAACCTCACATAATATGGATATTTTGTGACTCATAACTGGTTTTTGCTCTTACATCTATCACATACATAAAGTTCTATAAAAATTGTTCCAATAGCGTAACTCAATTCATATGGACAATCAATATAACGCTGTGTTTATTCTTTATCGTCATAAATAATACAAAACCTTCTAAATTAAAAACCTTATAAAGTTTTTAATTAATAAATTATTTTTCGAGTATATTTTATGAATTAAACATTATTCACAAACATTATTAATAACAGGAACATGCAAATGGTGCTTTCATCGTTAGTGCGTCACCCGCCATACGCAGCGTTGTTGAGCGGCGTCACGGAAAAGGAGTGCGATTGTGTGCCCTCCATACCTAGTCTGCAACTTTTAGTGGAAAGAGCTTGGCAGCTGGGGTTTGATACTCAGGTTAGATAAACTACTGTACAGAATTATTATAATCATATCTAGACACGCGGTAGCGTGTCAGCCAAGTTCAGGTAGCAGAACTGGCGAGTAGTACCGTGTGTAATTTTATTACATGAACCATTTGGAGCCACTTTTGACCCCCTCATAACTCAAAAACTGTTTGACATAAATGTGTCAAATTTGGCAAATATATTAAGACTTGCGAGATACATATGTGCTCCAACTGAACTTGGCTCTCATTTTACATTTATGTTTTTGATGGGATACTCAATTGCACAGAATGACTGAGAGTCAGTAAATCCTTCTTTAAAATTCCACAGACATTTTTAACTTCGCCATTTCATAATTGAATAATTTGTAAAAAATACTACATTGGTAAAGAAGGCGTATTATTCAATACAAGATTATGAAGACGATAAAAAAGCTTGGAATTAATATTTGTTGACTTCCAGGCAGAATATATTACAAACATATACAATTCTGAATAATTAACATGACTATATTTTGAAATGTTAAAAAAGGGTAACTACTGAGTTTCTTGCTGGTTATCCTCAGTAGAATCTACTTTCCGGATCAGTGGTAGCTTCACTTAAAATAGTTGTTAAACGACAGGTTAGGTATAGGTTTAAAAGTGCTTGTAAAAGTCTACTTAAATAAAGTGTATCTTGATTTGATTCGAAGTAAAAGACTGACGTAATTTATAATTCTCCATTGGTGATGAAATTCAGCTCACAGTCAAAAACCGTTCAAGTGCTACTTGGACTGTGATCTTTGGGTTAATTATAACTCTTTTTAAATTTTCAATATGATTATGTATTCTAACAAACCCTAAGATTAAATAAAAAAAATTATAACACGAATGACTAACCTATACTTTTCAGTTCTTTATTTATTTATAATTGAACACAATTACCCTCACACTACATAACTTTAATTGGTTACAAGAATATTTCAATACATAGACGGTTAATTAGTATGTACGTATGCAAGAACAGTAAATACCACAACCAATACAAACAGACTGGACCTTAATCGACCGACAGTCAACCGAACATTTAATCCGTTACTAAGCGTTCTGACGTATTTTTGTGATTCCTGTTTGAGAAGAGGGTAGTTCTTGTAAAAGTTATTATTTATCACTATTGTGGGTATTGTGTTAATCATACAGCCCTTTGTCAGACAGATAAAAGAATCAGGCATAGTAATAGGGTTCCATAATGCGGAATTACACATTGATATGGAATCCTTAAAATTGATTAAAATCTTGAAAAATTAAAGATGGTTGTCGAAAGTGTTGTAACGAATTCGCTTACCCTTATAATACTTAATTGGGGTTTTATAGTGTGTTTAATATTACTACACACAGTGGGCGTACCTACTTTTCCTTGTGTACTTGTCGCTATTCGATAGTAGTATTGGTCGACATGTTAAAAAAGCTTAAAAACCAGTAAATTAATAACTAAGAAAAGTCAATCAAAAATGAACCATAATTATATTAATATTAAGTGGTTTGTCTATTACAGGGCTCAGAACAGCTTGGCTGCAAACTCCACAACACTCGTAAGTGGATTGGTGCTTGTGAAGTTGTTACAGTACTCTCTTCACTCAGGATACGGTAAGAATCAAATCATATACTACGTCTGTTAACGACATTTGAAACATTGAACTATTTTATACAATGGTGTTTCTAGCATAAGTTTAAAGTAGACTATATGCATACATACATATACTATGATAATTGTCTCTTACTGATAGTTGGTAACTTATGTACTCAAAAATTTTGTAGTCTTTAGTGCAGCATTGTAAAATGGTATTAATTACATATTATTTACACCGACTGACAATTTTTTTTTTACTTTCGTGCAGTAGGGTGCGTAACGTCACTTGCCTGTATTTAAATCTGTGGTACATATAGTAGGCAAGCAAGGTTAACAAGCGAGTTACTTCATCATAAGCCCAGCCAATCGGGAGCGTCTTGTGTCACGTGACAAACGTTTAAATTAATGCAGTTTTTGTGGATTATTATATAGATTTTTGAATAAATTAAGTATTATTTTCAACTTTCGTTAATAAATATACATTTTTAACTCATAATATATACTGATTATTAATAATATCAATTATTGTTAATTGACACTTTATTTTTGGCATTGTCAAATAGCCTATTATGTTAATTCTGAATGTCCTTCGTCAGATGCCAGCTTATAGATTTCCACAAACCGACAGCAGCCGACGGTAGCCATCCGGCACTGTTCGACTGGGTGCTGAGGTACTTTCAGAATGAACCGAACGCCTTCAAGGCACCTCTCTACCTGCAGCATCAAGGTAACATCATATCTTTTTTATGTGTCCTATTATCATATCTTAATGTCTATAATTTATAAGACTGCTGGCAAGGATTCAATAAAACAAAAATTTAGAATACAGTAACATAAAATGTAATCACAAAAGAATTTACTATAAATATGTCTATTCCAGGTCACTCCAGAACGATAATAGGCTACGAGAAGCACAAAGACGGCAAGGCGACGCTGCTTGTGCTGGATCCATCGCATTCACCGGCTCAGGTCTGTATTATACGAGTGAAAAGGAAGAGGTTGTAGAGACCGTGTGTGTGCGTGTGCAGGTGCGGCAGGCGGTGTGCGCGTGTGTAGAGACCGTGTGTGTGCGTGTGCAGGTGCGGCAGGCGGTGTGCGCGTGTGTAGAGACCGTGTGTGCGTGTGCAGGTGCGGCAGGCGGTGTGCGCGTGTGTAGAGACCGTGTGTGTGTGTGCAGGTGCGGCAGGCGGTGTGCGCGTGTGTAGAGACCGTGTGTGCGTGTGCAGGTGCGGCAGGCGGTGTGCGCGTGTGTAGAGACCGTGTGTGCGTGTGCAGGTGCGGCAGGCGGTGTGCGCGTGTGTAGAGACCGTGTGTGCGTGTGCAGGTGCGGCAGGCGGTGTGCGCGTGTGTAGAGACCGTGTGTGCGTGTGCAGGTGCGGCAGGCGGTGTGCGCGTGTGTAGAGACCGTGCGTGTGTGTGTGTGCAGGTGCGGCAGGCGGTGTGCGCGTGTGTAGAGACCGTGCGTGTGTGTGTGTGCAGGTGCGGCAGGCGGTGTGCGCGTGTGTAGAGACCGTGTGTGTGTGCAGGTGCGGCAGGCGGTGTGCGCGTGTGTAGAGACCGTGTGTGTGCGTGTGCAGGTGCGGCAGGCGGTGTGCGCGTGTGTAGAGACCGTGTGTGCGTGTGCAGGTGCGGCAGGCGGTGTGCGCGTGTGTAGAGACCGTGTGTGCGTGTGCAGGTGCGGCAGGCGGTGTGCGCGTGTGTAGAGACCGTGTGTGCGTGTGCAGGTGCGGCAGGCGGTGTGCGCGTGTGTAGAGACCGTGTGTGCGTGTGCAGGTGCGGCAGGCGGTGTGCGCGTGTGTAGAGACCGTGCGTGTGTGTGTGTGCAGGTGCGGCAGGCGGTGTGCGCGTGTGTAGAGACCGTGCGTGTGTGTGTGTGCAGGTGCGGCAGGCGGTGTGCGCGTGTGTAGAGACCGTGTGTGTGTGCAGGTGCGGCAGGCGGTGTGCGCGTGTGTAGAGACCGTGTGTGTGCGTGTGCAGGTGCGGCAGGCGGTGTGCGCGTGTGTAGAGACCGTGTGTGCGTGTGCAGGTGCGGCAGGCGGTGTGCGCGTGTGTAGAGACCGTGTGTGCGTGTGCAGGTGCGGCAGGCGGTGTGCGCGTGTGTAGAGACCGTGTGTGCGTGTGCAGGTGCGGCAGGCGGTGTGCGCGTGTGTAGAGACCGTGCGTGTGTGTGTGTGCAGGTGCGGCAGGCGGTGTGCGCGTGTGTAGAGACCGTGCGTGTGTGTGTGTGCAGGTGCGGCAGGCGGTGTGCGGGTCGGAGGGCGCGCTGCGGCTGCTGCGTCGCGGCTCGTGCGCGCTGCGTGCGCGGCAGTACCAGCTGCTGTGCGTGCGCGGGCTGCTGCAGGACGACCGCGACTATCAGGTCAGTTCATCGACATCGATATAAACGAACTATAATTTTTATTGTGTGCATATAACGAGAATCCCTACAGAAACCTATAATACCTCTTCATTTAATATAATAATATTATGTATGTATATGTCACGAAAAATAATGCGTTAATTGCAAGCATGTTTCACAGTTTACAATCTAACGAGACAGATTGTAATCTAACGAGTTTTGTAATCTTACGGTAACATATACAATATAATTTTTATATATCTACCATACTTGTTCCAGGCCAGCAAGGTCCTGCAGTCGGTTCGTATCCCCTAGTGCCGGCCGGGGCTCCGACGCCGTCCCGACGGCAGCAGAGTACGAAAGGCTAGTGTTGTTAAAAGAAATTTCGTTATCCGTACATATGTGTTTATATTTATCCAAACTAGTTCTTAAAACATTAACAAATAAAATTCTAGTCCTAATTTATTATTGTCTATGAAATGTCTTCGCTAATCTTACAATGCAGTCGGCCATAAATAAAACACAAAATATACAACGCAATATTTTCAAATCAAATCAAATCAAAATAAACTTTATTCAAGTGGGCTTTTACAAGCGCTTTTGAATCGTCATTTCACAATTAAGTGAAGCTACCACAGGTTCGGAAAGTAGATTCTACCGTGAAGAACCGGCAAGAAACTCAGTAGTTACTCTTTTTCAACATTTAAAAAAATACAAAGTCAAGTAGTTAAATACAATTATTTAAATTAATATATCCTGCTTGGAAGTCAGCAGGTCTTAACTCCACGCTTGTTTATCATGTAGTATAAGCTAATATAATCTCTCTTATAATCTGTGTCATTTAAAAAATGTAAAATAAGCTTTGTAACATTTTTATAACGCGTGTAATTTACTTCACGTGATTGAGGTAAAACTTTAGCGTCAGAAATGTTGCATTTCGAACCATTACTATACACACGTTGCGTTTAATTAATTATTGATAGTTTGTTGTCATATTTAAGTAGTTGAATTTTTAAAACAATTCTTAATTTTTATAATTGTAGGTTAAACTAAGCGAGCTTCATGTTATATGAGAAAATACACGGTACGTTAAAGACTACCTGACGTGTACAAAATACTCGATGAGATAGTGTTGCGCTACTATCGATTCTATTAATATCGATAATCGATTTATACTAACGTGACCTGAAAATTATTGACTTTATCAAAATCAAAATTTACTTCATTCGAATAGGCTTTTACAAGCACTTTTGAATCGTCATTTTACAAAACTATATTAAGTGAATGTTCATTTCTACAGGTTCAGAATGTAGAGTCTACTGAGAAGAACCGGCAAGAAACTCAGTAGATTCGTTCTTGACGAATTTACGTCTCAGAAAGGCTTCTCTTTTGTGATCATTATCATTGAATCGTCTTTGATAAAAATGACCTATCACACTGAAAAAAAAGCTAAACCGATTTTGATTGTGTTGTAGATTTTAGAAAGTTCGACTTCAATTGTAATATTAGCGATGGCATTGTTATTTAGATTTAGTTGTCGTTAGATATTAATTCTACCTCAATATTATTTGTCAATTACTTTCGGTCAATTTGATTTAATTATAATATAACGAATATTTACAATGTCTAATATTTATTTACAATTTAACGTTCAATATTTAGTTAGCTGTCTTTCGTACAATAAATATATGTATCTGTGGTATATGTTACCAATAAAATAGCAGTTAAAAATGTTATCAAACATAAAGAGACACAGATATAAACATCGCTCTGTAATCGTAGATATTCGTATAGTACGACACAACTTCGACGTAGCATCGGCAAAATTCGTAAAACCGATCACATCCGAATTAAAAATTATCAATATTTATTTCTCATGTGAATATGATCTTTACACAAACGTCGATTTACATGCTCTTGCTTTCTCGGGTTGAACGCGAGAATCTATAGCGACGAATAGTTTCGAATGGCGCGATAGGGAGCTATTTCTATTGGTTGTAAATCGGCAGTAATCGATTTTATTGAATTGCCGATGCTACATCTAAGTTGTGTCGTACTATACGTAGTTAATTAATTAATTAATATAGCTTCACGGCATGCCTTCGTTTGATTAAGGATAGTGTAGAACACAGCCGCTGCAACACGGTGTAACTCATTTGCACGATCACTATAGTTCCTATAGGAATTGCGTTTAGTTGTAGGTGGGCAGAGGGGTTGTCTGGATGGGCCGCATTCAAAAATCGACTTTATATATATGTCGTCTGAATTGAATTTACGTTACGAAATTTGAACGTTCCATTTTTAAATTTGAATTTATTATATATATTTTTTAATATTTTTAGTATCGACACCTCCTTTCGTTCTTTATTTAAGTTTTAATATCTTAAACTATGTATATTTATGAAATTTAATTTCTACATGTTATTCCAAATATTTCACTGATGTGTTACAATAATTATAATAATATTATCAGATAATTAAAAGACAAAATTAAATTACAAAAGTTTTAAATAGATACGAGAATAATTATTATACAGAAGTCATTGTGTATCTAATTACACTGGCTCACTCGTGATCAAACTTGAACGCGATGTTACAAAGAGTTATACGGTATTAAATATAAAATATCTGTAATGAGTAACACCAGTGTCATAAAGTGTTGCCAGACTAAAAAACATTTCTTAAGTATAGTTTCATTTGTATATATTGAGGTGAATGTTATGTACGAAATGCGGCCCATTTAATGAAATGGCAAAAGGTTGGATCGGAACAAATAAAGGTGCCTAAGAATTAAATTTGTTTTAAAAATTGTTAGCAACTCAAGGAGATGATAGAGATCTTTGAAAAAGATTACTTATTGTTTTGTTATTTAAATCTAGTGCGGGAAAAGATCGATTTCAAATTTCGAACGTTATTTAAATTTGTTTTTTTTTTTTTTAAACAAATCTGGCTAGACGCTTACAGCATAAATGTTTTGGACACAGCGATCACCATATATTTGATCATTGTATACTCTTTAAATAGAAGTATGGAATTTTTTAAACAATTATCTTTACTCTCACAAACATTAATTAAAGATTTAAATTGATTTCCATAATAAAATAATATTGATAACTCACGCATTTATATTTGAAACACACACACACACAAACTACTATATGGGTATGTCTTTGACCATGTTGGCCTTATCCAAGGAAAATAACAATTTTAGTGTTCAATATATGAAGTCATTTTCAGTAAAAGGAGATCCTTAAGGACTCAGATACAATTAGAGTCAGAATTAAAAAAAATACTTAGATAAAGTCGAGAGTTTTGAAAATGGAATCTCTTGCAGTATATAAATTAAAATGTTAAACATATTATGTAAAGAAAACCCTTTATATGCTTCTTTATATTATTGCGTCTTATTTTATTCGTTAAACAGAAATAGTAACCATTAAATAATGTAGTTAGATAAATATTTAAAAAAAAAACCACAATTACCATAATTTTATTTACTCCATTAATATTGTTTGAATATATAAAAAAAAAAATATTTATCATGGTTCCTTTGACCTAAAAAACCCGTGTCTTTAAAAAATTTAATTATAATCTGTATATGAATTCGATATTTAAACATTCCATGCACTTGTATATTCTGGTAAATGTCAATTATTCGACATAACTGTATATGTATGTATATTCATCTTCGTTCGTTGATTGTTGTGTAATTCTAGTGAAATCGACCAAATCGTTGTTTCTCTTGATATTGTTCGGATTATTTCTAGTTTTAAATGTTTTAAATGTTACGGGCGGGGTTTTTGACGCGGTTCAAGGCTGTAAGGCAGTTCGATGCAACTAAAGTGCGATTACATTATACAATAACTAACAACAATATTGTAGAATTTGGACAAAGTTTTCCGAAAAACGTTTCTATTAAAAGGGCTAAAATACTTCAATGAAATTCTGCCACATATCTACCATCCACCATTGAAGCATGGTATGATTAAATTTTCCTCAAGAGGAGTGGTGGAATTTCCTCCTAAAAAGGAGATTTTTTTGCCCAATATTGGGACATTTTCGGACTCTTTCTCTTTGATTATATTTTGTGGTCATATTATTGTATAATGTGTCGCAATTTGTACATAGTCCTATTATTCATATACTGCACGCATTTATTTGTAAAATCGACGTCGAGTGCTAATGTCTCCAGAATAATATGTGCGATAGTTATTTCGATCATCATATGTACATCAATGTAGCTTAATAGGGTACGTGAAATATATACCGACTCATAGTTCCTCTAAAAATATGTAAGCCGACGTATTGTCTTTTCATTAATCCATACAACAAATAATCACTTATTTATATAATCATTTGAATATGATTCTTTCGGTTGTACTTCTTTTATAAATGCTCTGTTAGTTGTCTAAAATGCTCAGAAAGATCAGGCCAAAACCAGTTACAACTATATCGACCTCCTTCAAAATTGGCCCATAGCCTTTAACGAAAATGACATATGTCCATTAGCAATGATTATAGTGTCGTAAATTACCGTTAATTTGTTCAATCGATCGGCGCAATCCTCGCGTAAATACTGAGTAAGATAATGTCCATCATATATATACTTAAATAAATTTTTGAATACGTCAGTAAATGGAACTTATACTTTAGGCTCAGCGATTGAATAAGAATTCACTTCGAATTTTTATATGAAATCTTAAAAAAAACTTACTATTATTCGATATTTTGATGCGTGAATACTTGCATGCGTGAATGTTTTAATTGTATTCAATATATCACATCACTTTCATGAAATTTGACAGCGTGTTCAGTCGTCAGTTCCCAGTTAATTTCTATAGAATAACTACATGGAAAAAGTATTTATTTTAAAACGATTGATATCATTTAAAGTTGGATAAAGACAGTTGAGATCAGAAAGAATAAAAAAATAATGTCGAAAAATTTTACAAGCTATGTCTAAAGCCTAGTGAATTCATAATACATCAACCAAGTTGCCTTCATATATCACAAGGGAACTATAATTATAAATGTAATGATTATTGATATTTTATGATGATTGAAATAACTAAACATAAATATAAATATATTAGTCAGATCAATACTGATTCTGTTGATTTAAAAATGTTTTAATATTCGTAATAGCAGATCTTTAATTATTAGTCAAGTTTTGTACTTAACTTATTATTATATCTTAAGTGATTATGAACATCATAACTACAGGTAGTTCGTGTTTATAAAGGTAAACAAAATATTAATAATAATCCACAAAATTATGTTTATTTTGTTGACGGTAGTGCTACGTACACTACCGTCAACAAAACAAACCATACCCGTATTTCATCGTTAAATGTTATTATAGTTTCACAACATAATATTTGAACCCATCGTAATGAAATTACATATTAAGCTTTCCTGGGTCCTAAATCAGGTGATAGATAACCTAAAAAAATGTTAGAGCGTGGAATTCGTGAAATGTGCTAACCGTACCGTGACTTTACCTGTAAAGTGCTGCCCTCGCATTTAAGACCTGCTATTAAGAATTTTAAAGATTTTTAAATAAATAGTTTATTTTCTTCCTTGAGAATAGAGTATCAGCATTTATAAGCGTTTATAATGGTGTCGAATGTCAGACTACTGCCTTACGATATGTCATTCTTCTGTAATCACTTATTTGTAACTTGTAAATATACAACTAATCATTATCAATAATTATATAATTGATCATTTATATTTGCACTTTTTAAATATTATTATAATAGTTTCATTTATGTTGTACAATCATGGGCTCAATTAGAACGAGACAAATGTATGATAAGTCTAATGCTCTCTCACTAACTTAGACC
This sequence comes from Vanessa cardui, assembly GCF_905220365.1. Lineage (NCBI taxonomy): Eukaryota > Metazoa > Arthropoda > Insecta > Lepidoptera > Nymphalidae > Vanessa > Vanessa cardui. The sequence goes on from NC_061139.1 coordinate 11,456,244, forward strand.
TGTATAATGTTGCAAGTAACAAAAAAAAGTAAAATAAACAATTAAAAAATAAATAACGGTTTGAAAGTTATATAAAGAGCCTTTGATGACATGATAAATATTGTAGTTATAAACCTCGGATTTAAAGACAATAGTTGGATTGTACACAACGAAAAAAAAACAACCTAGGTTCAGAAATGTTAGATTTCATTTAAATAGATCATTTAATAGATATTGTTTTAATGTAACTACACATTAAAATGAATGTAATATGTGAAATAATCAACGCCATCTTGTGGTAGTAATTCCCCGTAAACAGATATACCAACCGCTTTCAAGTTCTTCCCAAAGTATCCTATTTTAATAACTTGGATTATTTAATAATTCATAACGTTAATTTATTTTGCATTTTGTTTAAGTGATGTATTTATTAATGTAATTATAATATACATAGATTAAGGTTAATAAGTTATTATAAATAAAGCACTCATTCATGTGATATTTATGCAGACAGATTTTTCGCTTATATTTTTTAAATTATATGACATTTCGATATAAATTTCAATTTCCATAATGACGTCACATCAAACACCAAAATGTTCTATATTCAAATATTATTAATAATAAAAAAGGAATGGAGTTTGTGTTGAAATGTTGTTACGTGTAATTCTATGTAAAGCTTTTGTCACTAATAAGAATATAGGCATCCTGTGATAAGCCAATCGTAACCAAGCTGATGATCATTGTCGATTGCTTGGAAATTTATTAAAATAAGTTAAGTTCACATGAAATACCAATTAAAATTGCCATGATTAAAAAATCAGGCGTTTGGGTTTTTTTTTAATAAAATTCAAGCAATATAGTTGGAGCAGTTAAAGTCACTTGCCTTGTATTTAGGGAGTGAGAGCTTCGTAGGAACAGCTAGGCTGTGCTACAATGTTTCTTCAATAAACTATCGTAAGTTACATTTTGTTGTTTTATTTACATACCTACATACCAACGTAGTATAAAATAAAGTCACTTCCCGCCTGTAATTAATACTTTTATGGAATAAAATTTATTATTCAATAACTTCATGTAATTAATTGTATATAGCTGCAAATAAGTTTTCAGAATTCGCCTCTCAAAGAATAAAGAGCTCCCTCTAGTATTCGATTGTGTTTTTCATCATCATCATTGACATTATTGTCATTTATACTTTTACCTGCAATGCAAAGAAATATATTTTTTGTGTAATTTTTTTTTTTTTGAAAAATCAGAATTGTCAAGTTTGACAAAAAACTATTTTTTTTTTTATTTGAAATCACATTCAATTGTTATACTATTAGTTAAATTTTTGCTTAGCGTGAACGTGAAGTAATTCCATCGCTGTCACAGTCGAGCGAGCCCGGCGATTGGCGAGCGGGCTCAGATAAATGCATTCCGAGAAGCGATTTCTTTCATTATTCTATTTTCACGTGATATTACGAAATATATATTCAAGTTTTAATGTTAGTTAACCAATCTGCCAATCAATGTGTAATTCCCATTGCAAGGCTCACAGTTGCCTTTCAGCTGGATGTCCTAGTTTTTTATTTGCGTAATTTCGTTATTTGTTAAAAAACAATAAGAATATTGTATCACAAATTTTATTTAAAACAAAATGGATAACTGATATACAAAACGAAAAAAAAACATTCAACATATAGGGTGTATATAGCCTAAAATTATGAATTTGAACACATGCGTAATCACAAACACGCATTGGAGCATTGTGACGGAATAAGCTCCAAATCTTGACTTCAAGGCCTTAGTTGGCACATTAACAAGCTGTAATATCGTCAAGTAAAAGAATCTTAAACTAATCCTATAGGTATACGTAGAACTAACCCACGCCCTAGTAGAAACTAACATTACTTTCGAGACATTCTGTTATTTATATATATCTGTTAAAATAAATCTATAAGAATTTGAAATGTTGACGATAAAGGTGAAGAACAATAAAATAAAATAAACAAGTAAAATTTTTCGAAAACTTTATTTAAAAAAAATATTGTTCACAAAAGTACATAAGTCAAAGTGACATTTAACAAATCGTTACACTAATATAATTATAATAAATGATATTCTTAAATACTTAATTACACACTTGCTAGCACTCGCGGAATACGTCTTGAACCTGCTTCGATACATCGACTGACGCGTTTTGGTATTTAAGCATTAAAATGCAGATAAACAGGCACAAAAATTGTTACAATTGTAAAAAACATCGATATAGTAATCATTATATACTATATCGAATGAGTTTCGTTTGATTTTTATAAAATTGATTACAGACTTTGTCATATTACATTTATATTTAATTAATGTTCATAATTTAAACATACATGGTAAGTTGTAATTATTATCTACTTAATAAAGAACCTAAATTAAACACGTGGACAGAATCTTGACTCGTTAAAAAACCTAAAATATTAAACTATTGCTAGTATCATTTAGTTCACTATATATTTAAAAAATACTATTGCCATTTGTAAAAATCAGTTTGTTATTGAGTATAAAACTGTCCATCTGTTTAAATACGTTGTGAGATTAATTCACAACTCGGTACTTAAAACTAAAATACCTAACGGCTCATTATGGTATAAAATTACTTACATTGAAATACATTCCACAGATAACATATTCGATACAGATTATAAATAAACGTATATTAATGTTTAATCTGTGGACTTATGATGTTATACAACAAGCGAACGGTTACGAAATACTGATAGTAATTTAGGAACTAATAATAACCATTTTAGGATTTTTATTTTTAATTCCGAAATTATAAAATAAAATAGCGGGCCAATAACTCATAAACAAATCTCTTTATCACAGTTGTCGAAATGCGCAATAAAATAACCTTCATTTACAAGAATACTAAGAACGACGGTCAACAAAATAATAATATTTTTTAAAGAAAGCATTACGAATATAGTTTAATACTTATTTGATGAAAGAACAATGCGTTAGATGAGCTGTATCTTATGAGAGAGTGATATATTATATGCGGATGAAACATAGTGCTGTTTTAACTAAACCAGATAGACAATTTAGAACGATTAATTAAACGAAACTGAAAACTAATTATAATAGTCTGAATTTAATGAAACGTCGTTATATATGAATAAAAATATTCGTGTAAATACTGGCTAATGCATTATCTCTTGCAATAAAGCTAAGTGCGAACATGGCTTAATCTTACTATCTATGTCTTACGTACGTAACGAGACTTGTCTATGGTCAAATTTTAATGGAGGCCAACGGAACTTCTAACATACTGAAAGTATCTTTATAATTCCATAAAAAACAATTTTTCTATAAGAAATCCATATGGCGAAAACGTTAAGGCATATTCCAAATTTAAAATAAGAATAATTAGGAATCCTTTTGATAAAATAATAATGAAAGTAAGTCGAACTATTAATAATATAATAAAAAATCGTTATAAAAGTCTCGAGTCCCGTAAGTCTCCATATAAAAGGCGTTCAACAAAGCTGAATAAATGGTTAAGTGTTTCCTAAACCGTCGATATAGAAAAATAAATAATCGATACTTACAAAGAACTTAATAATTTTTTATATAAAATTCCTAAGATATCTCGCGGTATAGTTTTTGGTCCCGAAAATAATTTATATCGTCTCAAATGTAGTTTACATTTTCGACGATTAAGTGAAAATTATAGACAACATTACTAAGCGTTAAATTTAAGAGACCTAAATTCGTCGCTTGTAAAATTTTAATTCTGAGTCAAAGTTTACATGTATACACGGACAAATTAAACAATTCATGAAATTAAATTACTTAAAAATGTAGTAACTACTGAGTTTCTTGTCGGTTCTACTCGGTAGAATCTACTTTCCGAATCGGTAGCTTCACTTATTTGTTAAATGACGATCAAAAGTGCTTGTAAAAGCCTTACTTAAGTACTTGAATAAAGTTTATTTTGACTCAGATTTTTTTGACTTATATTCTGATAGATAATTTTTTTTTGTCAACTTTAGATATGAAATGTATATCGTTCAATATATTTACTACTAAATAGATAATTTAAATAAAAAAACATGAAAGTCTACATGTTTGCAAATTTTCAAATTAAAATAAAATTCATCTGAAGAGAAAAAGCATGACCGTCGAGAGAAGAAATAAATCTCACTTGTAAAAATTTTTTGAAAGTATTTTTACTATAACTGTTCCTATTAAAGTTTCAATTTGTCTAAATTTGACCCGCGAGATATCTTAAGCCCTAAGCGCTAAACCTTTAACAATGAGTCGGGTTTCCAACTTTGTGATATACGGAGAGTCCGTTGCGCGTTGCCGGCACGTTATAAATACATCACAATCGTTATCAACAGCCTTTTTTTGTTTTTTTTTTAATCACCATAAATACGGTTACGTTGGCGGGAAAATGTTTGACATAAATCGAAATATAGAACTTTTTTTTATTCTGACATTTTTTGTATAAAAAACACTGATAGTTAACAGATTAAATATTAACGAAGAAATCAGTACAAATTAAAAAAAACGTCGTTATTGAAATCATTGATTTTTACCGCCAAAATCATAACCCTATTTATGTATTTTTTTTTAATTTTGCAAATAAATATTGCATATAACTTATAAGCCAAGTTGCTAATTTATTTGCTTTATTTTTGTTTTTTTTTTTTTCTTCTTTTTATCGTGTATATATATATAACAAGGCTTACTCGATGTTTTGTTTAAAAAATGTAAGCAAAACTGATCCAATGTTTTAATCTTTATCAAAACCAATGAATAAAAGTTTGTTATTTTAATAATTATTAATTATAATTAACAATTACTAACAGCCTGAAAGTTTTCGACGATATTTTGTAAAATGTAAAAATATGTATAAAATACTTCATTAATATTATTGTAATGTAGAAATTGTAAAATCGAACATCTTGTAACATCATTTTATGATAAAATATTTGATATCAATATTTATTATATTTTATTATGAACATATTATATGTTATATATTTTATACCTGTTGAATTGAATTTAATGAAACTATTTGACACACAAATTAATATTATTTAAATGACAATGCAGCTAAATTTGCCGCAGGCATTCTAATACACGAAATAATTCGCAGACTTGTTATTTGAACACAGTACAACCGTTTTTCTAATTGAGATTCTAAATATTTTACCGATAAAACAACTCGTGCAAGCGAAGTCAAATTTACTAAGTTTCACAACGCCGCCGCTAGATGGCGTTAGGTGTATGAATTTGCAGTCTTATAAGTCGATTGGTTTGTATCTTACGATTTATACTTTTTCTTCGTTCAGCGGTTGTTCCTCGTGTTTCTCTGTGGTTTCCGCTGATTGGGGGGAGTTCCAGGGCTGCAGTTCTCCGGAGCCGAATACGACGAAGACTAGAGCCCCACACATATAGGTGCCGGCTAGGATGAAGAAAACTATTTGCCATTGTTCGTATGTGTTCTGTGAAGAATATGAGTATTAATTAGTTAGTTATTTCCAAGTAACAAATAATACTACTACTATTAAATAATAACAATGATTTCCATTTGTTTTATTATTTTACCTTAATATTTAGATAATGAGGTAAACTCGTACATAATTTAAAATTAATTAAGAACAAAGTACACATATAATAAACACATAAGTTAAACTTTAATTATTACGTACTCAATTTCAGACCGCACCTACCGCACGTATTTACTAAGTCATTACTCCAATACATAGTATAGAAATTATTGTTTAGACCCTTCTGCAGTAATCACTGCAGATGTGTAATCACACATCTCGTATGTATCAATACATATAAACCTGCCTCTTGAATCAATCTATCTATTGAAAAAACCGCATCAAAATCCGATGTGTAATTTTAAAGATCAAAACATTTAAAGGACAGACTTCGATCTCTTATAAAACCCAATACGATTTATTAAGTTTTATTGGCCCAGGGTTTGAACCTCAAACCATGAGACTATTGGGCTATTTACATGAATTAATAAGCATACTTACATGTTCCTTAGTTAACTCGCCGACCATGAAAGTTGAAAGCCAGCCGCCAAACGAAGACAGCGTATTCGCGATGCCAAAGATTGTACCTTAAATTAAAACAAACACATGAATCATGAACGACATAAAATCTAAATAACGTACGATTATCATTTTTATCGTAAAGTTTGAACATGTCCTGACTGTATTCTGTTATTATCAGCGTTGATTAAAAAACGCGGAAACAGTTCTTATCTCGTTGGTTGATTTTTGTTAATCAAACAAATTAAATAAACTACGTTTTTATTATAACGCATATCTATACAATACATATCTGTAATGCTTTCACGGCTTAACCGATGAAGCGAATTTGATGAAATCTGTTTTGAATCAAGCAGATACCCAAGGAAAAGAATAGGCTACTTTAGACTGCCCCCCCCAACCTCCTAATTCGTGAAAGCTATTATAATATAGCTTGTAAACTGAATAACCCGTAAATTTCCCACTGCTGGGCTAAGACCTCCTCTCCCATTATGGAGATGGTTTGGATTTTATACATTAAATTCGAATCTACCTATGAACTATTCGCGTATTAGTCATGACAATTTTAATCAAAATCAGTTTAGTATTTTAATCGCCAAAGAGAGACGAATGGAGTTACTTTCGCATTTATAATATTTAGTATAGTTAATATAAGAAAGATTCAAAAATGTAAATTAAATTAATTATATATTTAAACTTAAGATAATTGATTGTTGTAATTAAATCAAATACTTCTTTAAAATGATCGTCATAAAACAAAATTACCTATTGTCTGATTTATGGAAAAAATCCATGACTCACGTCAGTTTGTATGAGCCATCCAAAAATATTCCAGGCGCTGACCTGATGTTCATTTTACACAATTAACCCAAAGGTACGTGTCCGAGATATTATCAGACACTCCAGAAAAATGTTTAACCTATACTAATATTATAAATTCGAAATTAAATTAATTCTATATGTCTGTTTGTTTGTTACGCTTTGCCGGCTAAAGCGCTGAACCGAATTTGAAGCAAGCATTAATTCCGAGGATATTATTTGCTACCTCTTTTCAAACTTAAAGCCTATAAACAACTAATTAATTCATTGTTTTTTTTTATAAAGTCACTAATAGTATTATTACAAAATTATACTATTAGTGACTGTATGTGTGTCGTAAAATATTGACAATCGACTTGTAGATACGCTATTCTGATATTCGTATCCTTTTCCTCGGGAAAAATTATATGCTCCTTCATTTCACCCCTTGAGGGGGTAAAATGGGGGTGACTGTGGGGGTGAATTTTGCGTAAGTAAAAAGCAGGGTTCAACCAGTAATTAAAAGGGTCAATGCCTTGTCAATCAATCAATCATTTTTTTCTTATAGGGTTGCCATATTTATCAACATTCCTACATTCAAATAAATGTCCTCAAGGCGTGGATTATATTAAGTGATCACGGTTAGGTCTAGTATCAAAATCTTACCACTGAATTTAGGCGCTATGTCCAGTCCATTGCCAAGGTAACCGGCGGTGACCGCGCCGTTGATGGTGAGCGCCATTGTGAAGATCGCAATGGACCAGATCCTGTCGTGGCCGAAGAACGCTTGAGCGATCATCATTAAACCTAATACACAAATAATGAATATACAAGTTATTATAAATAAACTATTTTACAGCTGATCTGGACGTAGCTTTTTAAAACCTATGCCTATGCCTATGATAAAAAAATCCGAATAAACCACCTTTTTGAAGTCGAAATAGGAACAAATAATTTTCAAATGAAAACTATAATACCGTATCAATAACATGAAGTCCAACTTAATAGACCGTTTACATAAACTTTTATTAATAGCGTAAGCCGAGTTTTGTCCCAGTGACTATGGGAGGACAGCTACACGCAGATCGGTTATGGTCTCATTTGAAGCTTCAGCCGTAGATGTGCAGAAAATTAAAGACGATTCTTAATTGCCATTTACTACATTATTGCTGTTTAGTGAAAGAATTAATTTAAGAGAGCGGAAAAAAGTTACTGACCAAGTAGAGACCGGTGTTATGGCTGTATGTAAAAAAAAAACGTGCGAACAGATGTTGTCATAAATAAAATAATACATAAATCAAAACAAAATCTGTGATAGTTTTCGAAATTCGAAATAAAAAGAACTTTAGAATAACCGCGAAGTTTGGCGGGAGACCCAGTACTATAAATAAAGACAACATTAAGAAATTCCATTTTCAAATTACCAGGTAGTCCAACAGCGAATCCGGTGAAGAGTTTCCTCGCCGCTGTCGTGGAGAGGCGTCCACTGCGACGGAGGGAGTCAGCCAGCACCGACGATGCCAGCGCGCAGAGGTACTTGCCGAGGTACGGGAGGGACGACAGCAGACCATTCTATAACGAAAAATGATCATTATTAAATGCTGCATTTCAATTATGTACTTGACACTAAGTCACGTGTAAGCATTGAAAAAATTTACACATATTTGTTTGTTTGTGTCACCCGTAATTTCAGCACAGGATTCCAGCTTGTAACCCAGGAACTCAAAAAATAGCCACGAGCCTTTGTCACGATTGTTTTGTACATAAGGTAATTATTTTAAAAGTATTAAATAAGATAAATAAAAAAATATTAGAGGTCTGCTGAATTCTACTCAGAATGCATTCTACGAAATATACTAAGGTAAATAATAGGTAGTGCCGACCAAGTGCGAATCAGATTCACGCACAAGGGGTTCCATACCACTATCTATAAAGCACCTCTCAAATATCTATTTGATTTCGAAAAACTTCTTTTAACACAGATTAATGTTTCTCTAAACAGGTTTCAGGATTTTTTGAGTTAACTTTTAGTCCTGACCAAAGTCATTGATTATATACGGCATATAATTTCCAATCTAAAATGAGGTTTTATTCCGCCATAAAAACAAGCGGATAGTTACCCAGTGACTATTATTACGCGTCTATAAATAGCTTGGAATTCATTGAAAATAGCTCCTAGAAACTTGGAATCTGCGACAGGCGCCATAGTATGTTTTTTTGCGATGTTTAAAACTGCTTAGTAGTAAATGCAAATCAGAGGCAATGAGGGTCGCTCACCTCGTTAAGAGCTGTACATAGTTTTAGAAACGTTTATGATAAGGTAACTGTTATGTAACTTGTGGTTGTATGTTGTTGGTGGTTTATTTGGGCTAGTCCGCCACCTCAATCAATATTTTACCTCCAAACACTTACTATAGTTGTGTTGGGTTTGAAGGGTGAATGATTTCTTACGGTGCCTATGTCAGAGGGCTGGGTTGACTTTTCATCGGGTCCAACTGCTCAAATGCAAAGATGCTTAGACATTGGCCAGGTTTTCATTTGAGACATACAGGTTTCCTTACGATGTTTTTGTTTTGTTTTTACGTGAAAAATTATATAATACTTTTGTCCATCGGAACTATCCTATAAATGTTGAAAATTTACAATATTTAGAGAAGAAATGATATATTTTACTGGCAGACCCGGCCATGCCTAGCCCGGCTACGTTATACGATAAAATATATAGTTTAACTTGTTAAATGAACTCAAAAGTGTTTATAAAAGCCTACTTGAATACTACTACTTAAAGTATATTTTGATTTGAAAACGTGTTTTATAAAACACGCTGAATATAATGGTACAAATTCAATCAATCTTTTGTCAAAATAATCTGCGGTTTTGATAGATGCACTGTTCGAAAACTGATCCTTTCATAAGGTAAGATTCCAATAACAGCAAAACGAATACATAACATAATCATGACCAATATGTACAATTATATGAGTTTTAGTGTATTATTTGGAAACGTGTATTGGTATAGTAGTGAATCTAACCTAATATTATAAATCAGTCTGTGTGTCTGTTTGTTACACCTTCACGTTTGAAAATCAGGATACAAAAACACACGAGTGAAAACTATTAATGAGTAAAACATTATCATTACAATAAAGAAGAAGTTTCTAATGTGACGTCGTAAATAAACAAATTCTGTAGTATATTTAGTATCGGTATTGCCCGTACGAAGCCGGGGCGGGTTACTAGTTTTAAATGATTTCCTGTACCGCCTTCCGCTACATAACTTAAACTTAAAGATGTGTTTAAGATTAAAATAATGGCTTTCTAAGTAGATTGTCACAGCTACCGGTTTTATATGTAAGAAATAATTTATCACGTAATTTAAATTTAACATAAAGTATTAATTATTTATTAATTAAAACAGGCTCAGTTCGATGACTTGTATGTGGTTTATAACACAGGCCAATACCCGATCTTAATACTTTTGTAACTCGTTTTTATTGTGAATCGAACTATGAATCATACAAACCTTTTACAGGCAAAAGCTACGTTAGGCTGTTCAAGTGCAGACTACTGTATTATTATCGATTTTTTATGGTATTAGAGCTTCATGCTGGTAAGGTTAGTTGAGTCGAGATGGCCCAGTGGTTAGAACGCGTGTATCTTAACCGATGATTGCGGGTTCAAACCCAGGCAAGCACCGCTGATTCATGTGCTTAATTTGTCTTTAATGAATGAAATTCTGCCACATGTGTATTCCACCAACCCGCATTGGAACAGCGTGGTGGAATATGTTCCAAACCTTCTCCTCAAAGGGAGATGAGGCCTTTAGCCCAGCAGTGGGAATTTACAGGCTTGTTGTTGCTGGTAAGGGATCTCCTTCGACCCTGACTCTCCAATTACTCTAACGTGAAACATACTAAGAAATTGTTTACATATCTTTCGATTGCATAGTCCAGGGACGAGGGAAAGCAATCACTAGTTGCCGCCCGCGGGTTCGTTCGCGTTTTTTGGATTAATCATCAGTTGGTAAGTTTTTTTTTTTTTTTTTTTTTTTTTTTTTTTTTTTTTTTTTTTTTTTTTTTTATGGCATAGGAGGCAAACGAGCAGGAGGCTCACCTGATGGAAAGTGACTACCACCGCCCATGGACACCTGCAACACCAGGGGACTTGCAGGTGCGTTGCCGGCCTTTCAAAAAGGAGTAGGCTCTTTTCTTAAAGGTTCCCATGTCGTATCGGTTCGGAAAAACCGCCGGCGAAAGCTGGTTCCACAAAGTGGTTGTGCGAGGCAGAAAATGTCTGAGAAATCGCGCTGTTGTGGATTTTCGGACATCAAGGTGGTGCGGGTGAAACTTAGAATTTTGGCGAGATGTCCGAAGGTGAAATTCAGCAGCCGGGATTAATCCGAACAATTCCTCGGAACATTCCCCGTGAAAAATTCGGTAGAAGATGCAGAGTGATCCGACATCTCTACGCAAAGCCAAAGGATCAAGGAGATCGGAAAGAGCTTGATCGTCGATAACTCGAGCCGCTCTACGTTGGATGCGGTCAAATGGAAGGAGCTGGTACTGGGGAGCACCCGCCCAGAGGTGAGAGCAGTACTCCATGTGAGGCCGAATTTGCGCCTTGTAAAGTTTAAGGCGATGGGCCGACGTGAAATACTGTCTCGCCTTGCTGAGCACGCCCAGCTTTTTTGAAGCCAATTTGGCTTTGCCTTCCAATTGACCGCGGAACTGAACGAGGCTCGAAATATCAACGCCAAGTATTCCGATACTACCTGTAGCGGCTATCGGAATGTTCTCAAATCGTGGAGATACGACAAATGGTGTTTTTTTAGCGGTTAACGCGCAAACTTGCGTCTTTTTGGGGTTGAAATGGACTAGATTTAGCCGGCCCCAATTCGAGACTTCGTTTAATGAAGACTCGATTTCAGACACAAGTTTGTTCCGGTTCTCTTCGACGTTTTCCCGAGAAATATTAGCGCGGCTGGTGTATAAGGTGTCAACGGTACTGTCGTCTGCATAGCAATGAATGTTCCCGATTTGCAACAAATCATTGATATGCAGAAGAAACAGAGTGGGTGATAGAACGCAGCCTTGTGGAACACCAGCATTGACGAATTTTAAGTCAGAGCATGCACCGTCGACAACGACCTTGATGCTCCGATCTGCCAAAAAGCTGGTAATCCAATTGCATAATTTCCCGGGAAGCCCATAGGAAGGAAGCTTCGAAAGAAGCGCTTTGTGCCATACACGATCGAAGGCCTTCGCTATGTCCAAGCTGGCTGCTAATGCCTCCCCCTTGCTCTCAACTGCTTCAGCCCACCTGTGAGTAAGGTAAACTAGAAGATCACCGGCTGACCGACCCCGACGGAAACCGTACTGGCGGTCGCTAATCAGCTGGTTCTCCTCTAGATACCGCAGGAGCTGGCAGTTTATAAGGGACTCCATTATCTTGGAGAGCAAGGAGGTGATGGCTATAGGCCTATAATTGGACGGGTCTGAGCGGTTGCCTTTTTTAGGGATCGGATGCACCAAAGCTGTCTTCCAGGAATTCGGGACGACGCCTAATGTGTAGGATTGCCGGAAAAGACGCGTTAAGACCGGTGCCAACTCGGGAGCACATGTCCGTAGCACGATTGGAGAGATACCATCGGGTCCGCTCGACTTATGAATGTCCAAGGAAAGAAGTGCTTTACGAACTGCACTTTGCCGGAATTTAACCTCCGGCATCGTGGTATCACATCGCGGAATTGTTGGTGGAGATTTTCCTTGGTCATCCAGAGTCGAGTTCGACGCGAAGAGAGAGCCTAAAAGATCAGCTTTCTCTTTCGCGGTATGGGCCAATGACTCACCGTCTCTGTGCAGAGATGGAAAAGATGGCTGACAGAAATTCCCTAAGACAGCCTTAGCGAGAGACCAGAACGCTCGTGTTCCTGAAGGGAGACGCACCAGTCTCTCGCCAATTCTGCCAATGTACTCCGTCTTCGCCCTAGCAATCACGTTTTTGAGGGACCTAGAGGCAGAGTTGTATTCCTTTTTAAATGCGCTGGTATTTACATCACGAGACGCAGATGCATTAGCCCAGGTTTGATAGCGTTCCCACTTTCGGCGTGATGCCGTTTTGCAGAAGCGACCAAACCAAGGCTGGGACTTGCCACCGATGGGTACTGCAGAGTAAGGAATGAATAGTTCCATACCCTGAAGCACCACATCGGCAACAGAGTCAGCAGCAGCGTTCGGATCATCCGGCGAGAAACAAATCTGCCCCCATGGGTACGATGCAAAAAAAGACCGCATCCCATCCCAATCTGCTGACTTGTAGTGCCATACTCGGCGGCACCCAACAAAGTGAGGCCGTGAGTACCGCACAACCGGCACTGTACTTCGGACGAGACAGTGGTCAGACGAGCCCAGAGGGGGATCGACGATAACCTGATAGCCATCCGGATGTGAAGTCAGCAGAAGGTCCAACAGGGAAGGTGTATGATCCTCCACATCCGGTATTCGCGTTGGCGAGTTGACCAGTTGTGTCAGATCATATGCTAGAGCGAAGTCCAGAACAGATCTACCCGCATGATCGGTGGTGCGTGAGCCGAGCCATTCTGCGTGGTGAGCATTAAAGTCACCCAGAATAATGATCTCTGCGGATGGAATCTGCTGAAGCACGGAATCTGTAGCCATTTGGACGTGCTCAACCAGTCGGTCGGTTTCGGCATTACCGCTATGGGACCTATAAAGGCACGCATAGATTCGCGGATGGTCATCGCAGTCTACACGCAGCCAGATAATCGATAGGTCCTGTCCTTCAAGGCTGCCGAGGCGTCGAGAACAGATATCATCTCTGACGTAAACGCATACCCCAGCTCGTGGTATAAAGGAATGTTCCAATTTGTACCCAGGGTACGAGAGAAAAGTCGTATCGGCAGGAGAAGATATCTGGGTCTCGGTTAGAAAGAGCAAGGCCGGCTTCGCCGTTTCCAGATGGTAGTGAACGGCGTTGAGGTTGGAGTTGAGTCCCCTTATGTTGCAGAAGTCCACAGCGAGGGTGGTAGGGGTTGCCTTATGATGCCTGCTCCGTTTGCCCCGAACAGTGGCGAGCGCAAAATTGCCCCCCCCAGAATTCGGAGGGCAGCCTGGGCATCCCTGCTCAGGTGGTGTATGTCCTGAGCATGGATGCCCAGAGAGGGATTCTCCACCGCTGTCGCTGATGGTACCCTCCTGGGGTAATTTAACCAAATTCTGCACAACCATCAAGTTTTGGGGGGGAGGGGGATTGGGCCTCCGGAACTCTCACTTACCGGACGAAACGCGGTAGCATAACTACCACTTTACGCCGATTTTAAGTGAGAGAGTGGTACTTCCCCGGGCGTGCCGGCCCATTCGGCTGTAACCCGAAGGTATACAGCGTGGCACTACCACTTACCAACCAGTACCAACAAGTAGCTTATCACCATTCTTGGGATTTAAGCTGGCTTCATACTAAAATTTAACCAAATTAATTTTAATAACTTAGTCCAAAACTAAAATACATTGACGGAATCCGACGGACATAATAAAATTTAATCTAAATACCGAACTAAGAGCAAATAAAACCGAAGCCATTTACAATTATACTTTCAAACCATTACTGAAAGCCAAGAAAGGCGTCAGATATTTTTACGACAGTCATCCTGTACTGCGATCGGATATCTAGTGGAGCTTCTCACGGATCGTAAAGGGGTCATCAGACGGGGGACTGACATCGCCTTTGCAAATTACAAGGGAATGACGCTTGTAATTATTGTAAACAGTTAGTGCTAAATATAGACCGTGTGGTACCAACAGGTTTACGATACGGTGGAATGCGAGCGCCACACATTGCGGCAATACCACGAGATCGAAACGTATGATACGCCATTACCAGCTAAACGAGTGTTTTATTGCTGGGAGAAAATCATTATATAGTAAAATATTTATATGTTTATAATAATAAAGGTCTTGAGCATGGATGTGGATGGATATAGAGGTAGAAGACGACCAAGGAAACGATGGATGGATTGTGTGAAAGAAGATATTGGTTAAAGGAATGTTACTTGTGAGATGACGTCCGTTTGAGAAGCATGGAAGGAGAAGAAATGCTGCGCTGACCCCAAATAATATTAGGATAAGGGCAGGAGGATGAGGATGATGAAGTTTCTGTTTTGTATAATTAGGTATAATGTTACCAATAACTTGTATTTTCTAAAAAGAGTAAGTTTTCTGTTTTATAAAGAATCTTCCCCATTAAATTCATTCTGAATCGATCGTAACTTTATATGAAATTTAAATTGTATTTTCGTTTCAAAAATAATGTTTTGCATTGATTTAATTTGATACAAATAAATAAATTAAGAAAACGTTTATTTATTGAAATCCGACTTTTACAATTTTAATATTATATGTACCTATTACCGATGGCAGTAAATACACGTACAGCCAAGACGTAAGATCTTTCTATAAATTGACATAAAGGGCCTCATTGCAAGTGATTACCACTGCCCATATACATTAGCCTCATAAAGCACAAATATATTTTATATGACCCTTCTTCCCTTCCAAACACAAGACGAATAAATAAAAATTACATATTACTTTCCCGACTTTCAAACCGCCCAAAACCCTCGACCAGTTCAATAAATTTATCAACGACAATTTATCAATCATTATCACGTGACTACGCAATTTACGCATATATGTTTGGTCGCGTGAAGCTGTATCCTTCGTTCGATCTTCCGCAAAGATATCGTTAATTCTTTCGAAACCTCGCTGCGAACACGTGTTTCGACAACCTAACCTCATTATAATTCAAGGTGTTTTAAATAATGTATTTAGATAATAAAGTCACGAAATAAAATATATGACATACTGATAGTCGAGTTCGGAGTAAGGCTAGCAAGCGACACATATAAGTATGTCAGAACTATAGACAAGTGTAACAATGTGAATCAGTTGTTCGGGATGGCAACATAAAATTACGTTTTACAATCATACCAATCTCTCTATATTTCTTTGCAATCATCCAATTGTTTTCTAATGACAGGTCAATAATTTTTAAAATAATAAATAGTGTTATATGCCATTATTGATTGCTATACCATATAAATTAATATTAATTACATTTGTACAAATTATTGATCAATTACTTACAATAATAATAATTTATTTATTTTATTTATTTATTATTATAGTAATTAATAAAAGAAAAATACATTGTCCAAACAGAAGCCAATTTCGGATTTACATTTTTTATGCTTATCAGTTATGGTAAACTAAGGACAGTAAGTTCCTGAAGAATAGAAAAAAAATACAAAGCAAAAATACAGTAGGTATACAGAACATTTTTGTTAATTGTATATAATAAATTAAATTAAATAGTTTTTGTTATATTCCTCACATGTAATCATAATGTCTTATAATTGATATAGAAACAAATGACATAACACCGTATTGGAGGCTAGGGTTAGTCTCTAACACAAGAATATATATAGTTATTGGATTCGGAAAGGCTAATTGCCTAGCCCCACTTATAGCAGGTAAGCCAAGCCCGGGTAAAGAGCTTTAGGCGATCAGGTTTTGCCAAATGATCAACTTTGCATCTCTCTTGCTGGTTTGTTTTTTTAATGCGTAGTAATTGCTTCGGGTCAGCTTTCTTGTTGGACGGATACTTTTGATTCAAATATCCGACCTGTCAAGACGAAGTGTGTAGCCCTAAAATGCGCGATGTCATACAACTTCTGTTCTTTATTAAAACGATATTATTGTGCCATAAGGATTTCCATAATTTTTGAGGAATACTAGGGATATTTCGAGAAACCACCTGCACCATATAATGCGACACCGCCTTATTAAAATGGATTCAGTAGTTTTCGCAAGGTAGGTTAAAACACGATAATCCATTTTTTGCCTAAAAATCTAATCTTATACAAAACAACGTTGCCTGAACTTAGTATTTTCATACACCATTTTAAAATATTATTTTATTTCATATTCAATGTTAAAATAAATTACAAACTGTTAAATCAGTGCCAAAACATATCGAATGGAATATTTTCGCGAATCTAAATTTTAGTACGATTAGCGATACGGTGATAAATATTTTCTAAGAATATACTTCCTAAACGTTTCGTCACGTTCCCCTTTAAGGATAATTTAAGTAAATAACAAATTTCTAGATTCAATTAGTTAACAATTTACCCAACAATACATAAATATTGGATTTATTTTTTGGTATGTATCCGAATACGAAACAATATTTACTTTTCTGTAACCAAGTATCCTTTATATAGCTTAAATAGCTTATTTACACAAATTTTATTATTTATGCGAGATGTGTAGGCTGACTGGCAACTGAGACAACTGGTAGAAGTGGCCAGCGTAGCTCATAGAATTATGTATTGTTTAAGAAATATATCATTAATAACTAAAGCGTAGTGACGATTAGCTATTCTGGAGTTACACTAGCTCACTTACTGCTTTATATTACATTACGTCCCGATTTTATTCGATTTTTTTTTCCCACATACTAAAAGCAGCTCAATAACTTTATCTTACAAAATACGTTTTAGACTACTAAGACCACTTAAATTGAGTAACCCTTTAAATGATAGCCATATTATAACACATATTGAGGGTAGAACCATAAAAAAAAGGGAACGTGTGCAGTTTGGAAGTACTTCTATTCTTATAACAATACAAAAATATATTGTACCTTTTCAAATTAGCCTTATAAATATTATTTTGTATAGCGTTGTAAAATTACTAATTAGTACTTTATCGCAATAGAAAAAATATAATAAAAAAAAAAATGTATGTATCGAAAACATATAAGCGAGTTTCAATTTTATTTGAAGCGACAATACGAAACGAAAAGCAATCAAAAGAAATAAAGTACATTTTACGTCATATTTAATTATATTAATTGCTACCACCGATTCGGAATTTATAAACCGCGAAGAACCGGTAAGAAGCTGAGCAGTTAATAATCATCGAATCAGTTATCAAATACAATTAATAATATTATTGGTTTATATTTATTTTCTTTATGACACATAAGATATAAGATAATTTGTAAGTGTTAATTCCTCTAACCCCTTAGAAACCCTTAACAATGGATACGACATGCCATACTTGTGATACGAGGAATTAACACTCATACGACTCGTTAGTTTACGAGTGATCTTGGAACGACTCGAGTGATCAAGCGTTAATAGCTTTATGGGTAAACCTTTAGAAGTACATTCGGCTTCATAATCTATAACTACTAATATTATAAATACGTAAGGAAAAAAGAGTAGGTACCTTTTTTTTGCTAATATTTTTTCTAGTGATAATTGGCAAGAGAAGAAAGATCTTTAAAGAAAGAGTCTTTTCTTGAAGGTTCCAAAATCATATCGGTTCGGAAAAACCGCCGTCGAAAGCTGGTTCCACAGAGTGTTGTGCGAGGCGAAAATCGCGCGATGTTGTGGATTTTCGTACATCTATCTATCTGTTGCTCTTTCACGGCTAAATCACTGAACAGAATTTGATCTAACATCTAACGATCAAACAGTGAAACGCGCGCGTACTCGCGGGAGACAACTGGTTTAAAATATAAAAAAACTAGCCTTTGCCCGCGACTTTGTTCGCGTGGACTTCAGGTTCGTCCCGTCTAGTCTAGTAATCGCTTAAAATCGCTTCGTAAATAAGCCATTATTTCTTGTACAAAGTAAAGGATAAAAAATGGTTATTGTGGGTTATTCCTAAGAGATAAACATATACCATCACGGACTTTTTTGTAGACCTTTTTAAGTCGTACAATACTGTAGTACATTGTTTTGATCTATCTTGTAGGATTCAGTAAGCGTTTGCAATGTAAGCGCAAAAAATGTGTTTTTTTACGACCTCACATTAGAAACCTCAAAAATTGTAGCCTATGTGTTATTCTGATGTATAAGCTATATTGTGGTAAAGTTTCATTCAAATCCATTCAGTAGTTTTTACGTGAAAGAGTAACAAACATCCATACATACAAACTTTCGCCTTTATAATAGTAGTAGGATTCTAATATTAATTAATGATTGCACTCAAGTGTACTATCTATATCTATCATCTATATATAACAAAATTGGAGTGTCTGTTTGTAATAACAAAATACCAAAATATTTTTTTTTACATTTTTTGTCTTTCCGTTTGTTTCGGCTAATCTCTATAACGGCTGGATTCGACGGGACACAAAGCAAGATAGCTGACGTAATAATATTTTTTTTATTATAACTACATACTGATTTATTTAAAAGGGACTCTTTATATGGAGTCAAAAAATCCTACTATCACAATATTGATTAAAATTTTCATTTATATTTTAACCTGTGCTCGTGTGTACACGTCGGGGATTACCAGAGCCAAGATTAGTGAAGATAAGCGTCGGGTCTTTGATTAATCTATGATGGCCGAACAGGTCTTAATTACTGAGCAATAAAGACGATAATGCTACACCTACACTGTAATTACGTCTAGAGAATCCGGCGCCACGGACTTTCAAATAAATGCGTTATTGATTGTTTATTTAGCGAGATCCATTTGATAGAATTTTTTTTTAAATTAGACTTTAATTAGAGGTGTTACAAAATTTCTTCTTTTTTCGACCGTTTTTTAGAACTGTTATTCGAAATTCGAAATATTCAGTAATGTTGCCCGAATCGTATAATCGGTGATAACGTTTTTTAAAACTGTTTCGGAAAAGGTTAAATCGCTTACCTTAATTTAAGTTTACGATTTAAAAAAAAAACCATCCCTAACGCGTTGAATTTATTTATTATATTACAATACTAGCCGTACCCGCGACCTTGTACGCGATTGAATTTAACAAAATAAGAATTATTATAGCCTAATTTACTCCTTATTATATTAGTTATCTGCCAGTGAAAGTCCCGTCAAAATCGGTCCAGCCGTTCCAGAGATTAGCCAGAAAAACACACAGACAAAAATTGTAAAAAATGTTATTTTAGTATATACACCATGGATTCATACATATGCATTGAGTGAAAAAGGCTATTTTAATTTTACAAACAGACACGCCAATTTTATTATATTATGTCTAAATATGTACACTAATTATGTCTAAATATATACTACTTGTATATATAGTAGTGGTAAACAAATATGTACGTAAAATTTATCCCTGTATTAACTTGTAACGATTGAACCCAGCCATACTGAAATATGCTAAGTAAGTACTATATACATATGTCACCGTAAGATTAGAAAACTCGTTAGATTACAATCTATCTGGTCAGACTGTAAACTGTCGAAATATTGTTAACCGTGAATCTTTTAAATTTATAGTTAGAAAATTAATTAAGACAGACATCTCAATTTCATTTATTTAGTATGGATTTTTGTTCGTATTTAATGCGTACGCTTCGCTTATCGGATTGCGTTGTGTGTGTCATTCCAAACTTCCCCGCGGACAAAACACATCATATCATAATGAAAAATTGTTTTGCTTCCTTTTATAAAGAGATGAAATTTTTAAAATTCAAGTTTATAAATATTTAGGTACTTCTGCTTATTACTATACGAAAATATTTAGCTAGTTAATAAATAATAGTTGTCACCTGCGGTTTGCTTTTCAGGTGCTAGGAAAAAAGAAGTAGCCTATGTCCTACCTAGGAGTTCAATCAAGCATTATACCAATTTTCATCAAATTCGCTTAAATGGTTTAATC
Source organism: Vanessa cardui (assembly GCF_905220365.1). Taxonomy (NCBI): domain Eukaryota; kingdom Metazoa; phylum Arthropoda; class Insecta; order Lepidoptera; family Nymphalidae; genus Vanessa; species Vanessa cardui. The sequence goes on from NC_061139.1 coordinate 11,476,793, forward strand.
GTTAAAGAGCGACAGATATACAGACAGACAGAGCCGTTTCACATTTACTATAGTAATAATAGTATTGATATATCCTTGTTATCATTTTGGCGCATAAAGCCGCATTAATAAAGGAAAGCCTGTTAATTGTCAGTGACATTCAATCTCCGCATACAAATGACATTCTCGTGAGTCTGCTTAACGTAATTTACTCCATCGCTTCATGGAAACGGTATTGAACTCATCCTTAAAGAGATTAAACATGCAATGACATCTGCTTAAGTTAATAGATAAGTAAATCTAATTATTGCTTGGATATACTATGAGGATAACAGCCTTATCCTTACATAATTTAAAACGTCGCTTAGCACTATCTGTCACAACACGTTTTGGAGTCTTCTCCGTTTATTACAAATGTTGTATAAGCTGCTGTGATATGGCCTCTCCCCTATGGAATGCACATGTGGCAGAATTTCTATGAAATTAGACATAAGCGGGTTTCCTCACGATGTATTCCTTCACTTGCATATAGTGATGCTTGCCTGGGTTTGAACCCACAATCATTGGTTAAGATGCACGCGTTCTAACCACTGGGCCATCTCAGTTCTGTTATTGAAATTTGATCAGCTATAAATTTAATTTATCTATCTCCATTCCAAAACAGTTGTAGGTAAATTTGAAACGTAAAAAACTTACCTAAATAAAGGATAATTTTATTCAAATGTTACCTACATATAATTATAATAGCAAAAACAAATTTCTACCGGAGGATAATACTTGCAACCGTCTGGATAGTCGACGTATCAAATAGCTGTCAATTCTAATGAGGTAATTGACGGTACAAATGTTATCGTATACGATCAATTGTCCTCGTGAGCACTAAGCAGATAGATGGGATGATGCATCCTGCGTCCTCATTCTACGATCATCTAGTTCCGGTACTTCATCGTTAACTCGTTATAAGGGTTTAACCATTATATGGAGCATTACTCTAGAAATGGTAGTATAGAATTACGGTTCCTAATCCTGTCTATAGAATTATAGGGTGTTCTGAGTGTATATTAAGTATGTACGCAATTAAAAACATCATCAATCAGATCAAATGCGTGATCAGAAATATTTGTTAGATGATTGTTTCGGGCTGGTACACAACAACAACAGCCTGTAAATTTCCCACAGCTGGGCTAAGGCCTCTTCTCCCTTTGACGAGAAGCATATTCCACCACGCTGGTTCGTGGAAATGGCTGGTTTGTAGACTTTGATTTGATCGATCGATTATCGTGAGAAATAAAGAGGATGACTTCTCTAAATAGCACGAGATCAATCAGGAACACAAATTATGTACGTGTTGGTACACATAAATGATTTTTATACGTTAGTTAATCCATACTGTATGTAATCCATGTTATAAATGTGAATGTAACTCTGTATGTCGCTTTTTCACGACCAATCCACTGAACCGAGTTTGATTAAATTTGGTATGAAGCAATTTTGAACTGCTCTTTTGGATAACACATGATAAAGCCCTTTAAACGCGAGCGAAATCACGGCTGACAACTAGTAACAATTATAATTGTAACTCGAAATGAAAATGACTTCAACAGCGTAAAAAAGCGCTACAAACTATGTAGATATTACGATTCCAGGCACAGAGATCTCGATATCGTCTCGTCGCAATAAAAATTGAAATGTTACTAGACCATCGTCTAACTTTGAGCCAACAAAGAGCCGCATTGAGCCGTAACTTACAATTACGTGCGCGGAACAGGGTTGCATAACAATCATCTGAAATGTACCAATGCATATACGCGGCCCTATCACTATACTACACAATATATTTCCAGAATTATACACGTTTTAAAGAAACAGTATTAAATATGTCGAATTGATAAATATATTTAAATTGAACTAATTTTTCTGGAAATGCTGACCACAATCGACATAGCTACATGCTCATTGGTCGATTGCAATTGATGACGTAATAAAAGACCAATGAGCGTTCTGATAAAAATAAATTATCTGTCTTGGATCTGAATGTTACAAAATTTTTATAGGGGAAGATATTTTCTTACTTTACAAACTATCACATGAACTAAATACAAAATATGTTACATAAAGCTTAGTCGATTTGAAAAAATATTTATCAGGTATACTATACCTTATATTTTCAAAGATCTATTCCTACCACACGATGAACAAAAAAACAACATTTAACGATATCATTGGTCCAGTATCTTCAATTGTAAAAGGCTATTGGATAAAGATTTGATTTATCTTGAAAATTTACTTGCATCGTACTCAAATTACATCGTACTCTTCATTTAACATAAAAGGTAATTAATATTTTATGACGTCATCCTAACAAAGATGTACTATCAAGTACGAAATTAAAATAATTCAGCTGATCGCGTTTATAGGTTGTATCATTCTAAGTCGACGCCGACTCCAGACGATTACCTCACAAAACGACAGCTAGGAAGGAATTTTATAGCGTCTGCGAGCCATATAGAACATTAAGGTCGTCTAGATGAACTGGCGAATGAAACAATAATAATACTTGCGACGCGTTAACACAATAAACCATTTAAATATGTTTAATTCGCTTTAAATGAAAAAGCATGGAGTCAATACCTGTTGACTTCCAGGCAGGATATATTACATACACATATAATTGTATTTAAATAAAATGATTGTATTTCTTAGTGTTGAAAAAGAGTAACTACTGACTTTCTTGCAGGTTTTTCTCGGTAGAACCGGCTTCTACATTCCGAACCGGTAGTAGCTTCACTTAACTGTTAAATGACGATTCAAAAGTGCGTGTAAAAGCCTACTTGAATAAACTTTATTTTGATTTTGATTTTAAACTATTCTAGTATATATGTAGAAAATGCAATGTTTCTAAATCATTATTCATTACACAGTATAAAATAAAGTTGCTTACCGCTGTATGTCCCTATGTATATCTTTAAAATTACGCAACGGATTTTCATGCGGTTTTTTTTTTAATAGATGAAGTGATTCGAGAGGAAGGTTCTTGTATATAATACATGGACAATATAGTAAATAAAGAAGAAAAAAACTGTAGTTTATTTAGTATCAGCATTGAACACGTGCGAAGCCGGGGCGGCTCACTAGCAATCTATGTATATAAATAAATGAATGTCTCCACATTTGTTCTCTCTGTGTTCTTAAATAATTGATATGATACGATTATGATGTACATTTGGAGGGTTATTCTACGCAAGCATACGTAGGATCTTAGACAAGAAAAGCCGATTTGAGTGAAACTTTTTATAAAACCCGTAGTCTTATTCTATTTATACGTCACTAGTTGTCGATCGCGGTTTCGATCGCGTTTTAGGGGTTTGATTATCACGTCTTAAGCAAAAAAGTAGCCTTTATCTTTTCCTTGGAGTACAAATTTGCTTAAAACCAAATGTCATCAAATTCGGTTCAGCGGTTTGGTAGTGAAAGAGCGACTGACAAACTGACAATACAGAGTTACTTTCACATTTATAAGAGTAGTATATATTATCAGCTCGTATAATAAACAATTACAGATAGTATGTACCATTTATAATATCTCTTAGCACTATCATGGATAATACTTGACACAATGGATAAGTAATGGTTGTAATCTATAGGCGTCCCCTGTCCCAGAAAGTTAGCATTAAATAATCTTTCAAATCATTTTGTGAATCCTATAAAATCATTGAGGTAAGGACCGAGAAAAAAACACGTCCGTGTCGCAGCTGGCACTAGGGTGACCATACGTTTAGCACAATAGAATATTGATTCCTTAACGACATCATTGTACAAACACAAGGGACATAACATCATAGTTCCCAAGGTTGGTGCAACATTGGTGATATGAGAATCTATTGATATTTATTACAGTACCAATGTTTGGCCAGTGGTGGCAACTTACAAGTGTTACAATTATTTTGTTTGCCTGAATATGTAGTATAAAAACCGAATCCACAAAACATATTATTCATAATAATTTAAGCATTTTCCTGTAGTATGATTATTTTGTTATCATTTTAATTCTATATAAATTCAACACTTAGTCACTCGTATGCGAATAGGAGTGACTAATTTGATCGAAATATTGTTGCAACCGCACTAGTTTGATGAGAAGACGTTTATTTATTTCATATAGGGACAATGTAACGGATAAACAATTTTGTAATTATGTTCCAAATATTCTGTTTATATTTATTTTCTGTCCTGCTATACTAAGCGTTGAAATTAGTTTTACGCAAATCACCAGAATACAGTGCCATAGAATTTTAAGTATAAGTATCTAATACTTTGTAATTATTATTTATATTATTTTTTTATATTTAAAATTACAGCGAATATAGTGCAACCCATGTAATAATCGACTGAATTTGATGCAACGTGGATTTACTCCTATTGAATAGATGTATACTTCCGATAATTATTAATTACTTGAAAACGATGAATTAATTAAATGTTAAAAAATATATGTGAACTATATTGATATTTAATTTCAGATTAACGTTGTACGAGTAATGATGCAACTATATGCGTTTACTGACCTGTTATAATTTTAGTATCTCTCAGAGTGATTTCTTCTTTTTTTATTACAATATTTTTACCATCAAATAAATTTGTTTTTCATATATTTTGTTAATAGCTAAGACTCAATTGAAAAAATACATATTTGTGTTAATAATAAATAAAACAAATGATAAATTTAATATAATTTAAATATATATGTTGATATTATAAATGTAAAAGTAACTCTGTCTGTCTGTCTGTCGCTCTTTCACGACCAAACCGCTGAACCGAATTTGATGAAATATGGTATGAAGCAAACATGAACTTCAAGAAAGGCTACTTTTTTGCCCAACACATGACAACTAAACGCTCAAAACGCAAGCGAAGCCACAAGCAACAACTAGTATCACAATATAACAGATAAATACGAAGGATACATAGATATATATCAAATATACATATAATATATTAGCGTTTTATAGCCAAAACAAGGTTGATAAGTATTTCATTCGAGATACTCAGGTGGGAAAACCTGCTATTTTATATAAGACCTGAGGTTGTCCACATGGCTGATGCAATAGAGTAAGAGTCTTGCATCAAACTTGTTTATCTCCAATAATTTTAATAGAGAGCAAGCAAAAATCAATTTAAGTATTTTGTAAATAGGTTACGAATGTAAATTTTATGTTCAACGTTAATTAACTTTAAAGTTATTCGAACAATTGGGACATAAATATTATATTATAAAATATCTAATAAATTATCTTTTTAACAACTCCATATGCAGACTTTGGCATTGATTCGAGTAAAAGAGACGTATGAAAAATACTTAGGAAAAACTACAATGATTAATAATTCTACTTTATTATAACTATGATATACGACAATTAATTTAATTAATTGTTACTCAGGTATAAATTAAAATAACCTTCTTTTTCGAGATACATTTGATTTGAACTTAATGGTATTATAAATGTACTAAGACATAAACTTATAGCAATTATAAAAATGTACATATAGAGCCAGAAGGAACTATATGCGATTAAGATTCTATGGCAAATAAAACATATGATAATATATGTAATTACAACAACATACGACAAGATAAAATCAAACATTAAAAATTAGTTTCCGATTAATACCGTTAGTTGTAAAATAATTCAAATAACAAGCAATCAGCTGTTTGTAGCCGGATACATCAAATATATTTTACATATTAATACCATGTAGTGAAATGTCGCCATTGAGACTATGTTATAACGACATACATAAAATTACAAAATATAATTATTTGGTCACGTATAAGCAACTAATTTTATACCTTATATTACAAAGACACGTGTCAATATTAGACGTCGCTTATTGATTTTTCTTAGAAATAATTTATCACGACTATTGAAATACATATGCACGTGGAATGAGTAAGTCCATATATATATTCATTTGATAAAGATCTTAAAAGTAATTATTATTTTATATTAAATTATCGGTGGGAATGTTTTGATTTGGCTGTTTCGACTCAATCGCGCTCAGTATCAATATTATTAATAAAAAACCTTTACAAATTTATTTTCAAATTTTGGTGTATGTTGAATCAAAACAGATTATAAAATATTCTTTTTTCAAATAAGGCAGACTTTATAAAGTACTTTAGAATCGAGATGTTGTATTTATATTTTGTCGTCGACTTTTGTGTAAAGATGATATAAATGTACAAAAGGTAACCGTAAAAGTATGTCATGCAGCACATGTCAGGCATTAGTTATGTATTTATAAAATATATAATTAAAAAAAAAAATTTCGTCGAGCACAAAAGCGGTTAAAATTTTGTAGACACAACAGCTAAGAAATTGTTATGACGCTTATATGTCTTAACTGCATTAACAGCTAATATTATTAAGGATAACTAACTAACCATAAAAAAGAAGGCACACAATATTATAATTTGATTTATATTTTTGATACGATCGTATCATCCCACAAAATATATAAAACTTGAGACTTGCCTAAAATTAAAATCTTTATGGTCACCCTACTATTGTACGAACCACGAATTCGTTATTGTGAATTTAATTACACCTCTATAAAAATAATTTAAACTTTATATCCATAGAAATAGAGTTGCGATTACATTGAAATGATTTATATATAAATTCGGAAGTAAATATAACCGTGTACCATGACTGAAACCTTCGCGAATCGTGGACGATGAACTTGGAAGATTTATTCAGAGATTCGTAAAGGATGTCGCGATTAACTCCGGTCAAAATTACACAGTCGAGTTTATCTTAATCATCTTGTGACTGGCGCGATGGCCCAGTGGCTAGAACGCTTGCATCCAGTGGCGTAGCTATAGTAGGGCAGGTGGTGGCACAAGGCCCCGGAGTTCAGGGGGCCCTCTTCACTAAACCTTAAGCTTCTGAAGCTAGAAAAACACGACCCTGCCGCTCAAGATTTCTTATTTGGTATCTATAATTTTAAAGGGTAATTATTACTTCAAGAGGGATGGGTGAGGGCCCAATTATTTTTCTATGCACCGGGGCCCTTCCTCGCCAAGCTACGCCACTGCGTGCATCTTAACCTTAACATCTTAATTGCTGGTCCAAACCCAGGCGAGCACCACTGAATAGTCATTTGCTTAATTTGTGTTTATAATTCATCTCGTGCTCGGCGGTGAAGGAAGACATCGTGATAATATATAATATAGAATATTTTCCAAACCTTCTCCTTAAAGGGAGAGGAGGCCTTTAGCCCAGCAGTGGGAATTTACAGGCTGTTGTTGTTTGTTGTTATTGTCTAGTGACAATGAAGCAACCGAAATGCGGAAAATGCTTAAAATATGTATTATTTATTCAACTTTATTATTAATATTTGTAGGCTAAATTATGCTAATGAATTGTTTATTTATAATAAAAATGAATCAATATTATAATTGATTATAGACTTTATTATCCTGTCTCCCAAGACTAGTATGCGAATACGACAGGCGCCTCATTAATTCAATTAAGATTGACAGTCAATAGTAGTCTTTAAGATACTTCACCTGTATTAATTATTTTAATATAAAATATATTAATTTAAACTTTAAAATGTAAATCAACTCGATTTTACAGTCTATTAGATTGATTACAAATTTGCCATAATTAATTACAAGGAATATCTTTTTTTTCAAGTATTAGTGAAATTAATTATGCGATGAATTAAGGACAGCTATTACTTTATTTAATAGCCACTGTCGCTGAGTAACGTTGATACCAGACATCCGATTGTAATTTTAGCGTAGTGTGACCGAGTCTTAAATATATTTAAAACACCGTTACTACAATGGCTTATACATTAGTACTCCTCAAGTGGTTAATGACTATATCACACATGTAAATGATTAATGAAAAATATTATTTTTATTGATAGTTTATTTTGATAGAATTAGCATTCCAAACCAGCGGTAGTTTTATTTTTAAATAGTAGTCGCTCACGGTTTTGTCCGCGTTTTTAAAGGTTGATGAAGTTTGAGGCATAGAAAAGGCTATGTACTTCCTTTGATATTATTTATTTTATTTATTTATTTAACTCTTTGTTGCACACCAATATAATTTCTATAAAACAAAATTGTCCAAGCAAAAGGCGGTCATATGGCTTATAAGCCATTTCTTCCAGACAACCTTTGGGTTAGAAGAATAATGTGTATGGAAGACGGCAATATGGTGGTGCAGTAAAAACTTACATTATGAAATAATAACGAATACAACTCAATAAATATAGCAAATACATAAATACCAAAAAAATAATACATAAAATATAAAGCAGCTTATAAATATTTATAAATAAATCATATATACATACATATATCTATATACGAGATATTAAATCTCGCTTAACACCAAATTTCATCAAATTCGGCTCAACGCGTGGTCTTTAGTCGTGAAAAATCAAAAGACAGAAAGATAAACTTTCGCATTTATAATATTAGTATAGTATAGCCGACTCCTAGTGGTTAGAACGCGTGCATCTTAACCGATGATTGCGGGTTCGAATCCAGGCAAGCACCGCTGATTCATGTGCTTAATTTGTCTTTATAAATCATCTCGTGCTCAGCGGTGAAGGAAAACATCGTGAGGAAACCTGCATGTGACAAATTTCATAGAAATTCTGCCACATGTGTATTCCACCAACCCGCATTGGAACAGCGTGGTGGAATATGTTCCAAATCTCCTCAAAGGGAGAGGAGGCCTTTAGCCCAGCAGTGGGAATTTACAGGCTGTTGTTGACATAGCCGACTCCAGTAAAATATATTTTGATTGGATGGATCGATGATTCAGTGAAATCTCTATCGTGCATTAAATTAGCAGTCCTATTTTTAATATCACCTAGATCTATCATCTAACTCAATTACTCACGTGTTTGATGTCGTAGTGCAGGATGCTCTCGATGTAGGTGGGCAACTGGTTGACGACCGTGAAGTAGCCGAACACGGAGGCGCCGTGCGTCACCACGATGGCCCAAACCGGCGCTGACAGCAGCATGCGCCGCCACGGTACCGCTGTGTGCTGCGGCCACAAACGTATTACATACCCACTTGATCTTATCTACACTGCGGCCACAAACGTATTACATACCCACTTGATCTTATCTACATTATTGATTGTGTATCTAAATAACCGTTTGAGATTTGTTTATGGAATTTCATAAAAATTTTGCCACATGTGTATTCCAAGCCGCATTGGAACAGCGTGGTGGCATATGTACCATACCTTCTCAAAAAGGGAGAGGAGGCCTTTAGCCCAGCGGTGGGAATTTACAGGCTGTTGTTGTTGTTGTTGTCGTTATGAAATTTGAAACACATATGTATCTCGTAAGTGACACTATATGAGCCAAATCTGACACGTGGATGTCAAATAGTTTTTGATTTATGAAGGGGTCAAACGTGGCTCCAAATGGTTCGTGTAAAATTACACACGGTGATGCTCGACAGTTCTGTTGACTGAACTTGGCTGACACGCTACCGAGTGTCTAGATAATTGAATACATTTGCACTTTTTTTTTGTTGGAGATCACGTAAGCCTGGTTAGGATTGGTTGGATTGATCAAGTTTTCATTCCTCAGTATTCTACGATAACCTCAATGCTTTTAGTATTGTTGAGTTCAAGTTTAAAAGGTGATTACGAACAGTTTCCAAGATGGTAGGTGCATTTGATGGCGGGCTGGTTATTATTTCCAACAGTGCCTATACCCAAATACTAGCAGGTCACCCATATGACTTACCACTTAACACTTTTATATAAGAAAATGTATTATTTTCATCGCAATCAAACCATTAGCACTTATAATTCACTGACGCTGTGTTTTTCCTATTTATCGTCATTGTTGTCACCTGCCATAGCGATGGCAATAAACGCCAACTATATGCCAAATTACAAATGCATGAAACGAATCTGCCAAGGCTACAAATTGAAATGCATTATGTAGGGTCTGATAAGAATGTAAATAGCAAAGCCCAAGGTGACATCGTTCGTTTGATTCATAATATAACATTTTGAAAAAACACATTTTCATACGGCCCTGAGTTTATTTTATCGATGTTTGAACTGGTTTGGTAAACAATGGAATTCTATGTACGTCTTTTATTCGGGGTTTTCAGGCATTTGAATATAGGTATTAAGACATTATCTTATACAAAAAAACTTATAAATATATTGTATAAAATTCAATACACGAATTTTTATTGTGATCAAAAGTATGAATGGAAATTATGTGGCATCTATTGTATAATTACGTTGCAGTGAGAACTATTTTCCGATTAAATTTACTTATCACTGAGAACACCTGACAGTATCTTTGGCTGATGAAATAAGTTGAGTTGGCTACAACCAAGTTTGGTGGACTTTTAAGGAGGTAATTCTCAATTCGGTACTATTCTTTTTTTTTCAATAAATTGAAATAAGAATACAACAATAGTCAGTTTACACACAATACCCAAACAACCAACCCTTTTGTGCGTTGAACAAAATAGATTCAAAGAAAGAGGTAGTATATCTGTAAGTGTTATACATACTCCTTTGTTAGTGTCCTGTGGCAAGGCCTTCATGAGGTAGTTCCTCTCTGTGTCGGAGATGCGCGGATGCTGAGCGGGCGAGTCGTACACCACCGCAAACCACGCGACCGACCACATCACGCCGATTATACCTGGCACACAGACACACATTATACATATCAACAACCTTTAATTCAACTAGTATGATTTTGTAAACTTCTCAATCGATTACACCATAATTATAAAAAAATTAAGAGCATTATTCACTGAAGCTAATCCCTGCTGCATCAGAAACGTTTCACTTATACATTACATATGAAAACGTTGCAGTTAGTTTTTATTTTTTAATGTAAACTAGGTAACACATACGCAAGCGCAAGGCATGGGCATAACACCTTATAAGTTAATTTGTTTTATTTTGGAATTGATCATATAAGACCATCAAATCTTTTTATGTCAAAATGTGTGGTTTTTAAGTATGTAAGTGATTGTGTGTTGCAGAGTGCAAATGTTTATATTATCGTGTATTGTCTATCGGCAGTCACTCATATCTTGACAACAACGATGACATCAAGTGCATATGACGCGAGTATCTTAACGACCGCCTGACTAACACTTATAGCATTCGATTCTACAGTGTCAAACATTTAACTTTACTGTTTATAATTGTATATCAAACCTAAGTAATCGATTCATCTATGTCAGGTTCTGCCATATACTAAAACTTGAGCCTTATTCGCCGAGCTCCAGGAATAAAAGCCTACCAGGATCCAGTAACAGTAACAGCTGCAACTATTTTTTGTTGGTCAGGCACACAGTTCCCAAGCAACCGTAACGAATTACAATAATTTAAACTAATAAGGAACCTACTTCATTGATAATGTTTTTTACTATTTTCGACTAATATACCATTCAATAGGGTATAAAATAGTAGGTATATCTCAACTATATTGTGTCGTATATTACCCTTTGACGAAGCCCCTAACCTAACCTATACCCTTGTCTAATGGGCCCTCAATGTGCATTTCAGTACCAGTAACATTACAAAAAAAGAGTTACAGTATAAGCCAATAAGGGACCCCTGATTATTATAATGACTAATTACGCTTTAAAATAGTGAAGGAATTTTAAATTTGTTCAATTTAAAACATGTAAAACTCTGTGTACAAATATAATTATGATAAGAATATGACTTACCAGTGAAATAAAACGCTGATTCCCATCCGAAGTGTGCGATCAGAAAACCGCAGATCGGCATTGTCATGGCTGCACCCAGAGATGACGCTGTAAAGAAATACAATTTTATAATTTGACTACTATAGCTCCGTGTGGCTATTCGTAACAACTATATAGTCTGATTCGTTGCATTATGTTGAATAGCTTTCCAAATAACTGGGCTATCAAACCTATACAAATAGCGTATGTATTCATTTATACATTAAGTTGCTATGTCTGCCTGCCTGTTATGCATGGTTTACTCGGTTAGTGACTGGGCTCAGAGACTCGGTACTTCGGGCCCAGTAATTGGCTACATGCATAGGATTAGTCATTTATAAAAAAATAAATATGAGACAACATCACATACATTACTCTGATCCCAATGTAAGTAGTTGAAGCACTTGTGTTGTGGAAATCAGAAATAACGACGATACAAACACCCAGACCCAAGACAACATAGAAGACTAATGGTAATCTACATCGACTCGGCCAGGAATAGAACCCGGGACCACAGAGTGGCGTACCCATGAAAACCGGTGTACACACCACTCGACCATGGAGGTCGTCAAAGTTATAAAACAGTCAGTTAGCTACAAAAATGTGGACGCTCTACAAAGAAGTGTCAGTGACTGCCAGAACATGTCCATATAACGCCAGACGCATTAAAGTGTCTAACTGGCTTGAAACTAAGTGTCTAGACAAATCCAATAGCTAGCGCTGGACTATTTAGAATATGTATATAAAATATAAATTTCGCTGTGCACATACACCATCTTCGGCGCGCGGCAATTTATCTATATAATTTTTCCCGCGCTTTGCGATGTGTCATTCTTGACGACAGATGCATAAATACACAGATAATAAATATTCATATGAAACATTAATCTAATACCAATGAATTCGTTATTATGTATCTGTGGACACTAAACTTAACATAATTGTATAGGAAAATATTGCAATTAGCATATAAGGAATACTATTAGCGAAAACACTATGGATAAGTCAAGGCGTGAGAGGCATTTCGTTTTCCTCAAGCGCACCTAGACCCAGTTGTGGGAAAGGACGCAGGGCGTTAAAGTCACACGTTTAATTACTTAGTATTAGGTTGAGGTTTTAAAACGCCTTGGACTCGATGCAAATTGATTATTCATTTTATAGCGATTTTTTAAGAGATATGAGGAATATTAAATGGAAAGTTTATATGTAGCGTTTTATTTTACAATAGCCTTTATTTTGCGTAATAGCTTTCTCTATGTACAGTTTCTTACAACTAAAGGAAATCTTAAAAAAGGATGGTAGGTTTTTTTTTATATACATACATACGATAACATTTTATTTTAACTAATAATATTCATTACAGATTTGCCAAAAAGAAATTACTTATAATTATATGTATACACATTACGTCTGTAATCCGTATACTCGTCACTACATAGCGGGTTGGAAAAATAATCTAGTAACTGACAGAAATATCACCTACATAGTTTATAATCATACTATTAACGGGAAAAAACCGATGTAATGAGGACGATAGAACACAAATCATAAATGTTACAAAAATGTAAGGGCGGCAAAAATTGAATAACCTACTAGCCTACTAGCAGCAGATTTGTAAATCCGCCACTGATGACAGAACGAGTCACGCTGACTATTGAGTATGACTATTGATTATTTTCATAAATGAGATTTTAGCGCTATATTTATGTAATATTATAAATATAAAAGTATGGATGTTTGTTGCTCAATCATGCCAGAACGTCTGAACGGATGCGAATGAAATTTGCCAGAGATGTCTGTGCCAAATTTCAGATTAGTCTGGAACAGCAATTTTATCCCGGTAAAAAATACACAAACATTGAGCTGTCTCCCAAAAATACATATTACCCTTTCGGAGATCCAGTAAAAAATAATTCCAGGAAAATGCTATATGGTAAACTTATTTGTATTGTATAATACATTGGTATGTATTTACAAAATACGTCGCAATATTCGCAAGGAAACTTTGTAATAGATAAGAAATATGAATTTATTTGTAAATTCGTACCGGAGATTCCAAAACACACTTCATGCTCGGCAAATCCAGCAGATGTAGTGTGTTAAAATCGGCAGGATATTCATAAATTTAAATATACTTTAAAATTGTGAAAAAGAGTAACTACTGAGCTTCTTACCAGTTCTTATCGGTAGAATCTATATTACATTTAATTCGACACGATAACAATAGATTCAAAAGAGCTTTTAGGAGCATATTTAAATAAGAAATATTATGATTTAGGATAATTTTATTAATGAAACTTATATACCGATATAAATTTTCAATTCAATTCTTGGTTTAATGGCTTTTAGTTGTGACAGGGCACAGATTATTTCGCCAATATCATGTAGGTACACTAATTTAATTGTAACCTTAAATGTTTTAAAAATGAAACAAATTTTCTATATATAACTTGCTTTCTATTTATATAATTTCCATTTTACTTTTAATCGAAAATGAATATAACATTGACTCGACTTTCAAATCAAATTTGCACATAAAAATCTAATGGTACAATGTTTCAGCTACATTGTTCAATCTTTCAGGATCAATCTGATGTGATTAAGAATAATAAGTACGTAGTTAAAAGACATTCGATTAATGAAGATTGACGCGTAACCTTGAAATTGTTTTCATACAGTAATTAGTGAATTAGCAATGGATAGATCACGTGGGTTTGAATCGAAGATCGGTGGGTTCAAATGACAAGCACCGGGTTGATTGCCTCATTAGTTTTTAATTATTTTCGTTTTCTTATGGTGTCAGATAACGAGACCATATATTTGTCTGTGTCTGATAATAATCTGCCACATGACGACCTTCCCTGGTGGTGATAAATTCACTAGTCTTTGCAAGCCCTCTTTTGCTTGGAATTTTATTTACTTAGAGTATATTGCTTATTTATTTCGTGCTTGGAGGTGATGAGAAAGGGAAACAGTGAGGAACCTTAGATTTTCATATACCTATTCTTACTGAGTTGTTGTACCGTTAGCAAAACAATTTTTATATATTTTTTTTTTATTTTAAATTATTCAGTAACAATAGTCAAACAGTTTTGTTAAACAAAGTATAATTATATAACAAATAATAAGACAAAATGGCCACGTTTTATTCAATCTAATTACAAATTATCAATACAAAAAACCTGTCCATATTCATGAAATGCAGATTACGAATTACTGTTGTATCTGTGCATATTTAATCGCCATTGTTATTATTACAACTGTTTTATTGAAACAGATATATATTGAAGAGTAACTACTGAGTTTCTTGCCGGTTCTTCTCGGTAGAATCTACTTTTAGAACCGGTGGTAGCTTCACTTAATTGTTAAATGAAGATTCAAAAGTGCTTGTAAAAGCCTACTTGAATAAAGTTGATTTTGATTAAATATTCTCGTGTAGGTGGAATCTTCGCGTAGTTGTCAAGTATTAGGTAACCTACATATATCCATTATAAAACGCTTAGTAACTTGTGAGGAAAACTTCATTTATTTATACATGTAGGTAGACTAGCATATGGGCCATCTGATAGTGGTCACCACCATACACCAATGACACATCAATCTTGGGAGTTAAGATCTTGTAACTCTATTGTCTATAGTTACACTGATTCGCTTTCCCTTCAAACCGGAACACAATACTAAACGCCATTGCATTTGGCAGTAGAATATCTGATGAGTGGGTGGTACCTATTAAATGATTGATTACTTGAGACGCAATGCATAATAAACAATTAAATCAACTCACTTTTGCATTTATAGTATTAGTTTAATGTAGTAGGTATTGGAAATATTGTTTTTTTTTTCTAGTTCAATCTTTTACTAACATAGTTTTATAGATTAGTACGTGCGGGTCCAAGGTCTGAAATAAATATTTTTTTGTTTTAATTTTCGCAATGGT
Organism: Vanessa cardui; assembly: GCF_905220365.1. NCBI lineage: Eukaryota > Metazoa > Arthropoda > Insecta > Lepidoptera > Nymphalidae > Vanessa > Vanessa cardui. Next base: position 11,492,482 of record NC_061139.1, read on the forward strand.
ATTCCTCTTCGTGTAGTTACTTTACATACTAACTTGTCATTAGGAAAGTTTAACAGTATTTTTTTTTATGTTTAGTAAAATATTTGAGTTAAGTTTAATGACACCTGATAACTATGTCAAGAATTGCGACGTGAGTCTTGAAAAACTTGAACTCACTTTCAAGGCGTTCTGGTTAACTGAATCGTGGATTTTTTTGGTAGGATATACCCTTTTGTGGTATTACAAACCTACGAGAAGGTAAATTATGTATTTTTTTTATAATTCCTTATCATTAGAACCTATAGTTTCAAAATTAAACCCAATAATAATTAGTAATAATAAATTAGGACTTTATTCAAGCAGGCTTTTAAATTAACTTCATTTTTAGGGTCTATACTTAACAATGGGCAAAATATTAATTTTATTTTAAAATGACATTTATATAAAATATATTTTCATGCCAAAAGTTCGCGAAGGTATTATTTTATACAGCCAAATAATATTTGAATTTTACTGCGTATTTATTTTTCAGTCACATACAAAATTACCGACCGAGTTATATTTCGACAATTCGAAAATTAGGTAAATCTTTAATTATATAATAATCAAAAAAAGTCGACCGATAAAAAATTGCAAATCATAACGTTTTAATACCAAAATATGTTATTTATGTTTATAATAATTCTCTTTTATGTTTTATGTTTTTATTATCTAACGTAACGTTTGTTGTTAAAAATATTTCCTTGTTATTTAATCGTTATCTGAAATGCATTAAAAACATCGATTTACGTAAATGTACAGATTACACCATCAATGAATCGTCATATTCATATCGAATGTTTATTACATACATAAATAATGACAATTATTTACTGATTACGCATAAAGTGATTTGTGTCGGAGGTATTCGATCAATGAGTCGTCTGTGAAACTTTCCTAATGACCCAAGTATCAGTTCACCTCTGTCCTGATTCGGAATGAGAATTTTGATAGGTTATCACTTAAAAATGTATTAAGTGGGTCTTTGAGTGAAGAGACTGTGAAAAGTGATAAATACAATTATTTTTTATGCAAGGAGATCTTTGTTGTCACTGTCCTATGTTCCATTTTTAAATCTCAGGTGCAGTTGAGTTTTCATTTTGTCTAGCGATTTTATCTCGATAATAAAGATGTCTGCGAAACATTATCATGATTGGCGACGGTGATCATTTGTGTATGATTATGCAAAAATTGCCAATACTTTACGGCATATTTCGAAATGATGCTGTATGGATATGACACCATTAACCTCGTTTTGAACCAAGTGGGAGCCAAGCGAAGTTTTTGCGAAGGCGTCACGTTTCGCAAACACGAGCTCCGAACATAACCTTGCTATCGAACTCATCGTCACCGCGACTGTCCCACACGAAAATAACACTAAGCAACATTTCTCTGAACTGGTTAACCGCGCATAGCAACCGTTGTGCAAGGTTAATTCACGCGGTTGCAAACCGGCGGCCAATCGCGGCGCGGTATTCGCGTGACGTCAGCGACCACGCCTGCGCGCGCCTCCGACGCCATGTTCCCGCTTTCAAAGCATATCGAAACGTTTACGCCGTACACGATAACAATCGAGTTCTGTGCCAGTTCATTTGACGTCGGATATTGGTCGATAACGAGCCCAGTTGTAATGGAAACGATCTCCGGTCAAGGCGAATTCAATGGATATTGCGTCTTATAACACCTAATTGACAATTTGTAAGCTACGTCATTTGCGAGGGGGCTCATTGTCAGATGTTGTTCGCAACGAATGTCAAAACAGTTTTATTAATTAACCGCAATTTATCAAGTGAACGCTATAAATAAAAGAGTGAGATCATTTAGATTCTTACCCATCATGTTGGACATAAACTTGGATCTGTCCATTGGCGGGATCCATTTCGACGCCATGGGTAAGATGGCCGGCCACGTGGCTCCGAGGAGGAAGCCGAGGGCGACTCTGAGAGCCACGATCCATCCGAAGCCGGCGGCTGCGGCTCCAGGCGACAGGAGAGTCAGGACACTGGCTAGAAGCGTGCTGTAGCCGAACACTCGCCTAGGAGAAGACAATTAAAAAATCTTTTAGTATTCAAATTACTATCTACACAAATAATATAGTCATCAAAATATATATAAAATCTTAGTAAGCAAAGATTTTTATGTCCAATCGCCCAGATGTGGATGTCGGACGTAATGAGTCATCTGCAAATATTAGACTCATACAGTAACTAACCTACAAACTTACTGCCACATTCACTATACCTATATTAACTTAATAAATATTGATAACGATTACCGACTACCGTTATCAAAATATTTAAATACACCTCACACTTATATGTACTGAAATATAAAAATAACTGTCAATAAACCCATTTAATACCTATCAGTTATCGATGGAAGTACACGACTTTAAAAATGGAATTTAAACTACATAATACATTCACATACATAGTGATAGAACAAAGATTAATGTTATTTTTTTTTTTCGTTACAAATGATTTAGGAAGTAATAATACAGACCTGTCACGCGAATAATTCTAAAGAGGTTTTAATCGACAATATAAATATTTATTTGACATAAGTATTCGTTAAGGCGTCATACATTCCACGTTTAAATTAAATCATTTTGAATTCAATTTGAGCTCTATTTTATACGTTAGGTATTAAACGATTTGTAACTTTATCTAGGGCTGTCGATAATTTAGAAAATGTAATATGATATTGCATTACAAATGAAAAAAGAATGACATAAGTGATACCAATAGAACAATGTTCTTTTCAATGTGAAACTATATTAAACGTTAAAAAAGTTTCTACATTTAAAATCGCAATAAAAACTTTCTGGCGTTGATTCGAGTTGCGAGCGCTATAATTTGTTGTAATCAAATTTTTTGCGCAACCACTTTCGATTGTGAGACTATAGACTTTTAGAATAAGTCAATAAATCATACAAATAAATTAACCTATAAAAAGATGTTTTTATACACCTATTTTTATAATTATTAGTTCAATTAATTTCACTTTCTACACCCATCTACAGTTATAATAACACGTCACACAAAAGTAAATCATATCTATCGTACTAAAATGCTTTGAAAACATATTTGAAATATGTATTTTGCTTACTTTATGTGGTAATTATTTCAAATTATGACTGACAACCCTAACTTTATCTAGAACGTTCCACATGATTAAAACGTAGTTATTACATGAATTTGAATTTTAGATCGACGCTACTAAGCTGAACTACACATTATAATCTGCTTTCTTTGTAAACGTTGATAGTAAAGAATACTTAAAGGAAAATATCCGATAATTACAATTAAAGAATTGTATTATGTGAAATTCGGTTGTGTGAAGAAAACTAACCAAGTCTTCTATTCTTTCTAACTCTGTACAAGCGAAAGAGATGGCAATACTATCACATTCAAAATTACTGTTATTGGACTGTACTATCTTTATTGCTTGCTTAATGTTTGCAAATATTTTTAATATTATTTTTATCTAAACATTCAATCGCCATAAAATAAATATCAGACGCATTTTGCGATATAAATAATTAAAACAACATTCACAAATTAAACAATTAAATATTGAATACTAACATAAACTCGACGGACATACATATATTACATGTGATAAAAATGTAACGGGGTCGTCTGTACGCGGCGGCATAACGTATCAAAATCACAATTTTTTTTTCTTCAAATACGATCTGTCGCGTGTCAATTATTTACTTTTTTATGTGTTCGGAGGCTAACCTGATGGAAAGTTACTACCGTCCATGAACATGGCAACACCGGGCTTGCAGGAAGTCACCATAACCTCAATCATTATTTTTTTAATACTGTGACCGTTCGATCTAAATTAAGACATCCATCATTTTTAAACTTAGGCTTGTATGAGTAACTAAAATGTTATGTCTCTTATAGCTGGCATTACACTGGCTCACTCATACGTCATACCAGAAAACAGTAGCAATACAAAGTACTAATGTTTGCATTTTTGTTATGTGTAATGTGTGTGGCTAGTGTCCACACACACACACCCGTTATAAATTATACCACCGTAAATTAAAGGAATGCCATATAAAATACTTTTGCTTTAAAATCATTAAAAGCTGACAAACATCGTCTTAATTAGGCGTTAATATTGAAGTATTTAGAGTAAATTGTTGCGTGCAGTTTTGCTTGCGTTTCAAAGGTTTATCGTTAGGCGTATTAAAAAAAAACCTATATCCTTCGTTGGGCTTCAAGCTTGCTTCATAATAAATTTCATGAAATTCGGTTATATTCGCATTTATAATATTAGTATAATATGACATACTAATACGAGCAATATTATTATTGACCTTGAAATTTTGTCAGACACAGATAAAAATATAAAGGAAAATACAACACATAAAGTAACAATTAAAACTGCATACATAAAAGATAAAGTACTTTAATATAATATGACGCGACTTATTCACTCGCGTTAGTCATAAAACCCGTCCCCTGACTCCGACAGCTGACGCTATATAACGATAAACTAACTGACACAGACATCCTGTGAAGCCTCGATATCGTATACGTGGATTTATTTAACTCCACCTGTTTTAGTATGGGTCAAATCTTTTTACTTTTATGCTAGTCTATGTATCCGATCGTATTGAATTTTTGGATGTATTTCAGGTCTGTTGACGATATAATCTGTATTAGTAATATTGTAATTTGATCAAAATAGTTGCCATGAATAGGTACTTTTTAAGATTCTTTTCCAATTATATAACTATGATTTTTCATCTGTATTTCATTATTAAATATTATTGTTGAGAAATCAATTATAATACTTATAACAACAATAAATGTATTTACTAAATCATGTATTACAATTATAATTCAAATTTCGAATTTGACTCCAATTACTAACATAAACCTTATTATTAATAAAGTAATGAAGCCAAAACCACAAATATTCAACTCATTTGAAAATCGAACATGACGTTCGTAATTTTTATTTACATACTGTCCGTAAATAGACTACAGACTAGCTAGCAACAGCCAACAGCTATTATACAATAGTAGCAAATAACCAAGGACCAAAAGTACATACATCACTCCTAGTTGACCCAATCGACCCATCTATTATGATTCTAGAAAGTTCGACGCGGAATCATCAATTAATTCATCGCATGCTTATGGATGGGTTCTCGCTAATAACATACTCAGGTTTAATTAAAACCATCTGGAATGCTTATATGCAATTACTAATATGCTTACTATGAACAAACGTCACACCCTGACTTCCCACGTGTATGATATCTACATAATACATATATTATTTGTTCGAGTTATTTAATAGAGTAGATGCCGTGGATCCTCGTTCTAATCCTGGGTCTGGTAGGAAATATTTGGTATTTTTAATAAAATTCTATGGTACCTCCGATTTTGAAAGTCTATTTAATCAAACCACAGTCCATCTTATACGCCGAGTTTAAAAATTTGAATTTGGAACGTAGGTGATGTTATAAAAAAAAATATCATTAACTTTTGACAGTTCTGAAATTCTTTCAATTTCATTCTCAAATTGTCATCCGACATTTTTATACTGTACTCTATATGATTTGAAAATAGAGCACATATTTACAAAGCTGAAGAGTTCGATAGTTAGTTAGAAGGCACTTTTATATATTCAGGACCCAGTATTATTTTAAGATTAAAAATTTGTATTCCATATTCAAATTACAAGTCACAAATAAAAAGATGTAGGATTATTTTCAATGCCCAAAAATTTATCTTAGTTATATTAAGACAAAAATAACCTTTCAATCTTAGCTGGAAAAAAACTGATTGAAATCATAATTGATTATTTTTAAGGTAAAATTAACATCCGTCTCAATAAGAAACCTTCGGTCAGCGCCCCGTAATGATTCATACGAACTTAATTCTACGAAAAGGAATCTTCGACATACCGGATAACGCTGTCATAATGCATTACATATTTTCTCATTGCATAATGACCTTTATTGGTAAGACAATAAGAGTTTTCGTTACAATTGAACACATTCCAATAGCCTGAACTATTGTTTCTTACAAAAAGGAATTTTACAGTTGGCGTAATTATATACGGTATTCATATTTTCACTTGAACTTTGTTTTTTTTTTTCATTCAAATTTTAAGTACAGTACAACGAGAAGCCGCAGTGGAATGATCAAACCATCACATAATGATAAATACTGAATGTATGAGTTGTATGAGTATGTATGAGTAACTAGCCGCAGGTCCCGGCTTCGCACGGGTGCATTGCTGACACTAAATATACTACAGAATCTCTTATATCATTGAATGTTTTTCAGTCGTTTTAAATGTTTCTTTACTATATTGTCCATGTATTACATACGAAAACCATACAATATCCGTTGGGTAATTTTAAAGATCTAAAGCATACATAGGGACAAACAACGATGAGCGACTTTGTTTTATACTACATAATGATAATTTACTATACCACCTATAAATAATAATATAAGTATATAATACATGGATTTATTTATCCAAAAATGCATAACAAATTCCCTCTCTCAGCCAATCAGATACGAGTACAAAGAGATCATTCCCAATACCAACAGCTTTACCTGCTGCTGCTGAATATATGAACCGAGAAACCTAACAGCTTCCATTGAACCGATCTCCGATAACTAATACTTTTATTTTTAGAATATCTGTGTACTAGCATACTTTCTAATATTGTATGAACAGAGGTTCTTTGGCAAACATTTTGATGAATTCCTTTATGAAGCAAGGTTGAACTCAAAGGACATATAATATATATACTATTTTTTATGCGTAATAGGTAACATCAGTACATTAGTACAGTACATAAACAGCCTGTAAAATTCCCACTGCTAGGCTTAGGCCTCCTCTCCCACTAAGAAGAAGGTTTGGAACATATTCCACCACGCTGTTCCAATGCGACTGGCATGTGGCATGTGGTAGAATTTCGATGAAATTAGACACATGCAGTTTTCCTCACGATGTTTCCCTTCACCGCCGAGCATGAGATGAATTATAAACACAATTAAGCACATATATATAGTGGTGCTAGCCTGGGCTTGAACCCGTAATCATCGGTTAAGATGCACGCGTTCTAACCACAGGGCCATCTCCGCTCTCAAATAACATAATAACCCCTAAATCTCAAGTAAAGTCACGAGCTGTATCAAGTCATATATCGTGTGTATATTCATTCATGTCCATCTTTTTGGACATTGGATTAGTGATGTAATAGCTTACCGTGCACCTATGACCTCCGCTAGTCTACCGCCTGGAACTTCTGTGAGCACGTATCCCCAGAAGAAGCAGCCCAGAAGAAGATTCTTCTGTTTCGTGTTCCAGTGGTATCGAGTCTGTTCTATGTGCTCTGGGTGCTGATAAAGAAAAATATTATATTAGACTAAATTCACAACATTTACTTTTAATTACACTTCGATATTTATAAGGCCAAGACATTGTCATATAAGTAATTGCTTCCAAAGAGGTTAAATTATGAATTGAAGTTTTATTTATACAATTTGATGTATTTCTAGTTATATCTTACCAATGAACTACATGGGCTTAAAATTAATTGATTTGCAAATTGGTGAACGATGTACGAGCTATTCGTATTAATTATTTTTTTATTAATTAATTTAATTATTTTATTAATTAATCGTAGCTATTTGACCAGGCCGTTTCAAGAATATACAAACAGCTGATTTACACGAAATAAGTTATCAAGTAGTTAAATTTAGTAAATCTATATATCGTCTAACTAAACAAATAAACGACAAAGTTAATGGACGAGATTATAAGTAGTCAAATGGACAGACAACTTTGATGATTGCTTACGCTTGCGCTTACTAAAAATTAAGTCACTCAAAAGATAGTTACTCCTCGAAAACTTAACGTGTCAGCATTAAGATGAATCAGAGTCGTTATTAAATTCGTTGAATTTTACAACATTGAACAGTAATAGTTTAGATGTTCTTAATACCGTTAATTTCAAAGAAACAAGGTCAATAACGCTTTGACAAACTTTACAAGCTGCAATATTATTGAGGAAAATAAATGAAAGGTTAAGATCGCATAGGTTCGACCTTTAGGGCACCAAATTAAGTAGCACATTCAATTATTGATCCATCAAGTGTTTTGGGGACCATTACAATTTTAATTAATTTGACTGCGGTTATTTTATTTAATCTTGATAATTAATTCCGCTTCGTTTTTAAAGAAGATTACTTTAATACGTTCTTGTTAAACAATTAAGATGTGGTTTTACTGATAACGTCTGACTCATCATTTCAATTATACCTAATAAATGTGTTTACTACCTGACAAATTATACAAAGACTATTAAAATATTAACGAGAAGATACCGTCATATTATTCAAAAAAGAGTTCGTAATATGACACAATCTTAAACGTCTCAAAATATTTTAACAACGTGGGCAAATAGGGGATTTGGCAAAAGAAGTACTGATAATTATTACTTCCTCACTAATATTATTTCGGCAACATCAAAGAAGTCAAACTTCTTTATCGTGGAAGTGTTACTGTCCAGTTCCAAATCACTGGCTGATTGAGAATTAATTAAGAATTAAGCTCAATATTTTTTACTAACCCGACCTAAAATTGGATACCAGTATTTTGGGATATAGATTCTTACCTGTGTGACATTGAAAGAATCTGTAAGGTTGGCAATGGTGTGATTGTCTTTGGTGTCGAAGATCATCTCGACGATGGCGATGGTCAAGTTCACGCGAAGAGCGTAGTTGAGCATGAAGCCGAGGAGTACCATGATGTTCAGCACTTGGACGCATGTTAGACAACCTGCGAAGAAAAAAATACTTAGTACAGCCTGTAAATTTCCCACAGCTGGGCTAAGGCCTCCTTTCCCATTAAGGAGAAGGTTTTGAACACATTCCACCACGCTGTTCCAATGCGGGTTTCCTTAATCCATATCAATAATAGAGCTCTTTTGGCCATAGATTAATATTGTCGTATTGTAGTCTAAGTTATATACATAAATTCAAAAAGTAATCTCGATTATGTGAGGTTTTCAAATGCCCAAATTTTTATTAACATATGTATTTTTATTTTTTCAGGTTTTTCTATACATTCTTTGCAACAGGCAAATAATTGTAGTCAAAACATTTAGTAAGTATGTTATGTTATCTATGAAAAAATTTACTCGTCTACCGAAATTATCTAATGCTAGTAACAGAATCCTATACGTCATATGGATATATTTTTCCGTAAGCGTTATCTATCTATTGTCTAACAATAGTGAGAGTGATGTAATACATTACTAAACTTTTGTACAAACATATCAACGTAAGAATGACGTACTATGACGTTAAAAATTTAAAGACGGCGAAGATTTTACTGCGTAAATTAAAATAATTATCATCACACTATAAAAGCGATCAAATTGATACTACATACAATTGTTATCTCTGACGTCAACTTTATGTGGTCAGGCTACAAATAGCTACAGACAATAATATTAGTTATACAAATACAAACTGCCCATACGTCTATCTGTGGCAGTTTTGTCTTCCAATATTTCCCTTTAGCATGAAATATTTCTAACGTACCGTTGAGGTTGAGCGGAGTCGCAAATGATAACATGCGGATTAACAGATTTGTAAGGTAAAAGGGTCTAGAAAATTAGCAAGCTGAAGTTACAGTTAACCGATATACCGATATAGTTAATCTATTCTGTAAAGAAAGCTAGTAGACATAGTAAGTCGAGACTTCGTTTTGGGACACGTAAGGCCTACATTCTCAGGCTAGTAAGAATACACACGCAAAATAGCTGGTGGCGATTGGAAGATTTTTGGGAGTCAAATATTGGTCTTATTTGTGTGCTCTGGCAGAATCAATTATACCAGTTTAACCAAGCCGATTACGACGAAACATTGTAGAATATACTCGATTTTAAATCGAGGAAAAATAATTTCGCACGCCAAATGTCAACAGGAAGAGTTTTAACTGCGAAGTCCTTCTGTTTTGTAAACTTACGGATTGACGCATCAATGTCTGTTTATCAGCTGTGACTATTACGGCGTGTAATAATGCAAAAGTCGCAATTTTATAAGGCAATATTATTAACTACTTCGTTTTTAAGTTATTTTTCGAAAGACTTAATAGGGGAAGGTTATGTAATGTCACATTATATAGTACTTACATAGATGGGACTCGTCAAAATTCTCGATAAGTATAGTTAGCTATGTGATTTCTGTGAGTACGATCTATGGCAAGAACTTAAGTATCTAGTATTTAATATAAAGTACTAGCATTTTACTTACACTAAACTTAGAATTTTATTTCTGAATGTTTCTTTTATTATTTTTTTAAATGTACCAAACTATTTTTTGGACATGCAGTTAATTTTATTAGAACACCTAAATTTTGAATTACATATTTAGAATGTCATATTTTGTTACGAAAAATACATGTATAGTATTTCGAAATACGAAAAATTCAATAATCAGCTGTTGCAGTGCTAATTATAATATTAATAAAATTATAATTATTAAGACGAGGTCGTTGTATCTAAAACCATATGTGGTCATATGTAAATACGACATTAACATATTTGTATGAACGCTTGCATAATAAACTGGTCACAACGATTTAACTAGCTCTGTGGTTTGTGTTCACATAAAACTGAACTAAATGTTAATGTCCCCTAGATGGGTTAAGGTCCCTCCTTTTCTGATTACAAATTTAGGTGCTACATCCAGTAAAAGTCAAGTACGAGGTAAAATATAAACACAAATTATAATCTAATCAGATTTGTGGTCGAGTAACCTCTGTTTTTGAGGTCCACGTATTATTAAAACCACTTGGTAGCATAACTCGAACACCTAACTTCAATGACGCTAAAACAATAACAGATTTGTTATATACAGTAGATAAATACAATGTTAATATGATTGACATTAATAATGTACATATCTAAATCACTACATATTATAAAAAATCACCCGGCCGCGTCTGTCGGTCTGTATGTTCGCAATAAACTCTAAAACTACTAAACGGATTTTCATGCGGTTTTCACTAATAGACAGAGGAATTCATAAGGAAGCTTTAGGTATATCATTTATTAAGGTTTTCATGTAAATACGTTGAAATAGAACGATAATTTTTAAACATGTCGGAAAAAGCAACAAAAAATATATAAATAAAAAAAAACTTATGTCAACTCGTGCGAAGCCGGGACGGATCGCTAATTAAAATACAGTTTTAATAGTATATGCTGAAGCAATATTAATTATTAACCATTTGAAATGAAACCCTACCAAGACTGAGAACTAAGAGATTATCTATTCGATCATAAAAGGCGAGTACTTTACTATTACAAATGTAATCGATTTTTTTTTGTGATCGTTAATCTTATGTTAAGACCTCACGCACACTAAAAACTTCTAAACGTTCATACTATATTAGCCCGGCTATACTCGCCCCGGCTTTGCACGGGTGCAATGCTGATACTAAATGAATTTATTTATTTACATCACTTCTAAAATTGACAGTGTTTCTTTACTATATTGCCCATGTATTATATATAAAAACCTTCCTATCAACACTCTATCTATTCAAAATAATCGCATCAAAATCTCTTGCGTAATTTTCATGATCTAAGCATAGGCATAGACAGCGGTAAGCAACTTTGTTTTATACCATGTAATAAACATTTAAAGTGGAGGGGCGCGCCTTCGTGAGTTCCGAGACCGTAATGTGTGGCTTTAATAAATCTGACTTACACACACATTCAACCAAAACACAACCACATACATAACTGCTGTATAGACGTAGTATATCTCACAAGAACACAAGCTAGCAAAATAAATATTAATTATATGAATGTGTGTGTAAAGAAAATACACAATTAAAGAAAAACATTTCTAATTATACAACAGTTTGTTTAAATCGTTTAATGCAGTCTATGATTAGCCATTATTCAAATCAACATTAACGGATGCTGTAAATCTGCCTGCCAAGGTCGAACAACATCGCAGAATAGCGTCATTGTTCGGGTAAGTCGAAAAAAATTGGCTCCCTTGCAAAAACAAGATCGTAAGCAACGGAAATAAGTCGGGAAGTATTTGAAATTACTACTAGACACACACACATACATATCACTAGAGACGCGTTGACACAGCAACGAAGTATCGTTCGATAATAATAGTAGAAATTTATTTACTAGACATTTTTTACATTACAAACATTTTCTTTTTAAAATTGTATGAAATATTTATAATCGCGAACTGGCAATATTTACGTTTAAATAATAACTCATAGACTGTGGTACTGTAAGAAGTATTAAACATTCTTCATATCAATAATTTAACCAGCTACGCAGTTTATTTATGTATAAACAATTATAAAATAAATTATCGGATCAAACTGTAATACATTTAGATGATAGATTTTTTTATAGAAATAAATATTTTATTGAAATTTACTTTAAATATGTGGATTCGTATCGTACATTAACCGCATACGCAAAAGGAAGAGCAAAAGGAAGAGAGATAACAGTGATGTCCCCCATATACGACAGGCATACATGATTGAGTTAAACCAATGGAAGACTATACAATACCTTGATCTGTATTATAGATTCAGTGAGAATAAACTCAGAGATAGATAGAGTCGAGATGGCCCAGTGGAGAGTCGAGATGGCCCAGTGGTTAGAACGCGTGCATCTTAACCGATGATTACGGGTTCAAACCCAGGCAAGCACCGCTGATTCATGTGCTTAATTTGTCTTTATAATTCATCTCGTGTTCAGCGGTGAAGGAAAACATCATGAGGAAACCTGCATGTGACAAATTTCATAGAAATTCTGCCACATGTGAATTCCACCAACCCGCATTGGAACAGCGTGGTAGAATATGTTCCAAACCTTCTCCACAAAAGGGAGAGGAGGCCTTTAGCCCAGCAGTGGGAATTTACAGGCTGTTGTTGTTGTTGTTGAATAAACTCGAAACTCACCGCAGATCGTGAAATATCGAAAAGTGATTTGAAACATATGATAAATAATCTTAGTAATCATCCTTAGTAAATATGTTTGTTCGTACTTATTCATGACAAAGACCACTTTCGATAAAAACAAGAATAAAAAATAACATTGGTAGTTTTTAACGAAACGAAAAATTCAGAGAATGTAATGAAAACGAAAGTAAAATACGTTATTTATACCGCGTACACGAATACCGTTACGCACGTAACAGCAGATACACATACGCACATATATTTAAAGCAGCTGTCTTCTGAGCGCGACGGTACTCGCGAATTAAACTCAGATCATAGAAGCAATATAATCCTGTCAATTTAAGAAGTTCCTGTGGGATATTAACTGTTATTACGACACAACTTAGATATAGCACCGGCAAAATTCGTATAACCGATCACATTCGAATTAAGTACGTTATTCGAAATTTTCAATATTAGTTCTTATGTGAATATGATCTTTAAACAAACTCAATAACTTGTAATATCATATGATCTACTATATTCCGTCAATTTGACACGTCGATTTACATGCACTTGGTTTCTCGGGTTGTACTGACGCGAGAATCTTTAGCGACGAAAAGGGAGCTCTTCTTATTGTATATTCTTGTTATATATAAATATGCAGTAAGGGGTTTTATAAATTTTGCCGATGCTACATCTAAGTTGTGTCGTATTATACACGTACGATAAATTACTTTGATAGCACAACGTGTTGCTATCTCTTAAATTCCAAGCGACTAAAAGAGGATAGAAAATATTCCGATTCTGTCAAATGCATAGCGAAATCAGCATCTAGGTACTGACGATTATAATAGAAAATATTGAGGACCGTGAAGAAAGTTGCACAATATATTCGAAAATTTTTAATTTTATAAAGAAATTTCTCTGTATAGAGGAAAAGAACACTTGTTAAGAGATGGTTGATCTTTGGTCCAAGTAAATTATAGTTTAATTTTTTTTTTGTTTTCTTTATTATTTTTATGTCATCGGTAGGTGGACGATTGAATCTTCTAACGGTTAAAGGTCACCACTATATAGTGGCGCCGTATGCAGCTGTTGTATTATTGTCCGCGCCATCAATCTTAGATAAGATTTGATAAGTGAAACGGGAACAAAAATACTTACTACAACTGCTTGACCGTAGATATATCAGTGGATGGTACCCACCCCAATGGCCTTGAAGAAAGCCCTACCAGCAAAACTTTTCCAAAACATCATTTTTTTGGTATTTAAATAAAAATGCCTCACGAAAAACACATTTCGGTCATTACCATAAGAATGTATGTATCAAATTGATTAAACAATGTATTTACATTCGTATCGTGACATAATGCGCCTTAAAATAGCATGCATTTCTTAGCTCCAAATAAAGTTCATGTTATACTCTTACAATTACAAAATAACGGACGCAATCTCTCTTAAAATACACACACAACGTGCGTTACGGATTGTTTTGTGTGTGTGCGTGCCAGCTGTAGGGTGGGTCACGGATAGGGTTGTCATTCGCATTAATTACTAATCCCTTGAACTTGCGGCAATTTATTTACAAAGTACTAGATGTCGCCCGCGGGTCGCTTGCATTTTAGGTATTTGATTTTCATGATTTAGGCTAAGAAGCCTACGTCCTTCCTTGGAATTCAATTTTTTTTTATACCAAGTTTCATAAAATTTCATTCAGCGGTTTGGCAGGAAAAAGAGACAGATAGATAGTTACTTTCACGTTTAAAATATTAGTATATATTTTCATTGACGTGCCAAAGAAACTCAACTAATTTTGCCAAATAATACGACAATGATTAATGACAGGCGCCATTTTGCACAAACTGTCATAGATTTGTTTACGTTTTTTATGCAATAAAGCGTTAACAATGTTTCAATTTGATTCTTACAAGTGACATAATATACTGTGTATTCATACGAGTGTGCGAAACATCCGTCTGTGTGTTTAAGTGCGTAGCGATTACAGATAAATATCACGAGTCAATTTGACAGGGTATTAGAGATTAGGGTTGCCATGCTATCGGAATTCAGTAAATGTGTTCAATTAAATCCTATATATTTATTAAGAGTTTTATAACATTGTCTGACATTTGTGGGGCCGTCTAAGTAGTCGAAACAAAACACAGCACTGTGAGACATTAACAAATACAATTTAAACAACCGCGGTCAAACCTTGTACTCCATTCGAAGTATCAATTTTCTTGAATATGTATCATAATCATGAATGATTAGATAATCCATATTTAAGAATATTTAGCCATAAATACCTGAACAGTATTATTTTTAAGGTTTTGAGGTAAAGCTGTGTAACGTGTAATTGTTTTCGTCATTATAAATAATACTTCTTAGCGATTACAGCTATACATCATGGATGCAGGGTTCATTTGTTTGTGCGCCAGCTGTTGGGTATAGGGTTGCCATACACTCGAATTTCCCGTAACTTAATATAATTGCAGTTTTTATATCTCCAGGAAGTTTCAATTTTAATAAGAAAATATTTTGATTGTGTTATCATTTTATCTCTCTCGTATTACTTTTTCTGATAAAGGCGGACGAGCAAATGGGTCAACTGATGGTAAGTGGTCACAATCGTCTTTAGACAATGGCACTTTCAAAATATTAACCATTCATTACATGGAGAATACGGCACCAACTTTGCGAACTAAGATGTTTATGCCCCTTTGACTGCAGTTACATTCCAAGCGCCAAATGAAGAATGAAATGAATGAAAAAAAGAAACTTGAAATGAATAACCAAGTTGTATTACTTAGGAAACATCGCAGGAAAAGAAACACTAAACAAGATACAGCCCTGCGACAAAAACATAGAACTTTCGTACAAACTTCCAACCCCAGCTTGATTCCCGTAATGGAGGAGTTTCGTAAAATCAGTTCTTATCGGATGTCTGCACCCTAGAGAAACCTACCTGGAAATTATCAAGTTTTTAGGTGTTATAGTTTATGAGATTTGATTAAGAGGCGAGTGGTATATATAGATTTTGATTTTTCCCTAAGCGTTGACATAGTCTACATATTATATTTATTTATGAATATTATTGCCAGTGGTTTGCAAACAGACACATCGATTATAAACAATAAACGTTTTTAATTTAATTAATATAAAAATAACCTTATAATACATAAGACTCCAGCAAAAGTCATTGTAAGTTTAAAAATAGAAATATGTATTAATATTTTTTGCAATTATAAAGTTGGCACTCCTGGCTCACAACTTTGTAATGAACAATGCGAAGGAATTCTTAGCAATATTACATAACTGTAAACAAACGTAACGCAAAGCTACAAGTTACGACATAGTTCAGGCTTTAGATGCCAAATGGTCAGATGTTTCTAAGCGAGAAAACGAAAACGCAGTTACAGATGTTATTTTAATTTATAGTATAAACACGATAGATAGGTGGATTTTGAAATAAAATTTGGAATAAAGATAGTTAGAACCCTAAATTATATATGGTTGTTTATTAATTAAAGATTTTTAGAAACAGGCGTTTCTAATCATATTTACATAAAAATAAGCGTTACCTTTAGAACTTATCCATTATCAATATATACAGTATCTTATATGGTTACAGCAGAATATTGCTGACTAATAGTTTGTTTCCAATGAAACGTTTATCATACCCATTAGTTTCCGCGTCCATAGCATTCACTTTTCTCGTAGTGTATTTGCGATGGCCATCATTAATCACAATAACACGACTACATATAAAAGAACGTTTGTACTTCACTTCCGGATGTAATTCAAAGAATAATCGCTATCACTACATCACGATATAACAACCTTATATCCAATGTTACAACCTTGTTCTTAGTCTTTATTATATTGCAGTAAGTCTTTTGAAAATTTAATTTATAAATCCCCTCTAATTCCTGCAATAGTCATTACTAATTTTCTAAGTATGTCTGGTAAAACTCACGAAGCTGTCTGCTCAGGGCTCCCCATGGTAACCTGGGACCCGAGGACGCGTTTGCGCTTAAATGGTTTAGAGAAACAAGCCGTCCCGTGCAAAATCAAAACCAAAATTAACATTTTTCAAGTAGGCTTTTACAAGCACTTTTGAATCGTCATTTAACAATTAAGTGAAGCTACCACCGGTTCCGAAAGTAGATTCCTTCGAGAAGAACCGGTAAGAAACTCAGTAGTTACTCATTTTCGACATTTACAAAATTCAGTCCTATTAGTTAAATACAAATGTATATGTATGTAATGTATGTAAGTCAATGAAGCTTTGAGTATTTAGTCAGATTAGTAAATATGTATATCTTAATCAATCGTTTCAAAAATGGAATTCATCGAAGATTCCGTTCCATGATTTTTTTTCATATATCATACAAACAACGACAAAATAATCTAATAAAAAATCATAGTCCTATAATCGGTTTAATATTTACAGAAACTTCCTATTCTATAACCTTTACCACGATAAATATAGTTCCGGATGTTAAACTAGGTTCTGTTGGCGACTTCATTTTATTTCCCTGACGTTTAGATAAATTGACTATTGTACCGTTGATCCAAGGTACCTACAACGTTAGACGGTAACAAGTAAATCCACAAACTATATGTGTATCTTAGATAGCAGTGTTATATCTCGCGATTAAATTCTAAATGTTTGTTAATTGCTAACCCTGTGTAATTTACACGTACGTTTACATAATAAGATATTTGAGGACGATGAGGAAAACGAAATAATATATGTTTCCAAATTAAATTGCTAAATACACCTCTTAATTATATGTATCGATAACTATTGCAGACACTTTGTTATCACTTGAATTTATTGGTATGAGTTTTAATCGTTTTGGTGCTCGTTAGACATTAAAAAGTTAAAACGTTATATATGACAGAATATATTAACAATTTTGTGACATTTTGAAACCGATAATTTATTAATTATTAAAACATTATATAACACCTCGCCTCATTGCCTCGACTGGTGACAGGAGGGCTGGTTCGTTTTTTACCCAGAGGATCGGAATTGCGATTCAACGGGGAAATGCTGCTAGTATTCTTGCCACCATTCCACGCGGTCAAGATTTATACAGTAACTATTTTTAGTTCATATTTGTAAATATTTAAGCATTTAATGTTATTAATTCTTGTTAATTAATTATTGAATGATATAAATAGATGTTAATTGCTAAGAAACATGTCTCGTTATTTTATGTATCGTTCCTATGTATATAAGTAGGACGGGGTTGCGATAATAATGAACTACATGACTATTATATACTTTTTTAATATTTTTCATCATTCCTTCATTATTATCGAACTACAATTAAGATATATTCAGCGAACATTAGCTATTACTCACAGTATTACCAAATAAAAAAGTTTATTAAATATTCAATCAAATTCTTGCAACGCCAAAGAGTTGCCACATTTTAGACAAATTTAATTATATGTATATCAAGAGTAATAGGAGAAACTCCTTAGTATTGATCAATAAACAAAGGTCATGTGATATTGAAATCGGTAATACGTATCCTGAACCATTTAATACGGAACCACACCTAACACATACTATAGTCTACTAGTAGCCGCTCGCGGCTTCGATCGCATTTTATGGCGTTGGTTGTCATGTGTTAGGCAAAAAAGTAGCCTATGCCTTTTCTTGAAGTTCAAGTTTACTTCATACCAAGTTTCATCAAATTTGGTTCAGCGGTTTGTTCGTGAAAGAGACAGACAGTCAGAGTTAACATTTATAACATTAATATAGATTTCATGCGGAGAAAACTGAACATATAAAAACTTTAGACTTATGTATTCACTACTAATGTTTCTTGAATGATATGTCTTTTTTTAAAACTCTCTTCTTCTCTAATCAATTCTTTGAATCCGCTTTTATTTTACTTCCAAAGTTCCGATGGCAGATTTGTTGACGTTCAAAACGCCATATCTTCAATGGCTTTATTATTAAGATTTCAAAAAGCAAAAATTAAAATATAGAAACTTTAGGTTCATGTATTCACTACTAATGGTTTTTGAATAAAATCTCATGTAAACAACTATTTAAACACACTTTTATTTTACTTCCAGAATACCGATAGTAGATTCGTCGATGTTCAAAATGCATTTTTTCCAATGACTATCAACTTTGCGACCAATGACATCGTGTTAATTCGTAATTTGGCCTTTGTTAGGATAGTAAAGTAAAAGTAAAGTAGCCTGTACATTTCCCACGGCTGAGATAAGGCCTCCTCCTCCATTAAGGAGAGGGTTTGGAACACATTCCACCACGCTGTTCCAATGCAGGTTGCACCACCGAGCATGAGATGAATTATAAACACAAATTAAACACATATATATAGTGGTGCTTGCCTGGGATTAAACCCGCAATCATCGGTTAAGATGCACGCGTTCTAACCACTGGGCCATCTCAGCTCTATTGTTGTTAGGATAGAGAATAGTTTAAAAAAGTGTTTTTCAATATGTGATCTACGAAACGCTTTGAAAGCTTACCACCATATTTTTTCCTGACGGGCAATTTTGAACGCCAATAATAATAATAACGTTATTTTAAAATAATGATTGTATAGGAATTAATTAAACCTTCAAATCGTGACATCATATGAACTATACTATTAATATATTTTTTTACTAACGTCTATCCATAAAATAAACATGGTTTTCCAAAAGACCGCAATTAAAACATGTTCAATGCAATAATTTTTCACAAAAATCAAGGTTTTCCTTAAATTATAATTCAAGAATAGAATTATTTTTCCTTATTTCCTTCTAGAGTTAAATAATAAATAAATAGATTGATGTAATGCAAGTCATTATATGTTAATTGAATGTATTGATTGTAACGTACCTACTTCTCATTACGTCGACATAACATAAACATATATAAATACTTATATAAACAAAGAATGAAAAAAAAAACGAATGATTAATACAATATTAATTCAATACAACAAAATAAAAATAGTAAATAAATTAACATATTTTATATAATCTTTTAAAATCGTAATTCAAAGGTTTGCTCGAAATATTTTGATCTCATTTACATATATTATATGTGAAAACTAAAAAACAATAGTCAATTAACAAATCGCATAATATGATAGCGAAGATCTAAAGGCCGATTCCAATCGAAGAAGAAATAAAGTTAAACAAATCTTTGATTTACGTCTTTTTTTGAGATTTACTAATAGTTCTTGTATATAGTACAGTACGAACAGTTCTTTTTCTACTTTTATACATTTTCACAAATCCATAATAAATGTCATAGAGATTTTTTTATGGAGTAGGTTGGCGGACGATCATATGGGCTACTTGATGGTAAGTGGTCACCATCACCCATAGACAATGACGCTGTAAGAAATATTAATTATTCCTTACATCGTCAATATGCCTGCCACCAACCTTGAGAACTAAGATGCTATGTCCCTTGTCCTTATAGTTACACTGGCTCACTCACTCTTCAAACCGGAACACAACAATACCGCGTACTGTTGTTTAGGGGTAGAATATCTGATGAGTGGGTGGTACTTACCCAGACGGGCTTGCACAAAGCCCTACCACCAAAACTTTCGACCAACACTATCGCGTCATTTCGATGTCAAATTTTATTAATTTAGCTTTTGTCCTCTTGTCTGGAACAGACTTTATGAATATAATTCAAATCTCAACTTTCAACTCGATTAAAAAAACCCAAACGTTAAAATTAAATCGACGAAACGTATTTCAATAATATATTCAAAACACGTGACCTACATAGTAATCCGCAAGTGACCCGCTATCTAATCGGTCAATATCAAGTGTAAACGGTCGTTTGACAAGAATATTTGTGACAGGGTGAATGACAGCCGGCTAATTTGATCTTATCGTTTAATTATTGACATAAATCGCAACCCGACACATTCACTTTCACTTTTTTTTTAATTTATCGTAGAAAACAAGATGAGCAAACTGTACTATAGATTTTGGGACGAAGGATTAAGATGAGAACCATTATAACTAAGATTAAACTGGCTCACTAATTATATAAGTCGAATAGAGTATTGATATTTAAGAATGCCCAGGTATACTTGAAACCACCTCCTGAAGATTCTGCTAGTTATTTTTTCTCAAAAATCATTTGGCGGACTTTTAAATTGCCTATCTGGTGGTATGTAGTTACCACTGCCCACAGTACGACACTGTAAGAAAGGTTAACCATTCCTTATTACACTGGCTCACGCATTTATCAAATTAGAGCAATGATATACAGTCACGTTTAGAGGCACAAAGACACAGACACAGGGCACAGTTTTACGAGACAAAACTTTGGTATTTTCTTAGTCTTAGAAATAAAAAATAATTTAATTGGAAATGAAAGATTTTCCCAATAGATAATCCCTCTGTGAAAACATTTCACACGGTTGTGCAATTTACTATTTCATTAACATGCACTTTGGCCGTGCTCAGTAATGCGCTGTGCACACTTAACGGTTCTAGCTGTTGACATGCTTAACAGCTTCACGTACGTGTCGGACATTAGCTGGAAGAATTGTACAAACTTCCTAACTGCACCTGAGTTCGCTTCAATCTCAAATTCATAAGCGAACTAGAAGAAAACAATATGCTTTCCAAATATATTTTAAATTAATATGAAATTTAGGCTTTTCGCTTAAAAACTGTAAATTTATAGTGAGAAATCGCGAAGCGAAGCTTTTCTTCTAAAACCTACGCAGAAACGCGCTGAATGCTCTGGTTAAGGTTAATAAGTTTTATGTGTTATTCATTTCAGTTAGGCATTCCAAAAAATATATCATTTATTAGTACCTATAAAGTAGAGTTGTCAAAAATAAAGATTAAAATTTTTAACTCGCTCTTGGAAATTATGGTGATATTTTGCAATTCCCTTAATGAGTTAGGCTCAAAAATGTGGTATATTGAACATGTTTAGTGTACTCTTTAACAAATGGAACTCGTTTGAATTATTTGACATTTTGAAGGTGCGACATAACACAGTTTGGCAAAATAGTCAAGTAGTACAATATTGATTTAAAAAAAATCAACAGAACTATCGAAAATTGTTATCGAATAAGTGTTAAGAGGGATGATTTAAAGAAAACTTTGAACAGGAGTCTAGGTAATGATATTAGATATCTAGAAGCCCAACCAGTTTATATGCAGTGACGATTTCTACAATACTTTCTCTTACATTAACCAGGCACGCTGGAAAGGACCACGTGAAATATGCCGCCGTGGGTGTTACGCCCACGTCAAGAGATATAATAGCATTCTACGTCCGAACACTGACGAATTTATACTCTTCAGAGTATAATTTAAAGTAATTTTATTGAAACCTAAATTCATCTACACATTTAATTTAATACTTTATATAACACTAAGTGCTTAAACATACGAGGGATATTAGAAAACATTTCTTTATTCAATAATTTTTGATTCAATGAAATCTAAAACAAATATTCCCTAAACATAATCAAAATTAACAAGCCCATTGAATAGACAAAATACTAGAATTTTCTCATTAAGCAATAATTCTGATGTTCTAAGCGAATAGTTTTTTGTCGCATCTGACATTATTAGAAGTAAAAGAGAACTTCACTAAACGTAACCCACCGGTTCGAAATTTATGGCTAAAATAGATTCTACCGATGTTCTAGTCGGCTAATAATACTAATACTCTTTGAAGTTTGCAAAATTCGCATCCAATTGCGAAACTAAGATCTACCATAGAATCAATGAAACTCATTTCAATTCACATAGAAGTAAACGCAAAAAATATATACATTGTATAGTAGCTACGAACCCAATAATAAGACCGAGTAGCCTCAAATTAAGTTCTTGTTTACTGATCTCAAATTCTTGACAGATGGCAATTTGATCCACTCACCGATTCGTGTCAGACAGCCTTCAATTTTATTTGCATGTTTTTTTTAATCTGTTCTAAATGGATGTCAATTACGAATTAAGACACATATGTTATCCGTATTGATTAAGCTTTGCTAGAATTGATGCTCCATTTCATACTTAATTAGCCTTAATTTGTTCTTCAGATATTATTTATAACAAAATATATGTTACTGCATTTTGACGGACAGAATTGGAATTTTTATGAAGAAGTATTAGTTACGATCTTGTTATTGCGGTTTGTAGTGCTGATTGATGTCAGGAATTAAATATTTCTATAGTTATTTTTAAAGTGATAATATATTTAGTAATATCAATCAGACATTATTTAAAAATATATATTTATGTATAATAATTAAATTGAATATTAATAGTATTTTCTTTTTATAAACAAACGTTATCTTAATCTATACGGCCAAAGCTTAAAGTTCGATGAAAATAAGTATTAATCTGACGAAGCAGATTAATAGTACCCGTAACATTTTTTTTTGTTAGCAATTATAATCTCATCTTAACATCTATTAGAGATATAATGGGAAATCTGAATGAAAGATTAAAACCTTTTTTTCTTATTTAATGAGTAACTTAAAAGTTTTTTATTTTGCAATCAGCTACATATAGTTGAGGTTAGCAAATTATGACAGAAGAGAAAGTAAAAAAAAACTCTAGACGAACTAACGAGCGATAATTCCTTTACATTTTTCGTTTTTTTTTTAATCTTAGTTAAATAAGTTACGGCTTCATCATAGGTAGTATAATTTTATTTAATAATGTCATCTAACTTTCATATATTTACCTATGCCATTTAATATCACTTCTGAGATTGCTATTGATTTTGATTTCTTATACGTAAATGTTCCACTCTTAGGCAAATATCTCCATTTTTTGAGGAGAAAATTTGACGTACTCAGGTTTAATTTTTTTTTTAAATCTCAATTATTGTAAACCCTATTTTCAGTCGCTGCTATTTTTGCGCGCGAATATGAAAAAAGTCGTCATTGACGAACAAATTTGTCAATGCAAATATTTATATTGTGTACAGACTTTTGTATCTTTAAAGAAAAAAATCGCAGGAAATGCCAAGCTCTATTCGAGATAGTTGAACAGCCTTGGCATGATTTAAAGAATCATTTTCGCTCATTCTACAACAAGTTTTTATTTGTTTACAAACATATTTACAGTGTAATTACGTTGACACGTCTTATTCTGGTTTTGACTTTGAAACGCGTAAAGCATATTTGTAATTTACGTAATGATGAATGAAGTTATATCTATAATAAAATATGTTTATGTTTATTCAAGACACTTGAAATTCCTTGAGTTTAAATTAATAAAAGCTTTTATAATATCTACAGTCTGTGCCTTAAAAAGCGGAAACGCGATTACGCGTAAGATAGGCGCGTTTATTTTCAAAATGGCCGTCTGCCAAGGGACCAACGTCACAGCGGGCGCGACCGCAACGTGAACACCACATCGCGAACAGTTGTGCAAATATAAATAGCTACATTATTATTATTATTATGTTGGAAATCATCGAGCATTCATTATATACACTTGGTGTTGCAAAAATAATTTTGGGTTGCCAGATAAAACGCTAAATTTAAAACTTACTATTAGAATTTGTGACTGATAATAATAACTTATCTGGTAATTGGAATTTATTGCAATTTTTATGTTATACTATTATTATTATCTTTTTTTTCTAGTTCTTTTTTTAAATGCCGTTATTTGCCGAGTAAACGTCATCATAGTTGCAGGATATTCTCGAAGTTTTAACATAAACATAAATTGTATTTATAAAGTAACACATTATCTGACCTTTCACGACCAACTGCGTTCTCATAATAATTTCCATGATTCATCTCAAAATAATCGCATTTTCCTGTATCAAATTTTTGTTATTGAAATGTGCATTTTATATTTTCAATGCTGTTGCTAACGTGACAATTTTCTTTTATTTATTGAGCATACGGACAAAAAATATAGAAATACGGTTTCTTTTTTGTGCATCACATAGATTTTTTGCAAAGTTTGCAACAAACTACAGGTATTATACATTTTCGATGTCAACGGTCAAAGTCATAAACAACTTCTTTTTTTTTATTTATGCACATTAGACAAAGACTTTGTACTTAAATATATACCTGTCTTAAATAATCAGTCTCTCGTTGTTTTAATTAAAAAATACATACTACGGTGCATATAGCTCTTAGTTTACTACACTGATCTAATAATACCTACAGTCCTAAAATATGAAACTTGTAAATTCGACACAGCTTTACATTGTACATTTAACTACAAATTTTTGAGAATATATAGCTAATAATAATAAGACACCGCGAATTATCACAGACAAGTCTCTTAGAAATTTCTGAGCATGACAACATATTTTTAACCCAAAAAAAATTACAAAATCGTATTAAGTATCATGTCGAAAATTAGGAGTATTTGTACCGCAAATTTGGGAGTTATATATAAAGTAGCAATAAAATAAAATAAATTATGTCATAAAACATCTTGTATATTATACAAAGATTTATTTAACATATTAATGAGCTCGATACTCCTAAAAACCGCTCTATACCAGCTTTTGTGTCGAGGTAAATCTGGTTTGAACCGGAGGAAAATATTTAAAGAATAAAATAAAACTTTTTTTTTCTTACCTGTAAAGTTTCTTGGAAAGGACTTCTCGGTCTTGGCCATGATTGGAATGAACTTGACTGGAAAAAAAAAACTTTAATTATTCATCGGATAACAATATTTCTAGTTTCTACGGTGTTAGCATTTTTTGATAGAATTATGGTATAATATGTAGTAGAAGTATGTGCATGAATTTATCCATATTAGTCGATTTTAGTCGATTAAGTAGCTAAATGTCTCAGAGCGCCGAGAAAGTAGATTTGATAAATTAATCGCTTTATTTAATAGACCTCCATTACCAGCCATGAGCCAAGAATAGTATATAGTAGATGCAGTATTTTATTAAAACGCTTGCGAGAACTTTATTTTTATACTATATTTTTTTATTACTTTTTTTAAATCTTGCAACCCTAGAATACCTTGTGCATTATATTTTTAAACGTAACCACATTAAACGTAATGGTAATAATGTAATTAGTTCAAAATTATTCATTCATCAATAAATAAATATCGAATACTTATTTCTGTTTGTATTAGCAACAACATTAATTCAAATTTAGAAATCAAAACTGAAATTGTTTCAATTGGATGGAATTAAATAAATTAATAAAAAATTCTGGCCGTTTATTGGTTTGGTTAATAACACGTGAAATCTATTAAAACAATATTAATTGTTGCATTTTACAAATTAGGTGCTCATATCAAGTATTTTAATTCCGTGTTCACATCGATTCGAGCACCGTTAAACATACAACTTCTTTTGGCGCCAATAACGGGGCATGTCTTTGCGTTCCATTTTAAGCAAATTGATTAAAATCGGATAATTATATTTTATTGACACTAGCGGACTAGATAAGAGTATTTACTCAATAATTATATCAATGTTTTAGAACTAAAAACTTTATAAAATTTAAAAATCGAATTTTGTCTGGATGGGGATTTTATTTTAGATACCTAACCTAGTTTAATTTTTTTATGCCCCAGTACCTAATTGCCGATACAAAAAATATAACCTACAGACTACAATGCACGGAGAATTAATGATTCGAAACTATTTGAAAGAAAGTTATAGCTGAACGTGATCTAAAAAATATTCGCACTCGCCAATCTATTTTGGTAAGCTCAAGGTTAAATGATACGTCAATATATATGTAGGCTCGTCAGTAGTTTTGTTTTGTGAGCTTGTCCAAGGTTTATTGATTAGGAAAATTCAAGTGCAAGGTTGTTTCAGAGTCAGCTTTTGGTTTTGAAGTAAGTGAAGTACATTTGCAATATTATTTTCGTCTATATTTTAATTTATTTAGTAAGTATGTAAGTATAATACTATTGACTTTATAATTTAAATTTATTTTCAATTTAATTTAGAGAACTGAACGACAAATGATCACATTTTAACATAAAACAATTCTAAATAAAAAAGGTAAATAATGTTAATTCGAACACTACGATTTCTTTTTTTAATCTGTATACAGTTAACTTTTCAACCTAACTTTTATTATACGTCTGTCACATGTTTTTAACGCGCTCATTGTAAGGCATGAGTAACACATAGGTCGTTAAAACACAAGTTTACGAAGAAACAAATCAATCAATCCGCCATTTTGCATTTTACCTGCGTAGGAATAACACAGAACAATGTCCCAGCAACAATTGTTATGTTAATCTTATGTTAATCAAACGTCATTTGACAAGTTCCTGTAAGTTTCTGAATTTATTAACAGTTATTCTTAATACATATAATGTTAAAGACTACCGGTTAATATATTTTATGTTATTGAACGTGAGAATGATAAAATGATCTATTTCGTTTAGTATTAATTGTTTCACTGAATATTTAATTCTTACTTTAAAAAATTAGGTAGGAATATATGTGTAACATTTTCATCCAAGCAACCTAACATAAGGAATTTTCGAAATTTTGATACAATCTCGCAATGTCAAAATTTACAACTTATACATACTTTTTTTTCTAGTAATATAGCTAAATTTTTGTCAATGATCTACGCCTATACTTCTAAAAAATATGTGGATAAATACATAATGATTTATGTATTTAAATATATCAGACGCTTGGTTAGATGCGGGTGAAATGAATAGAAACTCATAAAGAATTACAACTTTATATAAGTAGGTACTTTCTTTAAATCCTTATTAAAATGTATACTACATTTCGATCGGTTGTTAATACGTCAACTGTTAACATGTAAATATCGCTAATATAAATGTAACTTTGTTGCTTTGGTATGTATTTACATGTAATTATATATGTTTAACGTGTTCAAGTATCGAAATGCCAATGTCCATTTTATTAATTTGTTATTCCAATTTTAAAGTGAATATAAAATAAACAATATATAAATAAAATTAAATAACGTTACTGATATGAATATTACCAAAAATATTAATAAATAGATCTGATTTTATTTCATACACATTATTTACCATCGATCTAATGCACGTTAACATTTTTTATTTATACGGTATTATTATTAAATGGGGGTATGCAACTATGCACACCCTTAAATTTACTTCGACACGCCAAATTGAACTTTATACATATAAACCGAAATCTAAAAATAAGATCAAAGCATTTAAAAAAATACATGAATTTAATAAGAATTAAGAGTTTCGTTTTCTTTCCCATAAATTTAATCTCAAAATGATAAATATAAAATAATAAAGTAGAAGGTAATTTCTTACATTAATACTTTATTAATGTATGTACCGACAGGAATTTCAAATATCTAAAATATTTTCAACATAATTAATAGCCATAACAATAATACAGCCATAAGTCTTAAATAACTTTTGAGTCTATTACTCACCGTTGATTTATTTAAAAATCACTTAACTTAAAACTCACTAAACATACAAAATTCAAAACAATCAAAACACACTAAGAAGCTTAAACTTGCTTCTAAATTAATCTAGACGTATAAAGCTACACTTTTTAATTAATAAATAAAATATTTAAAATTATTAGCTACGTGAACTCGAGTCAAGAGTTACACACACCCAACACCGGCAAGCGCAGAAACCCGACTAATGCGACCTCATGTGGCGAGCGCCAAAAATACATTTCAATGGATTACGTTCCGTTCGTAATAATGGTTTCATTCATACGGACACCAACATACCGTTTTTTTTTTACATATTGGTCCTATTAATAATTGTATAAAAATATACTTATATAAGATTATTTTTGAAATATTTTTTTCCTTATTTTATTTATCATTTGTTTTAATAAACCACTAACAGCTAATAAGTAATAAATTAACAATTATTTGTTTTTAATTATATGTAAATGAAAATATTATAATAATATTATTATAAATAATAGCAGTTGGTTTTTTATCTACTTTCTTATAAATTAATTCAAAGAAATTTACTGGTTGGCGCCGTCTTGACGCCAACGTCCGGTGGCGGGACGACGTCTCATTGGTTAATCCGCGACAGGCCTCCATGTTTGAAATTACAATGTGAAAACAAAACGTAAATGTGCATTATAATGGCAAATAATATTATCGACTAATTACGAAACATAAACAAAAAATTTTGATTAAAAATTAAAATGATTGTAATCTAATTATAAAGCACACATTATTTTTATTAATTGCATGAGTAGCACGTAACACTGAAATGGAAAATAATAAAATCGAAATACCCTCCACAAATTATTTTTTACGTCTAATGAAGATTTGATAATTATTCTTGCTAGTTGGGCTTGGTATATCAATAAGTAGAGGTGGTTAAAATAAACTTATTAAAGTTTTACTAAATTTTGATAATAATTATGCATTAATTTATTCATTAATCGATTGTAAATATTAATGACTTTAAATTGAAATTATTTCATTATTTTATAATTTATATATTTCCACAATGGCGTCAACGAATTTCTTAACAGTAAAAACTCATCTCTCAGAGTTTAAAGGTAATTCCGATAAAGATACAATGAGCGAGGTGAGTACATTCTTTTTTACATACTTATTAATAGATACATTTTTTTGTTTCAAATCTTTTAAATAAAAACTGATTGTGTTCCGCCATTTTGATTTATAGCGTGGTACTGAAATACTTATACATTTTTTAATAATTATCAACATGGTTATGTGTATACATAGATAAAAGTAAGGTAGTTTATTAGAGTTTTAGATAAAAATATAAAATAAAGTCTAATGTACGAATAGGCATCCGAAAGTGGAACGAGCAATTCCGTGACGTCAGCAGAAGACTTACAGAAATTAGCAGTAATACTTGGACTGAATAGCGCTGAAGATGTATACCAGGAAAGATTTCGAGTTGACAGGCGCCGATTGGAAGCGATGCTGGCTGGTAATTTGACTTTTATTTTTTATCAAAACTAATTTCTTCATACTTTAACTTACCTGCCATATCAACAGATTAAATATTGAAATTTTACAATTCCAGACAATTTGGAAGAATCTCAAACTGCTCAAGCATTTTTCCACAGAGTAAGCATATTTTTATGGATGTTTGATACATTTGAGCTATATTATTTTATTAATTAATATTAATATGAACATTTTCATAGGTCATGAATGAAACAAACACTTTAATTAACTGGC
This sequence comes from Vanessa cardui, assembly GCF_905220365.1. NCBI lineage: Eukaryota > Metazoa > Arthropoda > Insecta > Lepidoptera > Nymphalidae > Vanessa > Vanessa cardui. The sequence continues at coordinate 11,522,643 of NC_061139.1, forward strand.
CTGCTCGTCTTAAAATTGGAGCGCGTTCAAAAAAAGGTAATTAATAAAAAAAACAATAAATATGTTTTTCATTTGTTTTTTCTTTCAACGGATTGTTATTTTAAAAAAATCTTTCTTATTAAAAGAAAATGTAATCAGTTTCTAATAAAAGCAATTTTACTTCAATTGGTTTTAAAATATAAAATCTGTAAAGTGTCTTAATAGCGAAACGCACATGAATTTTTCAAAATTCAACGTTCACCTGTAATCGGAACTATTTTTTGGCGGGATGGCGCCAAATAGACCAGTGCGCGGCGCCCGTCTGGCGCAATTATAATTTCGTTTTAAAAAATGTTATAATGCATTCGCGAGTCCGTTAGAAGTACATGAATTTTGTTTTTTTATTATATTCAATGAATTAAAAATGGTTTTAAATGAAAGTTGCAATGAAATTGTTTATGAAGTTATTAAAAATATACGTAACAATAATTATACCGATTTATATGATTTTTTTGGTAAGATTTAAAGTTAAGTATGAGAATATTCGTGTGAAGTGTTTAAATATTAAAATTTACTTAATATATTTAGATCCTCACGTGCGTATCGCCGGTCGACCTGATGATGTTAAGCTTGCAAGGGAGAAAATTATGCAATTACTGGATACAAGAGTAAGTATTTAACTATTAACCTAAAACATTTTTAACAAATAAATTATTGAGTTCCCGTAAACAGTACTATATATTTTTCTTAAATAAATTAATACAGACATTTTATGAAACAAAAAAAAAACAAACTGTTTTCTTTGAACGTTAGATTGTTGTTTGAATGAGTTCGTTATTTTTTGTGTTTAATTATGTTTATTTATTAGCACATGTCTGTCTATCAGAGTAACCGTGTCACCATGAAGATCGACGTCAGCTACACGGATCACTCGCATATTATCGGCAAGGTGAGTTTTTATACTTATATGATTTATTAAGATTATCTTATGTCATTGACCTTAACCTATTTCTTAGAAACTTCTCGAAATAATATCTATACTATTTACGTTCTAAATTTAAAGTACTTTACAAGATCGAATGCAGACTATTCTTAAAGTCTTAATCTATATTAATAGTATAAATGTGAATGTAACTCTGTCTGTCTGTCTGATGCTCTTTCACGAGTAAACCGCTGAACCGAATTTAATGAAATCTGGTAGTTAGGACTCAAAAAAAATCAAAATCAAAATAACCTTTATTCAAGTGGGCTTTTACAAGCACTTTTGAATCGTCAATTAACAATTAAGTGAAGCTACTACCGGTTCGGAAAGTTTAGATAGATTCGTTTATTTAGATTCTACCGAGAAGAACCGTCAAGAAACTCAGTAGTTACTCTTTTTCAACATTTAAAAAATACAAAGTCATGTTAGTTAATACAATTATTTAAATTAACATATCCTGCGTGGAAGTCAACAGGTATTAATTCGACGCTTATTTATCATCTACAAAATCTTGTATCGAGTAATACGCCTTCTTTACCAAAGTATTTTTTATAAACGATTTTAATTTACGAAGAGGCAAAGTTAACAACAACAACAATAGCATATAAATTCCCACTGCTGGGCTATAGGGCCTCCTCTCCCTTTTGAGGAGAAGGTTTGGAACATATTCCACCACGCTGTTCCAATGCGGGTTGGTGGAATACACATGTGGCAGAATTTCTTTGAAATTTGTCACATGCATGTTTCCTCACGATGTTTTCCTTCACCTATGAGCTCGAGATGAATTATAAAGACAAATTAAGCACATGAATCAGCGGTGCTTGCCTGGGTTCGAACGCGCAATCATCGGTTAAGATGCACGCGTTCTAACCACTGGGCCATCTCGACTCAGGCAAAGTTAAAAATGTCTCAAACTCAAGCTTAAACTCATGACAAGCAGCACCCTAAAAAGCAAGCGAAGCCGCGGGCGTTTCCTAGTTGTAATATACAGCGAATATCACAATTGATCCATGAATTGCAATAAATTCACCTTTACCTTGAAAACTATGTAATCAACGTTGTATTCAATGAGGGTAGGCACGTGTTTATATCTTTACGTATTGGTTTATGTGGGCCATGCTAGATTAGCCATTATAATGAGTATCACCTTAACATTATTACTGCCACACATAATTTATTCTATAATGCACGATCAAACAGTAGTAATGACCGTTTGTAGTGTGAGCCAGTGTAAGTTACAAGAGACAACGTCCCAGTTTCTCTTTTTATTGAAGCGATAATATAAAATAAATCTGAAGTCACCATTATATAATCTTTAAAAATAAAAAAAATGTTTAAAGTTTTTTGGATGCGTATATTCGATTATAATCTTATTCTGTATACATATTATGTAAAATATACCGAGATAGTCCAGCGGTTAGAACACTGAACTATTATAATATAATGTTTGAATCCGCTAAGAAATTGCAATTAATTTGTGTTCAAATTCATTTTGTAACTGGGAATGAAAAATATTGAATGAATATTACATGAATTTCTGTCGCACCTGCTATCAATACAAAAAAAGGAAGTCTTAACCATTGAAAAAGGACGAGGTTATGAATTAGGTTTTATTTTTTATGTTTGTTACCCCAGAACTCTATCATTCCCACTTAAATCAGTTATATTTATGTTAATATTATATATCTATTTTTAAATTTAGATACTTTTTTAAACAACACATTGCAAGTGCAAGTAAATTTATGAGCCTTATCGTTTATCAATCTCTCCTTTGGTGATAGAAGCTTAGAAAGAGAGGGGGATAATAACTATAATAAACTAATATTTATAATAAATTATAATAATAAACGACACATAACTAATAATACACAGATAATAACATTGTGAGTGGTGAGCAGGGCGGGCTGACGATAAAGCGCGTGATGGAGGAGACGGGCTGCCACATCCACTTCCCGGACTCCAACCGCACGAGCACGCAGGAGAAGAGCAACCAGGTGTCCATCGCCGGCGACATGGAGCGCGTCGAGCGGGCGCGCGCGCGCGTGCGGGTGAGCACACACACACACACGTATCCCTCTCCTGTTTTATCTCTGCAAAAACGCTGTACGCGCTTCCCTCACGTGATGGAAAGTGGGGGGGGGGGGGTGAGACTCCCCGGTTTCCTGGACGCCTAGTGCGCCCAGCTATATCGGGCTTACCCACTAAAAAACCAGCGGTACCCTCTCCGTCTTTCGGCGGACGCCACGGGATCGCTTACGCATGCTACCGTGACGCACTGACGGTCGAGCACCTAGGGGGGATTCTCAGGGTACGCTGCCCCCCCCCTGACTGACTCATGACACGAATTTGTGAAATGAGGCAAGCTTGATGTCCAAGTAGCTTGGGCTACTTTTTATGTATACGACCCTTAAGCCGCTAGCGAATCCACGAGCAACGACTAGTTATTTATAGGATAAGTAGTGTTGTACACCCCTACAAACATAACCTAATTAAACTATAAAAGACTAAAAGACAAGTAAAAAATATTTGACATCGAATTAATGCGAAATGGCCTTTTGAGTACTGACGAAGTTGCTATCGATAATTAAAAATAAAATTAAAGTGCAAGTAAGTAAAATGTAAAATATATTGCTTTATTATAAATATAAATAATCAAAAACTGGTAATATAATAGAGCTAGTAGCAAATACATAGAATATTGAACTAAAGTGAAGTTTGTTTATAATTATACTCGCTATAATATACATATAATGCATTAAAAAACTATTATTCAACTTCACCTGTTTGCATATATGAGTCAGAATGCAATTTATTTTGAAACCAGCAGCTCAATAAATTGAGCCGAATATTTGCACGGTTGAGTATAACATTCAATTCCTTACAATAATCCTCTTAAGAATCCTATATGTTTAAAATAAGCTAGCCTTAAAAAATCTTATTGTGTTTTAATAATAATGAAAAAAAACTTTCAATACTTTCTGACGCACTAAAATGAAACAAAATTATACGATAAAAAACAAACTTTTATAAGAAACATCAAATGCTCAGACTTCAAGCACTTACAAACTATTTTAATCGCTTTAGAATAAAAACAAATTAAATGAAAATTATATCATTGTTCTCAATATTTATTAAACAAAGTCGCTTGGGAATCAATTTTACTTGTTTACTGAAACTAAAGCAAAACTTTCAAACAGACCTCCAGAGATTACCGGTTAGTTGTCAAGGTCACCTAATACACCATACAATTTAAATAAAACTAGTTATTACGGATTTTAATCGCGTATATTAATTATTTTAGACATCCCGACGTTTCGAGCACTTTACAGCGTTCGTGGTCACGGGTAGACTACCCGTTTTATTTAAACCTGACGACCTCCATGGTCGAGTGGTGCGTACACCAGTTTTCATGGATACGCCACTTTGAGGTCCCGGGTTCGATTCCCGGCCGAGTCGATGTAGATTACCATTAGTTTTCTATGTTGTCTTGGGTCTGGGTGTTTGTGGTACCGTCGTTACTTCTGATTTCCATAACACAAGTGCTCCAGCTACTTACATTGGGATCAGAGTAATGTATGTGATGTTGTCTCATATTTATTTATTTATTTAAATGTGTAATAATCGCGATAATTTAAGACAACATTACACCATACCATAATAGTGTCAATAGCATGTTATGTCTGTTGGTCAGGCGCTGACGCCGCTGGTATTCTGCTTCGAGCTGCCGATCGTGGCGCCCTCGCAGCCGCTGCCGGACATCAACTCGCCCTACGTGCAGCAGATACAGGAGCAGTACAACGTGCAGGTTGCCTACCTATTGCCTTTTTACAAATATATCAATCCACATCAGGGCCGTATTTAGGGGAGGGCAACCGGGGCAACTGCCCTGGGGCCTCCACATGAGAGGGGGCCACAGTTTTCAGCAAGTTAACAAATACTGAGATATAGTCAAATTATAATAATGTTACTATTTAATATTTTAAAAGTTACCGATACAAATACGAAACAAATCATAGCTTACTGATTGAAATAAAAAAAAAACTAATTAATGCATAATAATATAATTATTAGGGTGTTCACGCTTCTGTTTGTCTAGGGCCCCACTGCTTTGTGGCCCCAGGGCTTTCACACCTTTAAATCCGACTCTGATCCACATACAAATATATTACACGACATCTAACAGTAAGATATAACTTATAAATCTATATACAAATGTATTACACGACATCTATCCGTAACATGTAACTTTAAACCTTAACTAAATTATAACTATTTAACAAAATAATTAAACTTAATTTTCGATTTAAATTGAACTTATTTTAAAATTATCGCATACTCGTTTGTAATTTATGCAATTTCGACTGGCTAAGATAAGAAGCAAAATTATAAATAAGTATTTAAATTAGTCTGTTACTTATCATCATAACCATTTATTACTTATAACGTTTAAATAACTTGAAGTTTCAGTTACATTAATTTATATACTTATATTTCAACAATTTTCTTATAGAGTTTTATATTTAAGTATTTAATACTTTCGATTACGAGGCAATGACTCCCTAAAAGTACAAGACAAATAATTTAATAATATAACATTAAAATCTATAATAATAGAGTATTGAAATCTATTCTTATATTATAAATACTTCATAGTAATAGCCTGTTTCCCACTTTTCGGCGAAAGTCTCATCTCCCATTAAGGAGAGGGTTTGGAACATATTTCATCACCACGCTGTTGTCGGAGGAATGCACATGTGCCAGGATTAAACACATGCAGGTTTCCTCACGATATTTTCCTTCACCGCCGAGCATGAGATGAATTATAAACACAAATTAAGAACATATATATGGTGGTGCTTGTCTGGGTTTGAACCCTCAATCATCAGTTGAGATGCACGCGTTTGAACCACTGGGCCATCTCAGCTCGTCAAAATACTTCACGCTTAAACTGAAACGATTATGATGAAATTTGGTATGGAGATACAATTATATAAACAATAAATAGGTTTTAAAATGAATCATGGAGTTTTTGACAGTATTGAGTTATAAGCGTATGTAGTGTTGTAGTATATAGCGGATACCGGTGGGAGTATTATCAGAGGGCTACGTGTTCACGTTATACTATAAGCTAATAAAATATAATCTATAACAGTGCAACCATAGAGTTTTAGGTAGGGATAAAAACTAGATATTAACGACGCTAATCAATAATACGATTCTGTAATAATTCACATCGTATAACAGATACTAGAATCGTATATAAGAGTCGAGTTGGCCCAAGAGTCGAGATGGCCCAGTGGTTCGAACGCGTGCATCTTAACCGATGATTGCGGGTTCAAACCCAGGCAAGCACCGCTGTTTCATGTGCTTAATTTGTCTTTATAATTCATCTCGTGCTCATCGTTGAAGGAAAACATCGTGAGGTAACCTGCATGTGACAAATTTCATAGAAATTCTGCCACATGTGTATTCCACCAACCCGCATTGGGACATCGTGGTGGAATATGTTCCAAACCTTCTCCTCAAAGGGAGAGGAGGCCTTTAGCCCAGCAGTGGGAATTTACAGGCTGTTGTTGTTGTATATCAGATATGAAACCGATGATCACTGGTAGAGGGTAGAGAAGGACATAGTTATGGAACAAATTCATAGACAATCTAGACTTTTTCCTTTAAGTTTCTGTTTACAGAGTTACTTTAATAAAAAAAGCGTTCACTCCTTGCACCCCCCTAACATAACCATAACCTACCATGAATTTGTAAAAAAATCGTTCAGAAACATTTTTTACTAGTTGTTTATGCTAAATTTATTTTTGTATATTAGATAAAGAGGAGAATTAAAGGTTCCTGAAAGAAAATAATAGCTATTTCAGATTAATGTAATTGCTCCTTAAAATTAAGTTTAAATAAAACATTGTACTTCATTATAGGCATTATTAAATACCTATTAAAGACCTTTGATCATCGTTTTAAAAAAAATTATCACCAAATAATTTTGGTTTGAAAGATGAATTAGACAGGGTTCTAATACATATCGATCCCGATTATATGATCCAACTTCAGCTAAACCGATATCGATTCTTTAGTTTCCTTCCGATTGCAATCAAGTGACAATTTGTTAGTAGAATTGGCGTTCTGTTTAATGACAAACAAAAACGGCATCTCAGTTCGTTTGGACTGATTCATTGTATGCAATGATTAATATTTATCACGGTGCCAATGTATTTAGTGACTATTTGCCAACAGAGGATCCAATCACTATAATATATTGAATAGTAAAATAAATATTATACCACATTACGTATTTCATTAATATTTTGTCAATTTGGCGTTTGGCAACAATATTGGCTTCTATCCAAAATGAATGATTATTCATGTCATGTCATACTTTTATTAAACTTGCCTTGTTTGTTGAAATTTGCAGTAATCATTACATATTACCTACAGTGCATCAAGGTAGTATCGACATAGTATCGATGTTTGTCGCCTTGACGACATCCGACTAAAATAATTTAAATATGAAATGTATCTTAGTTGTTGTCCATTAATCACGTGAGGCTTGAAAGGGGGGGGGAGGGGTTTGATAAAAATCACGAAAATAACACAAGGGGGAGGGGGGGGTGTAGTAAGATATCTCGTGTATTTATTTTTTCGTCTAATGCGCGATTTTTAAACAAATATTAAGCGGCACGGCGCGGCGTGTAGTGACCTTGACAGATTTTGTTAAGATTCGTTGTAGGTACTAAAAATACACGTGATGTTGAGAAGGGGGAGGGGGGGTGGTCTTAAACCTCACTACGTATCACCAATGGGGGATGGGGGTTAAAAAATGCTAAAAAAAAGATCACGTGATTAATGGACAACCCCTTATCTATAAATAAACGATGAATGTATGGTGGTATGTATGGTGGTATGTACAGGTGATGCTGCGCAACCGGCCCAAGCTGCACGCCAACTTGGTGGTGGTGAAGGGCGTGCAGTGGGAGGTGCTCGCCACCATGGAAGCCACGGCGCTCCTCATGACCTACATGTGCGGCCCCCTCGCGGTACGACTCCCTACTCTTAAAGCCATACACTATATTATGGCAGGATTTATAAAAAGAAAAAGTTTATACATACCTATGTCCTAAAATGAATAGGATCCCAATGTAAGTAGCTAAAGCACTTGTGTACCACAAACACCCAAGACGACATCGAAAACTAATAAACCTTCTACATCGACTCGGCCGGGAATTGAACCCGGGAACTTAGAGTGGCGTACCCATGAAAACAGGTGTTAACACCTCTCGACAATATATTATATATGGTCGTCAAATATATTTAATTTGAAAGGTTTTAGAGTTTGATGATTTGACAATTTAAAGTACAAAATCTTGATTTATATTATTTAATTACAAAATATTTTTAATTCAAGTAGGCTCATAAAAGCACACTTTCATGTTATGGTGTTGATTCAAATGTACTACCGGTTCAGAAAGTAGATCCTATAGAAAAGAACCAGTGGTTACATATTTCCACCATTTCACAGTTGTTTATTACAGAGAATATTAGTAATGTGCAATTTACATATATATATAATAAGTGCAAGTGCATCCTATTGCTTATTCTAAAAAAAGCACTATTCAAACACGTACAGAGCCAGACCCAAGTCCAGATGACGCTGGAGATATCGCCGATGCATCACTCGGTGGTGGTGGGCCGAGGGGCGGAGCAGTTGAAGGTCATCATGAAGGGCACCGCTACGCAGATCATGTTCCCCGACGCGGACGACCCCAACATACCAGCTCTGCGCAAGAGCTGCGTCACCATCACCGGCCAGATCAAGGACGTGTACGCCGCCCGCCAGCAGTTGGTGGTAAGTGGACAGTATATATTTCCAATGCATAACTAGGAATGTCATTTGAAACAAGAACATTTGTTTAAAACATTAATCCTCATCGTCATCTTCCGCCCTTATTTCAATTTCACTTGGGTAGGTACAGTATGTCTTCTGCCATACTTCTCTGACATACCTCATCTCACAAGTAAAATTCTCTCTAACCATATCGTCTTTTACACAAGCTATCCATTGTTTTTCTAATCGTGTGATTTATATAATAAAAATAAATCAATCGTGAGATTACAGAATAAATAAAAAATACAGAAGAAAAATTAAGGGAGTAGCGTTGAACTTATATATTTAATAATATATGTATATTGAATTTAAATCTTTGACCAAAACAGTTTTGTCCAAGTCATTCTATCACGTAATAAGAATATCGTTACACTTCTAGTAAGTTCAATTTATGTATTGACAGTCGTTTCAAATTAAAAAATATATGATGAAAGTTCTATTGAGAAACGATATAAACAAAACCGAGTATAACGACTAGTATCGAATATGTTTTTTCCTCACAATTGTGCGTACACAAAAATATGTATATTAGCAATGGCCTTATGACATACTTATAAGTGCGAATTCGGTCGCGTACACGAATCAATGCGTAGCGATCCATCAGATTGACGGCTGAAGGTCGCGTCCACAATAAACTGTAGCCTCAACGCGTAACGTTTTGGATAAATAACATTATTTATACAGGATATCTCGTTATTACGTGATATATTGAAATTATAAACTCATATTAAATCAACACCATTGACACTATTTACAGTCTAAAAATAACAGTTAAACGAAATATACTATGTTATTGTGATAATATTAAAGCTTTCAAATCGATTATGTATTAAATGTTTATATGATAACAAAATGTACATATATACCTTGGTGTACCGCCAAATATATTATAGTCGCGTTATTTCATCGATCTGAAGACGATCCTTTACACAATTACTATTTTATCTAATTAATTTAACACATTCCGAACATTTAATGAAAGCAAAATATAATTACGTAACGCATAATTAAGAAAGTCTACAATTTAAATGAGAGAAAAATACAGTTCATTTTAATTTCTTGTAATTCACACAAAAATTAAAATAGTCATGTAAAGATTATTAAATATGTGCGTAAGAGTATTCAGACCTCTAATGTGCAAGGTTCTCTTTTATATGGATTTATGTGTAAAACTATCATGAAAAAAAAAACTTGAAAAATTTTATTTTTGTAGAAATAATACGATTTAGAGTACAACAATTAAAACGGTTTATTGAAAAAAAGTGCAAGTGACATAACGAATTGACAAACGCATAGAAAAAGTTACGAGATGGACAATAAGAAGTATTAAAGAGGTTAGGCGTTGTTTATATTCTTCCAACAATTTTCTTTAGCAAGGAATAAAAAAAACCATTCTTTAGTGTGCTTCACAATAATTGTTAATCTACGTACGTACGTACATACGTAATCTATAACTATCACATCAATAGCGAGTACGATCGCTCGTTACGTCCGCATGTCCGTAAAGCGAGGTCGTGGGTCCGCAGGGCAGCCTGCCCCTGGTGGTGATCTTCGACGTGGCGGAGGAGAGCTGCCGCGTGGAGGGCGAGGCGGCGGCGCGGCTGATGGCCAAGCACAACGTGTACATCAGCGTGCGCCGCAAGCCCAAGCAGGGCATCGCCTCCGTCGTCATCAAGGGCATCGAGCGCTGCGCCGGTGAGCACCCCACCCCTTCACACAACACCCTGAAGGTGGCAGCACCACACCCCCTCACACCATTCTATAGTCTTTTACTAAAGTTGGCAGCACCACACCCCCTCACACCATTCTGTAGTCTCTTATATTCCTCTCGATCCCCTATGTCTATATATGATATGTGATTTAACCACCCCCCCCCCCCCCCTCCACTTACGCTAGCGCATCACTACAGCCCCTGACACCATTTTAAGTCATGACATATTCCTCTAGCGAAAATATACAACTGAGAGAACGAGAACCACAAGGTGATGTGGTGTCGACACATTCTTTTTTTTTTTTTTTGGTATAGGTTGGCGGACGAGCAGATGGGCCATGATGGAAAGTGGTCGCCATCACCCATAGACAATGACGCTGTTAGAAATATTAACTATTCCTTACATCGTCAATGCTTAGGGAACTAAGATGTTATGTCCCTTGTGCCTGTAGTTACACTGGCTCACTCGCCCTTCAAACCGGAACACAACAATACTGAGTACTGTTATTTGGCGGTAGAATAACTGTTGAGTGGGTGGTACCTACCCAGACGGGCTTGCACATAGTCCTACCACCAAGAAAATAATATATTAATAATTCGAGTAGACAGTATTCCGTGTCATGCTCATTTTCGTACCCGATACGTACAGTTGGGTTAGAAAAGGTTCGACATTTTAAGATCTATTTTCGTGTGCTCAGTATGTGCGATAATCTGATTTACCGATCGAGAATGACATATTGCGTCGCAATGATTTCATGTTTAGATTCAAAAGGTACTAAGAGCTTAAGACTTGATAAAGGAATTAATTTGAAAACTGACGAAGGTACTTTGACTGTACTTAATAGGTTCATGGTCTGAAAAGAGATTTCTCAAATCGTTTTTACGTTTGCGCTTATGTCATTACATTCCCAGGAAGTATCGTGCGATTTTTTATAAAGCTACTTATAGTTCTTGTACGTCAGCCTATACATTTTTTATGTGAATATTTTTGTCATGACGAAATTAATAATACTACGCAAGTGCCTAATGTGATATTCAAACATACCATGTAAATGATTGTTTCTCATATGCGTGATATGCGAATAGTATGTAACGCAATTCATCATCATTAATGTTAAGCTGTCATCAACAATAACTACCGATTGAAAGCGTTACGTACAATTAAAATATACTTACGTTTAATTATAATAAACTGGCAACAGCTATGAAGACGAAATCGCAAGTACTTTAACGCCTGTCGTCTACATTCAATTAACTTTTTTAAAATTTAGTGATTAATTTTATGTATTTGAACAAAAAAATATTTTACTATTTTTTTTCTAAGTTAAAGTTTTCCTAAGTTTATATAGTAATATTTTTTATTTTATTTTGTGATTTTTACGTAATATTTTCTTTAAATTAATATGCAAACTTTTTAATTAATAATAATAATAATAATAATAATAATAATTTATTTATTCTCTCCCACATTACATATATTACAGTTTAAACGTATCTTAATAATAAGTACAATAATGTGTGGGAGACAGGAGCCCAAACTAGGTTGCCCTGTGCTAAGGGTCTCCTGGCTCCACCTCTAGGATATCAACAATTTGTTATATAAAATTACATGTAATATGAAAAAGACCAAACATGATATAGACATTGTAAATTATGAAATAAAGACAAATAAAATGAAAAGTAATTTATGTTCGTGACTTTGTTGTATGTGTGCGCGCATCTGCGAATTTCCGTGTATGTGTGTGTGTGTGTGCGTGCGTGTGTGTGTGTGTGTGCGTGCGTGCGTGTGTGTGCGTGTGTGTGTGTGTGTGTGCGTGTGTGTGTGTGTGTGTGTGTGTGAGTTAGTCGGATCGTGGTTATGTATAGCCATTACATTATTATTTTTTCTGTCTCGTCATAGTCAAGTGTTAATAGCCAATCAGTTAGTTTTTTCTTACATGAGAATTTAATTAAATTTGAGATTGTAAGTATTCTATTTATCTTATTATACAGCCTTCCTACTTTAAAATTATAAAATTTTTGGGCAAAAAAAGTTTGAACTCTTTGAGTTTCACAGACCTCATAAGATCTTCTTGAGTCAACTGTATCTATTTGTGATGTATTTATCATTGAGTGTTTTTTTAAAATCATATTTTGTATGTAAAGTTTTCTGACAGATAGAACATTTGCCTCCTTATATACATTTACAGTTGGGAATAAGCGAGGCTTAGAGAGAGCTACTTTAAGCAACATTCTTTGAGCTCTTTCCACCTCAATTATGAGCGTTTTATTCGAGCCGCCCCAAACTGATATGCAATATGCTATTAAAGATTGGCATAATGATATATAAACAGTCTTGACGAGTCTCCAGTCAGCGATATTTCTTAAATTTTTAAAGATATAAGTGAGTTTTCTAATTTTTTGACTTATTTGCATTAAATGCCCTTTAAAGGTGAGGTTCTGATCGATTGTAACACCTAAGTATTTAGTTTGATCGGTTCTGTTAATCATGGGACAGTTACATGTAATGTGATTTTTTTGATTGCAGGAATGAGCTATTAATTCATGTAGAATTTTATTACGGTAGGTGTTGCGTATAAAAAAGGTTATGTATTGAGTTTTTTGTGGATTAAGCGTGAGAGTGTTTAAAGCCATCCAGTGATTAACCGTATTAAAACCCTCTTGTGCTAATAAAAATACCTCATTCCATGTTTTACCATGAAATGTAAGAGTGGTGTCATCGGCGTATGATATTATTTTACACTTGCTTAGATTAAGGTTACAAAGCTCATTTATATAGCACAGAAATAGAGTTGGGCCTAAAATGCTGCCTTGGGGAATCCCATAGGTGATAGGACTCTCATTGCTAATCACATCACCTATTTTAACCTGCTGGGAGCGATCTTGCAAGTAATTTTCAAAAAGTTGTAGCTGTTTACCTCTTATACCTAAAGCTTCTAACTTCTGAACCATTTTATTAAAAGACACCGTATCGAAGGCCTTTTGAAGATCTATAAAAATTGTAAGGCATTTTTCTTTATTGTCTAATTTATCTACAATGTAATTTGTGAGGGAATGAACTGCATCTGATGTTGATTTTCCTTTCCTAAAGCCATATTGTGAATCAGATAGTAATTTTTTATCTTCCAAATATTTCAGAAGCCTACTATTTATAATTTTTTCAAGTAGTTTAGAGAGGGAAGGTAATATCGAAATAGGGCGATAGTTTGATACTATGTTTCTGTCTCCGGATTTGAAAATTGGTTTAACGATGGATTTTTTAAGAGAAATGGGGAATACACCTTCGGATAAACATCTATTAAATATGTAGGTCAGTGGGGTCACAATAAATTCATTTAAACATTTGAGTACTTTAGAGGAGATGCCATCCCAGCCAGGACTACAGTCTGTTTTTAGGTTGATGATATATCTCCGTATTTCATCTTCAGTAGTATCTAAGAGAACAAATGAACTATTTTTGGTTGATGTACTATGGACGTTGGTTAATGCGGGTGGAAGGTTTAGGGTTATTTTTGTTGCCAGATCTGCACCTATATTCGCAAAGAAAGAATTTATTGAGTTTACTGATTCAAGGGGTGTTTTATTTATATTTAGTAGTTCAAATGGTGGGTTTGTCGTTTTGTTTAAGTGATTAATATTTTTTATTACATTCCAAATTTTTTTATTATTATTTCCAGCTGCTTTAATTTCGTTTCTTTCGTAGTCCCGTTTACATTTTTTTAAAATTTGATTACAGAAATTTCTATAACGTTTGTATGTTATTCTTAGAGTCTCATTATTAACTTCTTTCTTTAATTTGTAGTGCATTCTATCCCTCGTTCTTATACATTTCAGCAAACCTATGGTTATCCAGGGTTTTTTTATGATTTTACTTCGTGGAAGTTTTTTTGTGAGAGTATTTTTCAAAATAATAGTTTGTAAGAGATCTATAAATATCTTCATGCACTGATCTGGATTTTTATTAATATCATATATACCACTTAAATCTAAGTTTTTGCAATCATTTTTTAATGTTTCAATATTTAATTTATAAGAGTGTTTTATTTTATTATTAATATTATTCGTATTTTTCTTCAAACAAAATAAAATTGGTTCATGATCAGTAATAGCTGTTTTTAAAATAAATGTAAAAGAGGGTAGTTTTGATTTAACAATTGTGTGATCTAAGCAACTGTTCATTCGAGTAGGTTTGTAATATGCCGGGATTAAACCAAAAAATGACAAGATTTCAAGATAATTTGAAGTGTCCTGGGTTAATTCAGCAATATTAATATTAATGTCTCCCATTAATAATATATTTTTATAAGACGAAAGCTGCTTGAGCAAGTTGTGTAGGGATTGGATGAAGTTATCTAGCTGGTGGAAACTAGGGGGTCTGTATATAGCAATTATCACCGTATCTTCATTTATTCTTATCGTTAGGCAATTTGCCTCTAACATGATGGGCTCCTCAACTTTGAAAACAATATTATTGTTTAAAATTACAATGACACCATCATTTTGATTGTAATTAACTGAAGTACTAAAGCTCGTGTAACCCGGGATATTTGGAAGGTTTGTGACGTTAGAAAGCCAGCATTCAGATAATATAATAATGTCACAGTTGAGATTTAATCTCGATAGTAACACATTTAGGCTATTAAAATTTTTATATACGCTTCTGATGTTTTGTTGCAATATTTTAAGATAAGCATTAGGTTTCGAAATTAAGGTATTACAATATTCTGGTTCACAACATATTAAGTCTGTTAATTCAAAACTATCAATATTATTTATATTATGTAAATCTGCCATTGTGCTTTAAAAAATAATATTTTAAGATAATTTAGGGAATTTATGGTGTATCTTAAATTATACTCACAGTAAGCCCGTTTGCGTTGAGTACGAATATAACTGAACAAATTAATTATGAGCATAGACATAAAAGCTGTATATCTACTTACTATAGCATACATTTTTAATATCGATTGACCGTATTGTGTGAATGTGTTAAATAGGTAGAATGAGCATTGTGTTTGTGATATGTTTGTGTGAGTGTGAAATGTGTACATATTCATAAGATTAGTAATAATTAAAATAAAAAGATACAACATTAAGGACCGCGAGTCGCTTAAGTAGTTTGCAAGCGTTTGAGATCTAGTTCGTTTTTTAAACGAATTGAGGGTTCATTTTCTTTTTTGCGTAAAAATATACTACCTGGAGTGGCCCAGCAGAACTTGTAATTATTTTTCGCAGCGAAATCTCTAGCCATGAAATGCAGTCTTTTCATGCTCGGTGTAAGGAAGTCTGATACATAAATTGTTGTTTGAGGTCCATCGAGGCCCAGGTGCATGGTGTTCAGTCTGACACCGTTATTGTCCTTCGTGAGTTGTTTTATCGATCGCAATATTTTATCCTTCGTGCTTACCGTTGAAAATTCCACAATTACGGGTTTAGATGTTTCATTCTTTGAATATCCCCTGTGAATGTTTCGAATTTCCTGAGGGTCGATGTCAACCTTGAGTACATTTCCAAGTGATTTCACAATATCATGCAATTCCTGCGCTTTTTCTGTTTTTGAATTGAAAAACTGTTTTTGAATTGTGCACTGTTTATAGTTAGTAAATGTTATGTACACTTGTCATTGACGTACATATATGATGTTTTAATATAGTCACTTTAACTGTAAAAGTTTCAATATGTATGTTGTAAGTGTGTTTGTTGTAAATAAATAAATAGAGTCGAGATGGCCCAGTGGTTAGAACGCGTGCATCTTAACCGATGATTGCGGGTTCGAATCCAGGCAAGCACCGCTGATTCATGTGCTTGAATGAATTTGTCTTTATAATTCATCTCGTGCTCAGCGGTGAAGGAAAACATCGTGAGGAAACCTGCATGTGACAAGTTTCATAGAAATTCTGCCACATGTGTAATCCACCAACCCGCATTGGAACAGCGTGGTGGAATATGTTCCAATCCCTCTCCTTAATGGAAGAGGAGGCCTTAGCACAGCAGTGGGTAATTTACAGGCTGTTACTTTACTTTTTTTTTTTAAATAAATAAACAAACTTTTGTTTTGACAATTCGACAGGTGATATATACGAGGCGCGCCGGGAACTGCTTGGCGGGAAGGAGCCAAACATCACAGCGGAAATACCCGAATCCTACAATATTCCTTCCATCACCAACACCATGCCCAACTTTGGCGCGTTCAATCCCTTCTCCCCATCCCATGCCAACAGCATCACCAACTCGCCATGCTCCCCATATAATCTTCAACTGAACGAGTTAGCGAATTACGCCAACCTCGGTAGCCCAATGTTTGGTCATAACCCTCCAACCCCTGGCGGGTACCCCACGCCCTTGTCTCCGGTGGCGATGACGCCGCCAGTGTTTCCAAGTGGATGGATGGTGCCAAGCCCACAGCCTCGCCCTGGACAGTTCCACTTCCCGAACTTGACTCAAAACTCTGGTCCAGTCATGTATAAGAATCACGGTTCCTGGCATCGTGAGTATACATATATTAATTTATTTAGATGTTATCTAAATTGCTTATAAACTATTTTACATTATTTATATTGTATTTATGTTTGTGTTACACTTGAAACAAGTTTATTTGTATATATACGAACTTACAAGTTCTAACTAGTGATGTTTAGTTTTGTTGATATAAGTTATGAAAAAATAACAGCACTTGATAAAACTGCTATTAAAAATATGACGTGAATGCGTTTGTCAAATAAACAACAATAATTATGTAATTGAAACTGTACAAATAATAAACTTATTTCTCAAGCGCTTTCCGGGGCTCCAGAAGGCGGAGTAGCACCGTGCCTGCAACATCCTCCCGACCATCACAGACACGTGAGTATAAAATATCCATGGCACTGACACATATAAAATCCCATTAAAAAAAACAACCTCAAATAGTATAACAACAACAACAACAACAATAGCAGCCTGTAAATTCCCACTGCTGGGCTAAAGGCCTCCTCTCCCTTTAAGGAGAAGGTTTTTGGAACATATTCCACCACGCTGTTCCAATGCGGGTTGGTGGAATGCACATGTGGCAGAATTTCTATGAAATTTGTCACATGCAGGTTTCCTCACGATGTTTTCCTTCATCGCTGAGCGCGAGATGAATTATAAAGACAAATTAAGCACATTAATCAGCGGTGCTTGCCTGGGTTTGAACCCGCAGTCATCGGTTAAGATGCACGCGTTCTAACCACTGGGCCATCTCGACTCAACGACGACTATAAATAGTATAAAACAAAGTCATTTACTGCCGTCTAATCTTAGCTCGACATGTATAAAACATGTTTCAGGTATCGCTATTGAACTCCAGCTCTCAGGCCAGCAGCGGCTACCAAAGCAACTTCACCGGTAGCTCCGTGTCGCTTGATGCCCAAAACATATCCGGTAATATAAAAACTATTACTATCTATCAGTCAAGGCCAAATAAATTTGAAAAGCTTTCAATGGTTTACGTACTCAATATAATATTAATTGAATTATTAAAATTTTAATTAATAGTCTCATTGATTGAAAAATGATTTATATCTTGAGGAAAAGTTTAGAAGGTTATTTTACCACCCTAATCAAATATAGCTTAGTGGATATATATGTGGCCTAATTACTTTCGATACATTCACATTTCACCGCTATTGTATGTAAAAATGAATTATAACGGCTGTATAAGCTTCAATTCAGATTCACCTGTTCTTCCATAAGCAATCTCTTGCTCCTGACAAAAATATCACCTAATTTATAATCATACTAAGAACGGGAAAAACCGATGTACTGATGAGCGGGATGTAATGAGGATAGAACACAAATCATAAATGTTGCAAAAAAAAATAGGGGCGACAAAAATTTAATAGGTAGCCTATTAGCCTACTAGCGGCAGATTTGTAAATACGCCACTGCTCTTGTCTCTGGTATAATTAATAATAGTTAATAATATTCTTTATTGTACACCAAGACAAATATAACACACAGGAAATAAATATAAGAAATTATTTATTCAAATATAATTAAAGAAGCCTGATTTTTGACTGTTTTCTTAACAGGAGGAGATGGCAGCAACGTCGGGTCCCCTTCTGTGTCACCCATCAGCAAGACGCACAGTCCCACGCCGTGCTCGGAAAACGATCGCTCACAACACGGTACATACTTCTGTGGTTGGTTTACACTACACTAGAAATGAAAGTCACTTACTTGTATAATGTCTATATTACAAGTCCACATAAAAGTCAGAAGGCACACATAGTTTTATAGTACATTAATACGCAAGCACAAGAATTAGGAACACAAGCACAGATAGGAAAGCAGATGAAATTATAAAGATGAGAAGAAAATAAGTATGAAATTATGAGAGCAGTCTTAAGCGTATAGGAATAAAGTCTAAGGTTCATTCCTGTAATAACACAGGGCCGGATTCAGAGAAGGCCAGCTGGGTAAAGTAATAATATGGGACCTACACTCTTCTGTTGCACCCGTATTCATAAAAAAAAAGTAAAAGTAAAGTAACAGCCTGTAAATTTCCCACTGTTGAGATAAGGCCTCCACTTCAAATAAGGAGAGGGTTTGGAACATATTCCACCACGCTGTTCCAATGCGGGTTGGTATTCATAAGGACTTTGAATCTGGCCCCGACCACACTTTGAAATAAACAACCTCATCAAATAATCAAGATTTGTATATTTAATTTACAAATCGCTCATTCATATAATAATTATGTTAAATATTTATATGTTTGCGTATGACATTCGCATAACAAGTAATCAAGCTTATCTCGCCATCTCGTTTACTAAAATATATTAAGAATGCACCATTTAAAATCATAAAAAAATGTTTCAAGGTGTTCTGCATTGTAAATTAGTTAATATGGTACATATTTTGTATATTTTTTTTACGACTTATTGCCAAATATCCGTTATTTGATATATACGTATTAAATTAATATGTAATAGAATCGATAGGTGTTTTTTATAGAAAAAATATATATATAGATGATCAAACTGATTTGTTATTTACAAATTAGTGGAAATGTTACTTTTAACACTTTTGAACAGATGCTCAATTTTCCTAGAGCTCGGAACAGGTGTGTTGTTAAGGATAGGCGTAGAAGCCTTAAGCAAAAACCTTATTAATAAAAAATTACCAACTCCTATGCACCTATGTAAACAATTTTAACGTACCAACATACTTATAATTATATACTCAAACGTATAAGTAATATTAAATAATGAAATGTTATAATAGAGCTAGCGAACATAATCTCCGAGCTGCCAATATCTGACCGTCGCGCTGTGGGCTGCGAAAAGAAGACCCTGGAAACCCTCACCAAGCTGTCGCCGTCGCCGCTGTCCGACTACAGGAAGATGCAGGCTGAAGCCAATAAGGTACAACGCAGACAGCATTAACTGTTCCTTTTCATACACTGAAATTTCCTAAATTAAAGTAACTGTTAGTCTTTAGTTTGATTATTATATATAACTCTGATATACGTATTAATTACTTTAAGATTAATAAACGCAGACTCTAAGTAGATTCTAAAAGTTTATTGGGAAATATTATTATATTCGCTCCGTGTAGTGTACAATAAAAATATGAGGTAAATGTCTTTGTGTATAAAATAAGTATAGTTCGTAGGGTAGGTCTTCCTAGAAAATATTCTGTGTATCATTTTAATTGATCTACATTTGAATTGTAGGTTACAATAGAAAAAGTGTATTGAATGTAAATTTTTAAATTTATTCTTATCTTCCAGGCCATGCGCGAGAACGTCGGCAGTGGTTACAGAGTACCAACGACCCGTTGGTCGGGTTTCTACTTCAGTCATACATCACCCGGACCTATTAACTTGAGTGATGGCGAAGGAGGAATGGTTACGGTAAAAACCATAACTTTGGAAAAGATTAATCTTTTGATAAAAACCAGATGATTGCGATTGCACACTTTTGAATTTTATTTTATTTTTATGGTATAGGTTGGCGGACGAGCATATGGGCCACCTGATGGTAAGTGGTCACCATCACCCATAGACAATGACGCTGTAAGAAACATTAACTATTCCTTACATGGTCTATGCGCCACCAACCTTGGGAACTAAGATGTTATGTCCCTTGTGCCTGTAATCACACTGGCTCAGTCACCCTTCAAACCGGATCACAACAATACTGAATACTGTTATTTGGCGGTAGAATAACTGATGAGTGGGTGGCACCTACCCAGACGGGCTTGCACAAAGCCCTACCACCAAGTAATAATAAGAATAATTATAATTAATTTTGAATAAGTATAATTGTGAAATATGTATTTGATTAACCTATTTTTTCCAGCCTGAAAAAGGTCGAAACAGAATGGATCTTGTTCGTCCTAATATAGTAGAAACGGCTCCGTCGCCGCCCGGTAACAAGCCATGCCGCTACCAGCAGTTGTATGAGCTTCTGAGGGATATCGGCCTGCATAAATATATCGGTAATCTCATTTATAGATGATTAATATTTAATAACAATCGTTTAATTATATTTGTTACACATACACACTAGTTTAAGGCTGAAAGATTTATAATAAACCAACGTCCCGCCCCAGCTTTGCACGGGAACTTGATATGTATACTTATATTATGACCAAATTCTATAAAATTATTATAAATTGTAGCCTATTATGTGTTAAGAGTCAAAATCAAAAAAAAAAAAAATTATTCAAGTAGGCTTTTACAAGCACTTTTGAATCGTCATTTAACAATTAAGTGAACCTACCACCGGTTCGGAAAGTAGATTCTACCGCGAAGAACCGGCAAGAAAATCAGTAGTTACTCTTTTTCAACATTTAAAAAAATACCAGTCATAATAGTTAAATACAATTATATTTGTATTTAATGAGGGTACATTAGCTTGGAAGTCAACAGGTATTAATTCCACGCTTTTTTATCATCTATAAAATCTTGTATCGAATAATATGCCTTTTTTACCAATGTATTTTTTACAAACGATTTGAATTTAGGAAATGGCAAAGTTAAAAATGTCTGCAACAAACATACCTACATACATCCATCCTCAGAAACTTTTAAATTTATAATAATAGTAGGACATTACAGCTGTCTTTTATTTATTTAATTTAACTATGGATTTAAAATAATATTATTTCAGATCTATTCAAGAAACATGAATTGGATATGTCTACGTTCGCGTCTCTCAATGAAGCGGACCTCACAGAGATTGGTGTTACAGCCTTTGGCGCTCGCAGGAAGATGCTGCTGGTCATTGCGGGTAATTTTCATCTCTGCTGATGTTTCAAAAAAAAAAAATCAACAAACAATACATTTCAAAACATTCATATCAATTCACAGAGTTGCAAAAACAGTCGAGCGCCTATAAAGGTAACGCCCCATCGACGGAGAGAAAAATCATCAATTCCCCACCTCAGTATAATACGACTGCGCTGGCGCAGGATAAGTGGTAGGTCCACACAGGATCTACATTACAAACGGCTTATGAGACTGAAAATAATATATAAGTCTAACAAATTAACAGGTAAAAGTTTATGTATGGGCGTATGCTATCAATACCATAGGATTAGTAACTAAATTAAAAAAAATACTCTAATATATATACAAGATTTTCGAAAATTATCATTAGGTGCAATTGTCTGAGAGACAAAAATATTAAAAACGAAGCTTTTAGTTTCATACGCTACACTACATTGTTATCATGTTATATTTATTATAAAATATTCTAAATCCAGTAGCGTCTACTATCAAAACTGTTTATGAGACGTTTTCTCTAAAATTAAATGATATCCCAACATCAACAGTTTTGATACTTGACGCAACTGTATGTATATCTAGCAATCATATCAAGCTCAAGACTAATTATTGACTAGTAAGTTATCGTAACATCAGTTACAAGTTGATCTCGACGGAACAAATCTCAAGACTGGTAGAATGTATCGAGAATAAGATGTATGACAATCGTGAGTTCTACATTTTGTTATTGGCAACATTGAGAACAGTGACTGATATGAGCTTGTCGGTATTGCGTTGATTTTTATGAGATTTTAAAAAATGTATTTTTATATAGATTTTTATAGCTCGAAGCGATACGACAATTTTGATCTCTATCATAGAATTCATAGACAAGTTAATTGTTGAAGTAAACCGGCATAATCGCCGCTAGTGTTAAGTTATTAGTTAAATTAATCTATAGTTATTATCGAGGGCATGTTTTATTTTATGATTTTTAACCCATTTTTATATGCATCTTAACAGAACAGGATATCCGGACTAAGTTTTTATATGATCGTTTTAAATTCATATGCAGTTTTAATTTTTGATTATAATGTTACTCAAAAAAAAAGAATACCGTTTTTGTTTTCCTATTACTTTTATCGATTCTTGCCAATTATTATCAGATTCTTTTATCATCATATTTTGAATAATATGTTTTAAAAAGACAATTAATATTGGCGATTGACAAATTTAATATCAGCATTGGAAATTTAAAGGGAATTGGACTGCATTATTTGACTTGATTTTTTAAATAGGACGCATTTTAAACCAAATAATTCAGCGGTTACATGAGTGACGCCACACATATAGTCACATACAGCTGAACCATTTTAATCGATTAACATATATTATTTAATCATTGTGTTTGTGATTTTTTTTTTACTTAATATTTTATAAGTGCATTTTGATTTTAACCATATTAACATGCTAATTTATTGAATGCAGTGTCGTTAAAATTCGTGTTTAGACTCTAGTAATGTTTTGGTACATAATGAATGCGATAGTACATTATGGAACACCTATACAACCATGAATTTATGTATCAATCCATATACTTTTTATATAGTTTTCTTTTTATATGTAATTTTTTAATCATGAACTTATGATTATGGTCAATCGTTTTAAAGTATGATTATGAGATGTTTAGAAGACTTGTTTTTTACTATGTAAGTGATTATGAAATAATAACTTTTAATGCTTAATTGTTATGTAAGCTTAGGTGTTATGTTTATTATAAGGTCATGCATTCGCCCATTTGTGTTTTTTAATTTGTTTAAAGTTTAAAAGAAAGTTTTTGCACGATTGTTTTTAGTTTTGCCTGTACGATTAAATTTTGGAAAAATATTGCATTTTTATTGTATAATATTTGTTACGTTTTTAGGAAACCTTAAATTGATAGTAAAATATATAATAATATGGAATTGACATGAAAATTCGAATTCCATATTGTAAAAAGTAATCGTAAGAAAAGAATGACAAACCCGGTAGTACGTTCAAATTTGTAAAATAAAATTTTGTCTGAACTCCCAGACTTCGTTAACTTCTATGAACGTTTTACTATACTTCGCAAAGTTTCAAATGAATAAGTTATTTATAGTAAGTACTTTTTTTAGTCTTGCACCAATTCGTGGTTTTATAATTTGTCTATTGGACGTTGAACTCTTTAGACAAGATGAGGTTATCAATTCGACCTTTTTTGTTAATACTTTTCGATAGTTTGATCATGAAACGATTATTCTTATTATTTAGTATAAATAACAACTCCAGGGTAGATACTTTTTTTATTAAATTAGTTTTCCCTAATTTGGAGTAAGGGTAAAAAGCGTTTGTGGCACTTATTTTTATTTTGAAAGATATAATAAGTCGATTAAAGTTTTTTCTAGTCAAGAACTAGAAAGTAATCTTTTTTTTAAGCTATTTTTTTACTGTTTCTTGGTCTTCACATCAAAATCTTAAGTCTATCGAGGGTTATAGTTTACGTTCATGCTTGTTTGCCTTAGAATATAAACGTATTATAAAAATAGTAAATTATAACTTAAACTTTATTGAATATTTACTTGTGCTTATGTGGTTAATTAATAGGATTTTTTTATTCCATGTTCGATAAAAAAATCCCGAATAATGGCGAAGGGGAATAGCATAAATAGATATGATAAAATCTGATGGTTTATAGAAAACAGTAATTTTGTAAAATCTTAATTTAATCTATATATTTTAAAATGGCCCTTAAAACATTTTAAAAGTTTACTTGATTTATGTGTTTTTAATTAAAGTTATGGCAACTGTTATATCTGCAAAATGTCAGTGTCAATTTTCTTCGGTCATAAAAAAACGTGACTTTGACATTTGACAGTACACTCGGGAAAGTGTTTTTCTATTGCATCATTATTTAAAAGACAAATAAGATGGGGAATGCTAGCGCAAAAGCTGCGGAAGTGAAAGTGATTGAACCACCGGCGCCTTCAAGCGTCGAGAAATCTAAACTTAAGCCGTGCTGTGCCTGTCCAGAGACAAAAAGAGCGCGAGATGCTTGGTGAGGTTATTTTGATATTTTCATTCGTCCTTAATTATATAATATTTGCATATTAAAATTATTTTACAGTCTTAAGGATGTGTGAAAAAATATCTAAATTATGACTGATATTAAAACGTGGTCCATATTAAATATTTATTGCATCATATATATTTCCAGATAAAAAATAAATAAATGTTCATATATCACTATTGGCTTAAACTATTATCATTTTTTGCCTTGCTACATTAATGTTTCTAAACACTTGCAGCAGAATTAAATGAACAGTAAAATAGCTCATATTCAATTTATTTTACAGTATCATTGAGAATGGTGAAGAAAATTGTGGACCGTTGATTGAAGAACACAAAGCTTGTATGCGAAAAATGGGTTTCAACATATAAAATTCCAAAGGATAGGTTTTAAATTAATTTATGGTGTACATAACCTGTAGAAAAACATTCATTTATGGATTTTGATGTAATATTATTGTTATTACCGCTGGCTAAAGCCAGTAGTCTATATTTTAAAGCATTATGGCAGTGAAGTTTGGTAAAGATTTCTTGAAAAAAATAATAATTAAAAAGTAAACTCATAATGTCTACTGCTTAATTATATTTAGTCATATGAATGTTCTGGACATTATGTTTTCATTCTTAAGCTTAAATATATGTTGATAAGTTGCATATGTTAATGGCGGCTTTTTGTTCTCATTTAAAAAACATTTCATTATTTTATTAAATAATATAATATAACTTTGATATGTATATTAAGTAGAAATAAAATTTTTTTTTGAGTTATGCTTAAATAGTCATGTGATTAAGTACATTTTCATTCATTGTATCATTAATTCATTCATTCACTCACTTCATTCATTTTCACTATTTATTAGGCATTAGCCAAAGATATCCATATCATCACTATATTATATATGTTTAATGTAGATGTTTGTGATTTATTATTTTATCTACATTAATATTTTAGTACTTATTAATAAAATAATTATGACAGCGTATAAAAACTTTGCATAAAAAAACTTCATAATGAAATATCAATCGGAATTTTATTATATTAGTTTTACTAATGGGGCTTTATGAAAACCAACCAACGGAGATCTACATTAAAAGAAAAGTAAAATAATTTAATTACTATTATAACATAAAAACATAAACAAGACCATAACTGGCACAGAAGGTTATTTAAGAAGAAAAAAATGTTTTATAATTTAAATACTTATGGAAACACTAACCATTGGCACATTTAATGGTCATCCAATCTGTTCTAAATTTAAAATTGTGCTTTTTTCTTTTATAAGTACAGTATTATGGTTCGTTTTAAATTAAGAATTAAGCTTGGTTGTTGGCTTGAACACAGTGTGATTTCAAAAATAAATTAACTGTTTTTTTATTTAAATTTATCTATCACTAAATAAGGATCTGCCGCATTTTGTTGTTTAAAAGAAATAAAAACTATTGTTTTGTTAAACTGTTTTTCATTTTTCTTTAAAAATATTAAATTAAACAACAAATGTTTAAATTAGCACAAAATATTTAACATTCACTTTTGGTGATTGCATTGGAGAGAGAGAAATTAATTCAAATAAAATTAATTCAAAATATTTTGATGAAATTTCTCTCTCCAATTTTAATTTCATTAATGAGAGCCGAGATGGCCCAGTGGTTAGAACGCGTGCATCTTAACCGATGATTGCGGGTTCAAACCCAGGCAGGCAAGGCTGATTCATGTGCTTAATTAACCTTCTAGTTTTCAGAAGGAAAACATCGCGAGGAAACCTGCATGTGTCTAATTTCATAGAAATTCTGCCACATGTGCATTCCACCAACCCGCATTGGAACAGCGTGGTGGAATATGTTCCAAACCCTCTCCTTAATGGAAGAGGAGGCCTTATCCCAGCAGTGGAAAATTTACAGGCTGTTACTTTTTTACTAACATAAATTTCATATTAAATGTATACAATATACATACATGTATAACTATATATATATATCTGGATATAATTAATGTAGTATAGTACAGTTTCAATAGTTTTAATCGTCGTTATGCGTGAGTAAATTATTGTTTTGCGTTTTAACATTATAAATTCGGAGCAAATAGGTTAAATTATTGAATAATTATCGAAAGAAAGAAATATAACGTAAGGCTGTATTCCAATGATACGAAATTTTACTATTAGCTTACAGTCTTATATACTACAATGATACATTTATTATAAAATGTCTATTAAAAGTCTAAATATCCCGCTTCTGGATCTAGAGTTACTCTTTTCACGAGACGCGTAGGAACTTAGCGCAGTATGTTTTTCAAACGATCTCATATACTTAATCAAAAGCATGTAACATTTACCTATACATCTTAGTAAAGCAAAAAGTTTTACTTGATGAGTTTTTCAAACAAATATTTTAATTTCGTTTTTATGCTATAAAGCTGTCAATTTAAAAAGACACAAATAATACATTACACACAAACTATTTTTCTTTAGACTTTCATGTTCAGTCGTTCAACAGTGCAGTCTGCCATGGACGCCTACCATACATACAACAACAACAACAACAGCCTGTAAATTCCCACTGCTGGGCTAAAGGCCTCCTCTCCTTTGAGGAGAAGGTTTGGAACATATTCCACCACGTAGTTCCAATGCGGGTTGGTGGAATACACATGTGGCAGAATTTCTATGAAATTTGTCACATGCAGGTTTCCTCACGATGTTTTCGTTCACCGCTAAGCACGAGATGAATTATAAAGACAAATAAAGCACATGAATCAGCGGTGCTTGTCTGGGTTTGAACCCGCAATCATCGGTTAAGATGCACGCGTTCTAACCACTGGGCCATCTTGACTTATACATAATAGTAATAATATTATAAATGCGAAAGTGTATGGGATATTTGAATGTTTATTACTTTTTCACGCAAAAACTACTGAATTTATTTTAATGGAACTACAGCAATATCCTTTATTCATCAGAATAACGTACGCTATAATAAGAAAACGTTGCTTTTATTTCTTTATTGAAATTAACCATATAAGCATTATTGCCGGGATAGGTGGTTTCTTTTTATCTTTTAAGCTCTACTGAAGTACTGAAATGTATCTCTTAACACTAAAACTACTGAACCGATTTATATGGAATATTGTATTAATACAATAGGCTATTTGACAATGCGAAAAAAAATTGTGAATTATTGTAAATCAGTGTAGATTATGAGTTTAAAAATGGTTATTTACTAACGAAACTTGAAAATAATACTTATTTATTCAAAAATCAATACATAAAAATGCATTTTTTCAAACGTTTGTCACGTGACACAAAACGCTCCTGATTGGCCGGGCTTATGATGAAGTCACTTTCTTGTAAGCCTTGCTTTTCTACTATATCTACCCCAGATTAAAAAACAGCAAAGTCACCGACCCCATTGCAGCGCCATATTGTCCAAGTACCGTTTTCGCGCGTTATTTAAATATGGAATTTTTAATATTATGTTTTTCGGCAAATATGTACTAGAATAAAAAAAAACAAGTTTTACTGGGGTCCTTAACCTCTACTAAATAATATAAAACGGATTTTAAAAACCAGTCAAATAGCCTATTTAAGTCGTGGAGAATATGAGCCTCCTTCAGTGAGACCTTAAGGATACTATTGAGTGAGAAGGGGAAAGGGCAGATTCTGCTCGGTTGAGACAATGGAGGCGTCATCTCAGCGCTTCCACTGCACCGGTTGTCCGCGGCTTGATAGATAGGGCGTGAACCTGGGGCCATGGACGCGACACTATTTTACATCGCCTCGCGTATCTAGTCTCTGATAATCAAGACGTCTCTAAGAAGTACGCACCATCCGTCTCAAAAATCATTCGAAGTAGTTTCGGTGGCTCACCAGAGCCCCGAGTGTCGTAAAAACCGAATAAAAAAATGTAGAGAAAATAAATTAAAAAATAACGAATTAAACGTGAAGTGACACGCCTAAAAATAAAAATATAGATCAAATATTTAATTAAAATATTAAATAAACTAATAAAATTTGATACCAATTTGAAAACGATATTTGAATTAATATTAAAAAGTGACGGTGAATATTGTTAGTACTTTAATTGTAATCTAGAGACGAGACAAAATCACACAACATTAATTACGTTTAATCTTGAAAATTGCGTAAATACCAGGTTCAATAATTCAGTTACATGTTAATGGTCGCACTTAATAGATGTCCCCACTGGTCGGGAGGCGCATCTTTATAACCTATACGAAAATAATTTGCCCTGATTTATATAAGATAAATCGTAAACATAAATGTTTTGTGTATGAGTTTAATTGTATTTTATTGTTAATAAATTAATAATATAGTTTTGTATGCATTTCATTTTGTAAAATGCGTTTAAAAAGAGATTCAGCTCAAAACAGCGACAACGAAACGACTGCAAGTTCGGTGAAATCAGTTGACAGTTATGGGTGAGTAAAACAAAATAATTTTAAGCAATTTGTGTTGTGAAAATATTATTGTCTTGTGAATTGACGATTTTCTGAACAATTGTAAATTTACAAGATCGGAAAGTGAGATTTTTTGCAGGTGTAAAAATATTACTTTTTCTAAATTGTAACAATTTTCATAAAACATTTAAATTTCGATAGAATACATTATTATTTATATATAGCTAGTACACCAATGAAGAGCTTAATCTTCGTATAAGCAAGCTGGAAGTCTATATATAGATATTTGTAATTTGCAAACAGGTCCCGGTGGAATCAGAATATTTTTGTACGATACGAAAAAAAAAAACCCTTGTGCGCGCTGCGTTCTTTTAGGTATTTGCACTTGACCCTAAAACATTGACACAGTGATTATATGTTAACAGAACTATAATACACTTGTTTTTATTACTAACTTCAATAAACTGAATCATTTTTGTTTGCTTCTGATATACGTGATACAAACATCAATTTATATAAGATTATCTATAGTCCATTCCAATCGAAGGAGGAATGAAGATAACAAACGGTAGATGTATTCCACGCGATTTGATAAAAGTCAAGCAACTTTATACGCTACTTTTCAAACAGCTCTTAATTTATAATTATTGTAATAAAGCACTTTTCCACTTAACTACTTCCAAAATTCCGATAGTAGCTTCATTGACCTTCAAACTTCGGTATTCGAAAATCCATAATGAATATCATAGATAATTTATTCAAGCTCTAGAGCCCAATAATATCGCGTCAAATCGATGTCATGTTTGTTTGCATTTGCTCCTTTTTGTTACTCAATAAATTCTAAATAATTAAAAAATCTATCAAAGACAAGACGTTCAAATAATCAACCCTAACGAATATAACGCTTTAAAATCTGAGAAGCTTTACTGAATTTTCATGTCGTTAACTTGTGTACAGGTAAAATTAAGGTAAACAATAAGTAAAGCTATATACCTAATTACCTGTTTAGGTACAGCATACATGGGATTACAGAATTTCATCAAATAACCTGACAAAGCGTAAAGACTAGTCTATATTATGATAAAACGGGGAACTCTAGGATGAATGTTTGTACAAAAGTTTTTATTTAAATTAGATACACGCGAGACCGTGTAAAGTTGTGTAAAGTTCTGTTTATAAGTAAAAGGCAAATGTTACATTATTTTCCGATGGGATATAACATTGTACACAGCTCAATGATATTCTAATAAACAGATATGTTATACCTATACTAAACAACAGAAAAAAGTGTGCCGCGCCGGGGACCGTTTATTTTACATTTCGTTACAAGTAAAAAGGATAGCTTGATAAAAACAATAAGTAAAAGGGATAACTAGATGTTTTAATTACGCAAAACGTATTACTATATAATTATGATGTATTATAACGTATTACTGGCATAATTATGATGAAAACGACTAAAGGCAAACGTCCCCATTAGGACGTTTTCTAGTCTTCACTTTTTGCGCATTAATGACATATCTGTTTACTAGAACTTCATTGACACAGCTAGTTATCCTATTTCAGCACCAAACTGTGGACGATACAAACATTTTACATATAATGCTTTTGCTTTTGTCTAAGGAGGAATGGAGGAAAAACTTATAAGTATGTACGCGTTCATGACATGCGTTATGAGTTATGCTATTTCAGCCATGATAGGCTGAATAGGCTTTTAATGAATTAATAAACTATATTATAATTTCTCGAAGTATCATTACATCTGGCAATCAGACTGATGTTATTTATTTCAATTCACAAATTATGAAATTGAAATACTCCAGACAGCTATTAAATTCCAAAGTTTCGAGTTTTCACATTTGTCCTCGTGACTTTGTTTTGCTTTTTTAATTTTAGTGCCGTCTCACGCACACTAAGGCACCTTGAACTTGTTTTAAGGCGCATCCTCCACGTTTAAATATCGGCGTGCTTTAGTATCAACTAGCGATCAGCCCTGGCTACACATGGGTACGATACTGATACTAAATATACTACAGAATTTGTTTATTGATAACATCACATTGGAAACTTCTAAAATGATCAGTGTTTCTTCTATAATATTGTCCATGTATTATATACAAAAACCTTCCTCTCGAATCACTCTATCCATTAATAAAAACCGAATCAAAATCCGTTGTACAGCGGTAAGCGACTTTGTTTTATACTATGTAATGATGACGCTCGTCCGTATATCTAAGTAACGAGTAAATAGATCAATATATAAATATTATTCTTATCGTAAATATGAGATAATATCCCAGTATGAAAAATGTATGACTGTTTATAATTCGTATGAAAAATATCGAAAAATATGTATCCACCTAAGTAAAAAATATACAGTATTAGACCTTCAAACGTCAACGTCAAAAAATCAAGCTCGTTTGTTTTTTGTTACGAAAGAAGCTAGGAACTCAAATATGAGAGATATATTTTCCTGAATTGTTATCAATATTAACAAATTGCCAAAGTTCAAATTATATACCTAAATGTATTCTTAGCAATACTTTTATAAAAAAAACGTCTCTAAGATAGTCTTATCTACAACTCGCTTAAAACAGTGTAACATAAACTATAGTATTATGTATATATTGCTTATAATTATGATCTTAGCCTAATGAGCTGTATATTAAAGAAAATATTCTAAAAAGTAGTACATATCTTATTTCCAAAAATGGATACACGAATATTTTGAAATAGAGTTCGAAAAAACCATCCGTAAACTGAATATGATTTCTCCTCAAATTAAAAATCGTATTAAATAGAAATAGCCCATTTCAATTTTCAAATCTATTATACCTCCAAAGAACATTTATAAGATACTTTCTGGGTCAATTCACTGCTGGTTTCGATCAGATGGTTCCGGAGTTCTGAGAGGTGTGCTTAGAGACAGACTTGGTTTAAACGAGTGTGTTCTTCGATAACAAAAAGTTTCAGAACATTAAAATTTGTTGCATAAATTTTTAGTAGAGCGTTTTCATATTATATTTACATGCAAATAACTCATATTAGCATTTTATTTAATTTGCATATCATGTAAATGAAGTTGATTGGTCTGTTTATAAACATAAGGGTTATACACCTACATTGTACGTTACGCTATCTGAAGTCGGGTGTGGGATCAAGGCAGTTCTTGCTGTCGCCTTGAAATCCTATCAGAGCGGTTGAAGAGACCACGTTCAAACGTAATTATGTATAATATACTTATATGAAATTATTTTGAATATTGATACTCGAGAATTTAGTTATTGGTACTGAAGTTAATTTGATATAAATAATTGTGAATATTAGATAAAAAAAATAACAGTTATACGTTGACTTTTATTCGTTTTTTCCTGATTTGTACACATCAATTTTGAAATCTGTCTAAAAATCCATCGGACAAAAATTAAACAAAAATACGACATTTAATGTTTTGCTTAGATGTTTATTAGTTTATTTTTATGCTTCATTCCCTTCGGTGATTCCCGTGTGATATTCGCGAAAATTTACAGATTTGTTTTTAATATATATAAAAAAGTCGTAACTACAAATGAAATTATAGCAGTTATAGTTATATATATTCGAAAAAGTTAGAAATCCAGTCGTGATTTTACTTAAACTGGCGTTCCATTTCGTTCTTTCCTTTCTTTGTGACCTTGAGCCTGGACCATAAACTATATTTTTAGAAGAAAATAATTAATTTTAAGTTATTAATTTACTTCTACAGTAACTATTTATTAATTTACTTTATAAAGTAACTATTTTTAATTCATATTTGTATGTATAAGATTTGAAATTAACATGGTTATTTTTATTACTAAAGTTATTAATTGCGGGATATTTACCATGTTTTTTTAATTTTTATTCGGTGGTGCTCCATCGGTAAAAATCCAGCAATTTATAATTTTATTATATTTGTATGTATTTAAGCATTTATTTCTTTAGTAATAAGAAACATTATTATATATAATATATTAATGATATTATTTCTGTATTATAATGAACTGTTATTAAAATTCTTATAGGGTGTTCGGCACTGGATGTTCCGATTGCTCGGACTGTGAGCGCGGAGAAGACAGGAAACGTGTTCATAGATACGAGTAAGTGAACATTTTATTTTCATTAACCCATAAATATACAGCCGTTGGACAAAACGAAAGTCAGTTCATCACACTCCTACACTTCCACGTTGGTTTGTAAGATACATATGTCACCGTAAAATTGTAAACACCGTTAGATTGTAATCTATCTCGCGAGATTGTGAACTGTCCAAAGATTGTGAACCGTAACATACTGTTTAGAATTTAACGCAATACTTTTAGGTAGATTATAATCTATCGAAGTAAATTTCAGTTAAATTATAAAAACTTAACTTTAATCTAATAAAAAAAATAATATAAATGCAGACGCTAATTGATGATGGACCAATTTTAACATAGACATTTCGTAGAAGAATCAATAGAGTATCCATATTAACTTTTAAGTTATATTTTGACAAAGGTCCTAACCTTTTGTCTATTTATCAGCAAGCTGACAACGAGATCAACCAGCTGTACAAGTTTCCACAGCACGGCTGATCACGAAGCCTATCCTCTGCTGATGGCGGCTAATTTAACGAGCACATATAAAACGATCAGCTCAAGTTCTGACACATTGGTAAAATGTTTTTTTTTTTTTTTATTTCAGTCTTATAATTTATGACACATTGGTATTTTTCTTATTCAGTCTAATAATAGGCAGAGATATTAAATTTGTTGTAATATATTTTGTGACCTTTTTTTATTCATAAACTTTTTTTGTTAATATAAGCAGTCAACTATAAGTACTAAGTGAATCAGTAGTAACAATCAAAATATATGCGAAAGGAATTATCATAATTACGAGAACATAGTATAAAACAAAGTCGCTTACCGCTGTATGTCTCTATGTCTGCTTAGATCTTTCAAATTACGCGACGAATTTTGATTCGGTTTTTTATAATAGATAGAGTGATTCGAGGGAAAGGTTTTTGTATATAAAACATGCGCAATAAAATAAAGATACAAGAAAAAATCTTTCATTCACTATCAGCATTGCAGTGCAAAGCCGGGGCTATTCGCTAGTAAAATATAAACGATATTGGTGTGTGGGGTCGGAATGCCGTGATTTACGACCAATATAATTACTACAGAATCAAAGCCATTACATGTTATTAATACGCAAAAGATAAGGGAACGTAAATATAGTATCGTTAATTGTTCATATTTTATCTCGCTTCGATACAATTTAGTGTAAGAACGCGAGACTTGAACACAGATATCGTACTGATAATATGCGCGTAAAAGCTATACACGTGACAGCGCCTTAGAGCAGCAAGGAGGTAGGTAGGTAGGTAGGGTAGTAGTACATTTAAACTTTTTTTTCGCTGTAAAAACGCTTTACACGCTTCCCCCACGTGAATGAAAGTGGGGGGGGGGTGTGTAACTCCCCGGTTTCCTGGACGCCGAGTGCGCCCAGATCCACCGGGTTTAGCCACTAAAAAATCAGCGGTACCCTCATCGTCTCTCGGCGGACGCCGCGGGATCACTTACACATGCTACCGTGGCGCCCTGATGGTTGGCCAACACCTAGGGGGGCTTCTCGGGGTACTGAGACCCCCCCCAGTAGAACATTTAACCTGCAATATTCGGTTATGATGCAAGTTGTATCTTGTCTCACGACTAACGAGTGGAGTAACGCGTTGTTTTCTTATTTATAAAATACTAGTAGTCGCTTGCGGCTTTGCTGGCGTTTTATTGTGTTGGATGTCATGTGATAATCAAAAAGTAGTTTCAAGTCAAGTTTGCTTCATACCAAATTTCATCAAATTCGGTTCAGTGGTTTGGTCGTGAAAGAGCGAGAGATAGACAGACAGGCAGACAAATTTACTTTCACTATAATATTAATATAGATAGTAAAAGATAATTTTAATCGAATTCCTTTTTTATTAATTCACTTTTATATAATTATCTAAGAGTTATATAAAGATCCTTATTGTACTCCTAACACTTAGAATATAAAGCTAAACTTCAATTCGAATGTAACATATATATTATAATAATGAGCAATATATATTATATTGCTCATTATTATTATAAAATAATATTCTTCAGGGCCCGGCGGAGCTATCCGGGAGTGACATCTTAGCGACTTACAAACGAACAATGGAGCAGACGGAGAAATCGGAGAAGAATACGCAAAGCTCTCTCGTAACCATGTGAGTCCTTTATAGGTAACGTCATGATAAGGACTGCCAACTCTATAGAAAAAAGAGTGTGTTTCATCACTCTTAAGGCTCGCGCAAACTATAGCCGCGACGGGCCT
This sequence comes from Vanessa cardui, assembly GCF_905220365.1. Taxonomy (NCBI): domain Eukaryota; kingdom Metazoa; phylum Arthropoda; class Insecta; order Lepidoptera; family Nymphalidae; genus Vanessa; species Vanessa cardui. The sequence goes on from NC_061139.1 coordinate 11,558,297, forward strand.
CAACGCAACGCATAACAAAAATCTTTCTCTTATCTTATCTATCTTATCTATCTTTAGTTCTAATATTTTTTATCAATTTCCATAGCCTTTTCAGTGCTTTGGAAATCGTAATTAAATTACTCTAATTTCAAGTATAGGTTTAATTTTGAATCATACTTACATTACAAATATATTAAATTTGTTTTTTGAACGTATGGCTTAATCTCTGAAAGTAATGTTTCAGTTGAAATGTTTTTACTTGTAGAGCGCTTTATCCAAGAATGTAACGCTCTTATAAAATCTTAGTAAAATACTGTATAAATCGCGTCTCTTCGAAGCGGAAGCGGGTCGCTAGTACAAAGTATTTAAGTTTATAATATATACTTCGGAATGTAGTTTCTACCCAAGAACATGTTCGTCAGCTCATAAGCATATCATTAGTTATTCTATTCCTCAAATTAATTACTGAGCCAACAATATTATGATTGCTATTATATGTATTATGTAATACAGCTTCTCGATATGGAACACGATAATGGGCTCATCCCTGCTGACGATGGCGTGGGGGGTGGAGCGCGCGGGGCTGCCGGGCGCCCTCTTCCTGCTCGCCTTCATGGCCGCCCTGTGCCTCTACACGGCTTACATACTTCTCAGGGTCAACGTGCACCACGGTACGTCATATATTAACTTTAACTAATTTAGTCAATTTTACACTGCTAGAAAAAAAGTTAAATGGTTAGAACTACTTAATATTGTCTTAAATATTTTCATCAAAAATTAATTAAATAGGTAGAGAATAGATAAGCCATTTATATGACAAAAATATTTTTTACAATTTTCAACTGAAAGCACTTGCAAGCCTATGTAGGAAACGAAATACTAAATAAAATCTAATTCAAAGAATATTTTTCAAAAACATTAAAATAATTGATGTTTTTTTTTTAAATTATAAGAAAATGCCAAAACGAGGAATCGCGTCAGCAACGCCACCAAACAAATATGAAATTAATGAACGTTACGGATTCCATCGAATTAATACGTTTCTCTCGTTTTAGATACCTATACGCTTATTAAAGAAATAAATTTGTAGAGATAATTTTATGCTACAATGTTGAGTACAAATACTAAATTCACTCGCTCTTTATAAATATTAAAGGCGAAGAATAAAATGAAAGTTAATATAATTGATACGTCGAAAAGTTCAAGAGCCTAATTACAAAGTTATAAGAATATATTATGTTTGGCGTTTAGTAAAATTAAGTTTTGCAATGGAGGTCTACTTTTGTGTGAATACGATGCAAGGCCAGTAGAGTAAGTTTGTCGAGCTCGTAACGAGTGTTGGGGCAGGCGGCGCCAGCTGCGAGGTGCCGGCGCTGTGCCGCGCGCTGCTGGGCGCGGGCGCGGCGGCGCTGGCGCACGCCTTCAGCCTGCTCGTGCTGCTCGGGGCCAGCGTCGTCTACTGGCTGCTCATCACCAACTTCCTCTACCACACCGTCAACTACTTCATGGGTGACGAAAAACAAAGCTATTTAAATAATAATAATAATAAATATGAGACAACATCACTCTGATCCCAATGTAAGTAGCTGAAGCACTTGTGTTATGGACAATCAGAAGTAACGATACCACAAACACCCAGACCCAAGACAACATAGAAAACTAATGGTAATCTACATCGACTCGGCCGGGAATCGAACCCGGGACCTCGGAGTGGCGTACCCATGAAAACCGGTGTACACACCACTCGACCACGGAGGTTATCAAAATATTTATGAAACAAAAAATTGTTTAAATTAATTGATGTGGTGTAGTTAATGATTAAATGCACAAGATTATTACTCAGTCTTTGGCTATTTATGGCGGCTAGTGATTGCTAAGATATAAGGCATGTGGCAAAATTTATGTTTTTCAGTGCTGTCCAAAGCACTGGCGTTGGCAATTATCAACAGAGTATTTTCAAGAATAATGTATTGCACATTCCAATAATAATTAATTAAACTATTTCAACTTACAGACGTGAATACCTCAAACTCGACAGTTTACAATTCAAGCCTCTTGTGCCCCAAGCACGACCCTCTGATAACCCCGTCTGACCATCCGATTGAAGACCCCTCGCCGTACTGGGGTCTGCACACCACGGTTCCCTTTTACGTGGCAATAATCGTCTTTCCACTTCTTTGTTTCAAAAATGTCTCATTTTTCACCAAATTCAATTCTTTAGGTGAGTTATTTCTCCATTTGTTACTATTCTAGATTTTCATAAAATATTCGTAGAAGTATCCAAATTAGTAAGAAACTTTTTAACTTATTTTAAGTAGGTAGGTTTGAGTGGGCATTATGGAACTACAAGGATCATAGTTAAACACCTTTTCCAATAACAACAAATTATTAAACAAGGTTTTTTTGGCTGGCGGTAGAAAATCTGATGAATAATTTGTAGTTCCTACCTACTCAGACATATGTATGTCAAATTTTCTGTATTAATATCGCAGTCTTGATTGTATGTATTAATTATTCTATATACACAAATAATATAAAAGCATTCGGCATATCACACACATACTTCTGGCATACTATTGTTAGGAATACGTCAAATTAGTAAAAAGTAGTGATGTTGTTTACGTTTAAACTTGTTGCGTTTGTTTAAATGGACAGTTCGACTAGAAAAGTTATAAGAGTAAGTAAGATCTATGCGGAATAACTCTGTCATAACAATTACATGTAAAATTAGGCAAGGCTTTTATAAGCCTAAAACAAATACTGATATCATATAATCGTAGGTATTGACCTAATTTATACACAATTGAGTCGAGATGGCCCAGTGGTTAGAACGCGTGCATCTTAACCGATGATTGCGGGTTCAAACCCAGGCAAGCACCGCTGATTCATGTGCTTAATTTGTCTTTATAATTCATCTCGTGCTCAGCGGTGAAGGAAAACATCGTGAGGAAACCTGCATGTGACAAATTTCATAGAAATTCTGCCACATGTGCATTCCACCAACCCGCATCGGAACAACGTGGTGGAATATGTTCCAAACCTTCTCCTCTAAGGGAGAGGAGGCCTTTAGCCCAGCAGTGGGAATTTACAGGCTGTTGTTGTTGTTACTACATTTATCATTTAATTGGATATTCAGTGTTAAGACTTGCTAATAATCTTTCCAGGAACCCTATCGGTGTTCTACCTGCTTTTGTTCGTAATGGTAAAGGGTTATTCTTGGGGAATCAACATGGAAGAACCGGAGGTGACCGACGGCAAGCGCGGCAGCGACGCCGCCGTGCTCAGTGGAATGCTCGCGCTGTCTTTCTACATTCATAATATTATAATCACCATCATGGGCAATAATGCGCAACAAGACAAAAATGTAAGAAACAATATCTATTTTAATATATATATCTTTAACATTGAATAAATATTATAATAACATAGTAATACATAAAAAAATCACCCAAAAACATTTTATTTATTTATTTCAATACTTTATTGACCACAAAGTAAATGGGACAAAGAGGGGACTGAATACCTGGGCATTCTCTGCCAGTCAACCTTTACGTCAAACAGAAAACAATTTTAGTCGGATAAGAAGAAATTACGAAACTCATAAAAGAAAAGTAATTTGCTATATATAGAAGAGGAAGTAAGCCGCGCCCAGCGCTCAACCTCAGGGCAGGGGACATTAGTTCTCGCCCGAAATTCCGTCGACGCTGTAAAGGCCAGTAGGGCCAACAGCAATACTTCACACATATAAAAAAAAGTCTAAGTAAGCTTTGTTTCAGGGCCGCGATCTAACGATAGCTTTCCTGCTGGTAACAGTGACGTACACGCTCGTGGGCGCCATCTTTTATATCTGCTTCCCGCTCTCCAAGTCTTGTATAGAAGACGTATGTATGCATTTATATCTATTATCGTAGGACTTTGTGTATGAGCCTTGTATGAATACCACCCAGAGTCGTTAAACTTTAAATAATCTGTATTTCTCTCGTGGTCTGACATCGCTGTTACATACAGTTTCATTTCAAGTAATAAATGCAGTTTATTTTATACTTGTCTTAATATATATCTTATTCCAGAATATTCTAAATAATTTCGAAATGCACGACGTGATGACAGCTATTGCGAGGGCGCTACTCCTTTTCCAAGTAAGTTCAATTATTTTACAAATGTAATAAAGTTAAAATTACATGGTGTTATTTTTTTATTTAGATAGAGTTGAGATATAGTAGTATTTATGGTTTCGGTAGTGCTTTTTCTATTCTCTAAGTGCCCCGTTGAGGTTGGAGCTTACTTAAAAAGTACTTAGTCCAGGGGTGAGAGCATGAGAGGCCAAATTTGCGCCTTGTACAGGCGATGGGCTGACGTAAATTAATTATTCTGTCTTGCTGAACACACCAAGCTTGTTTGGTGCAAAAATTTAAAAAAAATTGTGAAGATACGTGGTGGATAACGTGGATAGATAAATGGTGATTCTTAAGTGGCTAACTTATGTCTTTTTGGAGTCGAATTGGATTACGTTTAGCCCGCCCAAATCCGAGACTTTGTTTAACAATGATTCCCAATAAAGCATAGCTTCTAAAGCCGTGCGTTAGCCGTTGAAAGCGCTGCCAAAGCAGTATTTTTTATGGCGAAGCTCGGCGAAAAAGGAAAATATCGTGAGGAAACCTGTATATTCACCAAACCGTAAGGGCTGCTCCAATGATGTGTGGTGGAATTAGCTCCAATTGAGACGTGTACACACTGATACTTTTGTAAATGTTAATTTCAAACTCATAACTCAATTTGGAAAAGATAACTCGAAGCGATACCACCTTGTGTTTGTAAGTGTGAGTGCCGTAATCATGCGCGCGTGGCAGGTGGTGACGGTGTACCCGCTGGTGGCGTTCATGCTGCGCGGCGAGGCGGCGCGGCTGTGGCGCGCGCCGGCGCCGCTCGTCGACGCCGCCGCCGCCGCGCTGTGCGTGCTCGTGGCGTGCCTCTGCCCCGACATCGGCACCATCATCCGGTACCGACCCACCCGCGTCGCACTTCACATGCGTCCTATTGTCACTATTGAGTTATTCGTTTTATTTATATACATTAAAACAGGTATATATATGTATATCAAAACAGGGACGCTAAATGATCTAGGGTCTTTATACGAGGAAATTAACGGAAATAAGGTTTTTTAATTAATTCGTAATGAAATTCAACAATTTCGTTTAAATAAAACATAAAGGGTATAATACAATAAATAAGTCATTACAAAATAACTCGTCAAATTTTAATCACAATTTATTTCTTATAATATACTCCTTTCCTCTTCAAAATGCAAAGGTATTTAGTTGTACAGCCACTCAATTATCATAAATGGTGTTGTGCACATACATACGTGTATCTTAAAGTCTAAAGAATAAGTTCGCTAAAAATTTTAAGCATTTAATTTCTTATAGCTACAAACGTATTTAATATTTATGGTGCTGGAACAGTCTATTCTTAAATAGTTTTACATTGAACCGGACGAACATTCATTTTTTTCACAGATTATTAAAATAATGTTCGTTTGTAGGTACACGGGCGCAGTGAGCGGGTTGGTACACGTGTTCGCGTTGCCGGCCTTGCTGCAGATGCAGTCTCTGCGCCTACGAGGGAGGTTGACGTGGTGGAAGGCTCTATTTTACTCTCTTATTATCGTCTTCGGGACCGTTAATCTTATAATGCAATTTTTTATTTCATAATACTTTACCGTTAATTATTTTTATATTCAATATTTTGTCTCCGTTTTGCAATAACACTGAAAAGGATCTCACATTTGTACGCTATGTAAATAAAGTTTTAATTGTTTTTTGATGTTTTATTATTGACATTTATAGTTGACAAATGACAAGAGTAATGTTGTCGTTTGAAAGTGTATTATTGTCGTTGGTAATTACAGTGTTGTCATATACGAGTTGTAGTGTTGTCGATAATAAATGTTAATGTCAAAATAAGTCCCAATTATGAACGCATTAATATGGGGCTGTTATGTAATTTCAGATCCGAATATGGATACGGATTTGATATTAATATAAATATTTGTTTCGGATAATGTCTAATACAAATATTACTAAAGAAATAGAGCACCTTTGCGCAAAAACCTGTGCACAATAATATGTCATGTGTTAGCTGGTCTCCCTTGTGATTGGTTCCGTGACGTCATGATCAGATGGCAGGCAACATACGTCAGAACAGCATGTGACATTAGTGGACGCTAAGAGATATGATTTGTGGAGAATAAACATCTCGCTGAGCGAGCGAGCGACGGGTTCGCTGAGGCGAGACAGGCCAGTGGTTCGAACGCGTGCATCCATTCGTTTATCGTAACATCAAACGTATGTACTTACAGACTATATAATTTTTTTTATATAAAGTAACAGCTTATAAATTTGCCACAGCTGGGCTAAGGCGTCCTCTTCCATTAAGGAGAGGGTTTGGAAAATATTCCACCACGCTGTTCCAATGCGGGTTGGTGGAATGCACGTGGTAGAATTTCAATGAAACTTTGAAATTTTGAAATTAAGTACATATATATAGTGGTTTTTGCCTGGGTTTGAACCCGAACTCATCGGTTGAGACGCACGCGTTCTAACCACGGAGCCATCTCAGCTCATTATTATAACTTTATCAGAAGATACCAAAATCATACATGTGATACTTTGTATGCATATTATAAACAAAAGCCGGATTACATACTACAGCAAAAGAAAAATAACACAGATAATAAATGATGTAATTTATTTCTCAAAACAATATAAAAATTAACAATTTATTTTTAAAAATATTTAACACGATTGTATATATTATTTCATAAATCTCTTTGGCAAAAACATTGATAAATTCATAATAAACCTTATAATTTTTTTTTAAGAAATAGGGATTATTTGGAATAAAAAATATTCCAAAACCAAAATATCTGAAGAAAGCTGCAAGTTCAGTCAAATCTTATATTAAGTAACTATAAACTGACGATATGATTTGAACAATATAGTAACAAAAAGTAAAACTAATTTACTTGGCCGTTCTGAAGTTTGCAACATATCAACAAATATATTTTTTAGTATTTGTGGTTCCAAAATGTGACACTATATAATGCAATACAATATAATAATAATTATATATCAACTAATTATGTGTTCATCTTTTACATTTACTCTTAACAAGTATATATTAGTGAAACTCAAAGTATAAGTGAGTAAAATCAAACTTTATGTTGACAAACAGACGGTCGAAAATAAAAATAATAATGATTTGTTTTTTTTCAAACTTTTTGTGATCTATCTACTGCTTCATCCAACTATCGAACAATACAATTAAACAAAGTATTAACGTAATTACATGAAAATTAGATTACTGGCAAAACCAGTTGTTTTTTTATATATATAACATTCGACACTTTATATAATATATATATGACATATCATTTGTGGCAGTAAAATTGCACAAGCATATCTTTTTGACTGGCAAACAAATATAAGTGAAAATAGTATTCGAATGATCTTTTTATAATATATATAAAATTCTGTATAAATTAAAAAAATAAAATTAACTACCAGTCATATCTTTCGTTCCTAAAAATTAGGAGGCGTATGACATTTTTTCTTACATTTTAACATAAGTTTAATATATTTATCATTGATTCCACATTATTTTAGTTATTTAGTTAACATATATACCTGAGGGTGATGATTATTTTAACGTACTTACTTTATTTTAAAATATTTGACGTCGTTTTTCAAACAGATTATAAAATCTTATTAAGTTCTTATTTACACTTTGGACAATCGATTCGGAACTCGTGTGTCTATGTGATGACGGTGGGCGCGTCCCGGCCGGTGTACCGCGGCAGCTGCGCCAGCTCCAGGGCGAGCTGGATGAGCGGGCGCAGCATGAGCTGTGCGTCGCCCAGTACGTCCTTGTCTTCGTACGAGTCTATGTATAATCTGTGGATATTGATTTAATTAGTAAATTATTTTCTGAAATACTTTCAATTTGGAGACATAATAATTGTTACTTTTTGTTACACCGTTTGGATTAAACTCTAAATTGATATCTTTAGTAATTAATTTGTTTTAAAATGACTATTAATAAGTCTTTTCGTTTTTATTATTAAGAAAGTTTGAATGGATAGTCAGACGTTACTCAATCACGCTAGAACTGCTGAATGAATCTAGATGAAAATTGGCACAGAGATTATAATATATGAGAGTAAATTTCGTCCCTAACACTTGTACTATATACAGTCAAAAAATATCCTTTAAAATATAATGTTACCTCACAGTAGCTCCAGAACTGCCTGTACCACTGAGACGGTACACTATCCTGGAACCATCTTCAAATACGATGCGAAGACCCTGGAAAAGTTATGTTACACAGTTTAATATATACTCCATTTGAACCATAAGAGATGACAAGCCAAAAAATAAACAAAAACAGGACAGCAAATTGACGCGATATCATTGGTCGAGAGATTGAATAGTCTATGATGTTCACTATGGATTTGCGTAAAAATCGACGTCGAACGTCAAAACTGTTGTCGGTAATTTGGAAGTAAAATTAAAGTGAAAATAAGTGGTTAATAGTGTAGCATTATAAATAAAGATATTTTAATCATAAACTTATAGAGCAAAATATAGCTGAGTTATTAGTAAGTTTGTTTAATTTTATTTCCAACTTCGATTGAAATAGGCTAAACAGTATGATTTTGAACAGGGTAGTAACAACTATGATTTTTGTGATACAACAGCTGAATAACTTAGGTAATTGATTATGATGGTCTACGGCAGCAACATGAATGAATGAAATGAATAATTTTTTTTAATAATTATGGGGTAAGTTCTGAGTTTAACCAGACACCCTCATGTTTTAACACCCTCATGTTTAACCACGAAAATTTCGGGTAAATTTGTTTGCTACGCCGGGCATTTTAGTTTGAATCCGTCTCAAATAAATTACAAGGGCATATTTTTAAGTACTAGGCTTTAGTACTCTTAAAAATTGGTCTATGGTGGTCCAATTCCTGATTACCTGCTTCATGGCCACGCTGCGATCCACGGGGTCCATGTAGGAGAAGTTGTCCGCTTCGGCCACGACGTATGTCTTGTCCCCTGACGTGTGCTTCGAGCCCACGAATCCAGCCTCAGTTATCTTCTTCTCCAACTCTTGCATCATCTCGTTGCAGGGGTCGCTGGGGCACTCCTCGTAGTCGTATCTGGGACGAACAATTTTATTATAATGTTTGATATTGACACTAGGTGCGAAAACCATTGGGGGGATGCTTTGCCATAGTGATATTATGGCACGCTTGTCATGCGGTTTGGCGATCACAGTAAGATGTTACAGTACTCAGATGGGTGCTGTTTGCACTTCTTCTGGTATAAAGTCCCTTTACGACACCCGCGGGAAGAGACAGCGTGGTGGTATTCATAGCCGGCACCAAACGGCCATCGCCACTGATTGCGGGCTGCACAAGACCTGTCATTGTGACGATCTTTGGAGGAGGCCTATGTCTACGAGGACGTCCTTCGCACATGATGATTGAACACTTTATTTAACCATCGCCGCCGGTTGCAGACTGCACAAGACCTGTCATTGTGACGATCTTTGGGAGAGGCCAGTTCAGCGTTGGACGTTTTTCGGCTGACATGATTTTTGAACGCTGTTTGAAAGGTTTTCTGAAGAATATTCCAAGGTGGTTCGTTACCTGGTGAAGTAGTTCCGGCCGTACTTCCGCCAGTGGTTGACCAGCAGCTGCTCCACGGAGAGGCCGCTGGCGGCCAGCACGGAGAGCCAGGCCAGCGCGGCCCACACGCCGTCCTTCTCGCGCACGTGGTCGGAGCCCGTGCCGAAGCTCTCCTCGCCGCAAAGCGACAGCCGCCCCGCATCCATCAGGTTGCCGAAGTACTTCCAGCCTGAGGCACGGAGTATATTTTATTTGCGTTTATCTTTGGGGTAACGCAGCCGCTATCCAAACTATATTTGTGCTGCAGAAAAGGGCTATTCGCGCAATCTATAACCTAGGAGCCAAGGAATCATTAAGGTATAGATTTAAAGAAATTAATGTATTGACTGTTGCTTCTAAATACATATTTTGTAATGTTTTGTATGTAAAATGTTAATGGAAAAATATTAATGTTTTTATGAGAAAATATAATTCTCATAACATTGGTACAAGGAACAAACACAATCTTGTTAATCCTGTTACTCGACTGCATAGAGTCAGTAACTCTTTTGTGGGGCAATGTATACGCTTCTACAACAGGATCCTAGAAAGCGTTCAAAATGCTTCTGTTGCCAAATTAAAAAAAATTGTTCAGGAACGCTTGTGTGCAAGAGTTGGGTTATGTTTGATAGCACACCTTGGGAATGAAACGATCGTCTCCTGGCTATTTCTAATCATATACTACTATGTACCTTATTAATTTGACAAAAAAAAATAACAACAAAAAAAGACCCGCTGAGTTTCTTTCGCCGGTTCTTCTCAGGTCAGGGTGTTCCCTTTTCCGAACCGGTGGTAGTGTTTATTTGACAATCAATAAGTAAGTGTAAGCTTCTATATTGAATAAAGGAGTTTGAGTTTGAATTAAGTACAGATACGCGTGAGATTGGTCTTCTTCCGAATGACAGAGAGTAGCTACCGCAAGCCATAGCGTGAGAGGAAAATTTATATTTCGACTAATATACCGTCAGCAACTGCGCTTAAAGACACGGTACCTTCAACCAGAGAATTTCAAGCTTTTAAATAAAACTAGTTATAACGGATTTGAATCGCGTATATTAATTATTTTGGACATCCCGACGTTTCGAGCACTTTACAGCGTTCGTGGTCACGGGTAGACTAAGGTGGCATTTGTCTATTTGAAGAAAGAAAATATTATTTACAACTACCGCCAACGATTTCTCAATTGGTATCATGAGTAACGTTCCGGTTGCACGCAGAAGGCACTAACTGTATCTTTAGGTCTTGCAGTCTGTTGGATTTGGGATTTTAAATTTTTAATAAGTGGATCCCAGGTGTTAGAAAGTCTCCAACCATCTTCTGTATTGAAGTTCGGATGTTTTTGAATTTCAATAGCCTAATTTCAAGCTTGATGACATCAATCAGAGCGTAAATGCCATCAAAACCTTTTTTTTTTATGGTATAGGTTGGCGGACGAGCATATGGGCCACCTGATGGTAAGTGGTCACCATCAACCATAGACAATGACGCTGTGAGAAATATTAACTATTCCTTACATCGTCAATGCTTAGGGAACTAAGATGTTATGTCCCTTGTGCCTGTAGTTACACTGGCTCACTCACCCTTCAAACCGGAACACAACAATACTGAGTACTGTTGTTTGGCGGTAGAATAACTGATGAATGGGTGGTACCTACCCAGACGGGCGGGACAAAGCCCTACCACCAAGTGAAGTAAATATACCACCTCCTTAAAGTAAATATTGGAACAAGTGAAGAATGAAAATGTGGGTTGCACTTACCCGTGGGCACCTGGAACATCTCGTGGCCCAGGTCGTGGGCCACGCGGTCCACGGCGGCGGCGGTGGGCATGCTGCGCGCGAAGCCTCGCACGCCGGAGCGCTGGAAGTACGGGATGTGCTGCAGCTGGCTGGCCAGCACGGCCAGCGAGTCCGACGGCGTCACGAAGAACGCGCCGCGCCCGATGATCATGTTGCGGTCACCTGAACACCACCATACTCAATCCTCCTCCTCAATCCAAGTCCTGACGGCAGCTAAAAGAGCTCTCGAATCTTCCTCAGTAGATTTAGACCACGATACTCAATCCTCCTCCTCAATCCAAGTCCTGACGGCAGCTACAGGAGCTCTCGAATTTCCCTCAGTAGATATAGAGTAACGTACTTTAGCTTGAGCCGATATTGCCCAGTGGCTAGAGCGCGTACACCTTAACCGATGATTAAGGGTCCAAGCCAGAGCAATCATTACTAATTTTTCATATGCTCAATATGTGTTTATAATTCATCTTGTGCTCGTCGGAAGGAAAACCTCGTGAGGAAACCTAAATGTGTCTAATTTCATTGAAATTCTGAAGTGGAATATGCTTCCAATTTTCTCCTCAACAGGGGAGAAAGCCCAGCAGTTAAGTAGTTGGAAATTTACAGGCTGTTATTAGCATAGTAACAGCCTGTAGTTTTCTTTAGTTTTTAATTAATTTTTACTTTTATCGTTTGGTCACAACGATAACTGAGTACATAAAGACAAACAAGTGCTTCTATGTTTTTAACTACAAAAGATGCCATCACGTATATAAAATATTACCGATAATAAGGTCCTATTATATTATCCCATTGCCAATAAAATTAGAAACCATAATTTTTAATTGATTCCAAATTTAGTGTCAATTTGAAAAGAGCCATTGTATCATTGTCATTTACTGATCGAAGGCTCGCAGGTGGCTCACCGTCTCCGTCGAAGGCGGCTCCGAAGTCGTAGTCGCCGTGCTTCACGGCGGCCACCAGGTCGGCGGCGTACGTGAGGTTGGGGTCGGGGTGCGCGCCGCCGAAGTCCGGCAGCGGCTCCGCGCGCCGCACGCACGCCTCGCCCGCGCACAGCTCCTGCACGAAGATGCGCCGCACGTACGGGCCCGTCACTGCGCACGCACACAAACCAAAATAAACCTTATTCAAGTGGGCTTTTACGAGCACTTTTGAATCATTTAACAATTAAGTGAAGCTACCAAGTCGAGATGGCCCAGTTAGAACGCGTGCATCTTAACCGATGATTGCGGGTTCAAACCCAGGCAAGCACCGCTGATTCATGCGCTTAATTTGTCTTTATAATTCATCTCGTGCTCAGCGGTGAAGGAAAACATCGTGAGGAAACCTGCATGTGTATAATTTCATCGAAATTCTGCCACATGTGTATTCCACGAACCCGAATTAGAACAGCGTGGTGGAATATGTTCCAAAACCTTCTCCTCAAAAGGGAGAGGAGGCCTTTAGCCCAGCAGTGGGAATTTACAGGCTGTTGTTGTTGTTGAAGCTACCACTATATATAGTCTTTATTGTAGTCGCAGCCGAAACAGCCCGGAGCCATATTATTTTTAAATATGCTATTAGCTATTAGCCGAGAATCCCAGTGGTTACAACGCATGCATCTTTACCACTACCACTGTAAATAGTCGGAGCCGAGACGACTACTGGGTTAGAACACGTGCATCTTAACCGATGATCGCGGGTTCAAACCCAGGCACCACTGAATATTCATGTACTTAATCTCGTGCTCTGCGGTGAAGGAAAACATCGTGAGGAAAAACTGCATGTGTCGAATTTCAACGAAATTCTGCCACATGTGTATTCCACCAACTCGCATTGAAACAGCGTGATGGAATATGTTCCGAACCTTCTCCTTAAAGGGAGAGGAGGCCTAAACCCAGCAGTGGGATATTTACAGGCTGATGTTGTTTTGTTGTTATTTGTAGGCCAGCCGAAGCCATTTTTTACAGTTTTATAATTTTAAATGCGTTATTTAGCAAATAATTATAATCCATTGAGTAGCGACTTTGAAACAAAGATGACGTCGTCAATATTCCAATCTAACCTATAAATTAAACCATTCGCAATTTACTATGTTTTATTACAACGATAGATTAATGTACTTGGTAATAGGGCTTTGTGCAAGTCCGTCTGGGTAGGTACCAGCCTCTCATCAGTTATTCTACCGCCAAATAACAGTACTCAGTATTGTTGTGTTACGGTTTGAAGGGTGAGTGAGCCAGTGTAACTACAGGCAAAAGAGACATAATAACTTAGTTCCCAAGGTAGGTGGCACATTGACGATGTAAGGAATAGTTAATATTTCTTACTGCGTCCTTGTCTATGGGTGATGGTGACCACTTATCATCAGGTGGCCCATATGTTCGTCCGCCAACCTATACCATAAAAAATGTAATAAGTTAGCATAAAAGTTAGAAGATTAAGAAGAAGAACTAATAGACCTTACCGCCACTCATCGAGTCGATGAGAATTTTGAAGGGCTTCCTTTGCTCGGAGCCCTGCAAGAGGGTTTTGATCTTCGGGAAGTCGAAGATCTCCTTCATATAGTCCACGTAATCCTTGACTGGATCGATTATTTCCACGACGAATTCATTGTCCGCTACCTAGAATAACATATTATTTTTAAATAAGCTAATAGTCGAGATGGCCCAGTGGTTAGAATGCGTGCATCTTAACCGATCATTGCATATTCAAACCCAGGCAAGCACCACTGAATATTCATGTGCTTATTTGTGTTTATAATTCATCTCATGCTCGGCTGTGAAGGAAAACATCGTGAGAAACCTACATGGGTCGAATTTCATAAAAATTCAGCCACATGTGTATTCCACCAACCCGCATTAGATCAATGTGGTGGAATATGTTCCAACCCTCCTCAAAGGGAGTTAAGCCTCCCTAGCCCAGCAGTGGGAAATATACAGGCGGCTGTTGTTATTGTTTTTGTTTGCTATAATATTACGCATAAGTGAATTATCTGTTTAGTTACGCTTATAACTGGAATTCGGAAAGAGTAAAAATGTATCCCGCATTACAAGTTAATTTTAACGTTCCATCCAAAATTATAAGCAATAGCGTCTTTCAAGGTCGAATTCGTTATTGTTATTAAGAAACTGTATTTTTTCCCCGAGAATTTAAATCATGATCTGCATATCATGAATGGGTGATAAAATCAAAATAAACTTTATTCAAGTAGGCTTTTATAAGCACTTTTGAATCGTCATTTTACAATTTTTACAAGATTCTACCGAGAAGAACCGGCAAGAAACTCAGTAGTTACTCTTTTTTAACATTTAAAAAGTACAACGTCATGTTAATTAAATACAATTATTTCAATTAATGTATCCTCCACGCTTTTTTATCATCTATAAAATCTTGTATCGAATAATATGCTTTTTCTACCAATGTATTTTTTACAAACGATTTGAATTTACTAAACGGCAACGTTAAAAATTTCTGCGGAATTTTATTATAGAAACGGATACCTTGCCCCAAGAATGATTATTGACTTTGCGGAGTCGGAAACTTGGCGTTATAAGCTTATCCTTACTCCTAGTGCACATACAATGATTATCACTGATTTTATCAAAGTGATCAATGTTACTGTGAATATACATAATATTGTTGTAAATATATTGCGACGCAACAGTGAGTATTCCCACTTTGTTAAAAACATCCCGAAGAGAGTCTCTAGCTCCAAGATTATAAATAAACCGGATGGCTCTCTTTTGTAAAATAAAGACAGATTCAATATCTGCAGCGTTACCCCAAAGTAATATGCCATATGACATAATACTGTGAAAATAACCAAAATAAACTAAACGAGCGGTATCAATATCAGTTAGTTGTCTAACTTTTCTAACCGCGTATGTTGCGGAGCTGAGTCTTCCTGTTAGGGATGATAAATGAGAAGTCCACTGAAGTCTGGAATCTAATTCTATTCCTAAAAACACCGTAGTATCAGCTACTTCAAGACGGTCACCATTTAAAGATATATTATAATTTTGCTTGCTAACATTAGGTAGGGTAAAACCTACACATTTTGTTTTTTGAGCATTCAAAACTAAATTATTTACTGTAAACCAATTGTGTATCTGTGATAATGCACCGTTCACATCGTCATAGTCACTTTTTTTTCCTGTAAACCTTAAAAATCAGCGAAGTATCGTTAGCAAACAACACTATATCACAAATACCCTTAACATAGAAAGGAATAAGAAGTAGACTGTATCTATACCGACAGTCATAATTACATGACTCGGTATAAAATCGGTACAGCTCAGCATGACATTACGAAATTTACATTTGCACAATCTTCAGATGATGATGATAATGATGCGTGAGATAAGAAAACCTTCAAATCAAATGTTTTCAAGTTTTTTATAAAAGTCCCGAAAATAGATCCATCAGATTTCCAATTTGAGTCCAGTACAGTAACATAGAATCAGTTATAAATGATGTCATAGGGAACCGGAGAGTTTCTATATTTATTCGTCATTATATGTAATCACTAAAAGAAACTTATTGTTTTTGAGTTAGACGTAACGATCCCTTATAGGTTTTTCTGTCAATGTTATACATCTCTCAAATGAATTCGAGTTGCCAGCTTATTGGTTTTTTATAGGATACACTTTGGAGAGTAGTCGAAGGCTCTTTTCGAACTGATTGAGACATCTCCTTTATCGAACAACTAGGCGCAGACAAAAGTTTCATCCATACATTGTTGACATACCCAATCGAACTAAACGGTTTGACAGCTCGTTTTTGGAGAGAAGCGTTAAGATTTCGAACGATCTGAATTCATCTATTTTTCCTGATAAGTTAAACTCTAGAGCCTTTAAGAGTAGAGTGAACAGGTTTGTTCTGGATGGTCATTTACCACCTTCGTATTCATCTACTCTTTCCATCAGGTGAGATGGAAGATAAATGCCTTTCCATTACAAATATATAAAAAAAATCTCATGAAGCGTTTTATAGGTGCCCACTTTTGAATTACTTTTCAATTAAATATAGAAAGAGAGAGAAAATATTATTAAGCGCATTCATCGATTGCGCACGAGAGTCTCATTTTTCCGTGTCTTGTAGCTTATCAGTACAATCATTTTTCATTCTACGTACACTACAATACTACACCGTTATCAAATAAATAACTTTCTGCAAGCCAGTTTTGGTAGGTACTAAAAACAATTATCATATTTTCTAATAAATAAATATTTTAACAAAAAGAAAAATCGACTTCAAACAAAATACTATTTTAAAACAAATGAATATGCACTAAAAGTCTAAAAAGTAATAATAATAATGGCCTTTTGAGTTATTACTTTTAGTTATTACTTACGCAATTTTGAGTTATTCACCGTTTTTCGTTTTCATAGGGGTACCATCATCAGGGCTGGACTAAATTAAAATGGAATCACACGGAAAGCACTAGCTTTCAAACAAAAAAAAATTATCAAAATCGGTCCACCTAGTAAAAAGTTATGAGTTATATTAAATTGATAACCCACCTCTTCTTTGAAGTCGGTTAAAAAGCTGTTACATTCTAATACTTAGTATTTTTGTGTTACAATTTGAAGGATGAGTGAGCCAGTGTAATTAAAGGTACAAAAGACATAATTATTGTTAACCACCATGATTGATGGTGCATTGACTGTGTAATTCCCATGATGTCTGTGTGTTTGCCTAGTTGTAAGTACCTAGATTATATGTAGACGATGATGGATACTTAAATCTTACCTTAAATCTTTGTACTCCAATAGTTTCAATATCACACTTAATATCTGGAACTATTTTATACTGTTTGATTGCTGTTGTTAGCTTGTATATCTCGTTGGTGGTACCATCAGGCGCTGGGCCACCATTGTTGCAGTTGAACTTGATACCGAAGTCATTGTTTATGCCACCAGGATTATGGGAAGCGGTAAGTACAATGCCACCTGTTTGAAGTAATTTGCAATCTTTGATAACCATTTCAGAGATAAATAAATAAATAAATAAATATGAGACAACATCACATACATTACTCTGATCCCAATGTAAGTAGCTAAAGCACTTGTGTTATGGAAATCAGAAGTAACGACGGTACCACAAACACCCAGACCCAAGACAACATAGAAAATTAATGGTAATCCACATCGACTCGGCCGGGAATCGAACCCGGGACCTCAGAGTGGCGTACCCATGAAAACCGGTGTACACACCACTCGACCACGGAGGTCGTCAAAAGAGATAAATCTATCTTTTAAAAATAACACTAAAATTACCTATAAGACAATGATTCAGTATGAAATAGCAGAAATAAAAATAAGATATCAAACGCTGATTATGTTGTTAAACAGGATTAAAACAAGTCAGTAAAACTGGTCAAGGTTAAACTGGTTTATTTAGTTTATACCCAAATAATTATGATGATGATGTCAACTTGTCTAATTATCTGATGAGACAGCATATCTGATACCAGAAGGCAAGGAAGGCATAGGAACATACATACTCCCAATTTCTAGACTCTGGGCAGTTTTCGAGAATCTTTCCATTGAAAATCCACATTTTCACACACAGACTACCATAATACACTCACATCCACCACAATCAGACTAAAATTTTACACATAATATCATATAAAGAGTACTACTTTGCAGTAGCTTAAAAATAAAATTGGATTAGTTAATAGCACTAAAGATCCATTATGATCTAGGGACTTTTACATAATTTTGCATAACCATTGAATTTATATCGTAGTTCATGGCATGCTCAGAAAGTCAATACTGTTAAATTCATTTTGACTTTGATTTGAGCATTTACAATAGAAGCACCGTTTTTAAGTGTTCATATCTTTATACATATCTATCATTAACACATCTGTTCATCACCTGTTATCACAGATAAAGATATATATGTAATTAGAACAATTATATTTTAGATACTTGCTATAATGAAACATTGAATTGATTGTATCAATGAAATAATCATGTTTTATGATAGTAACTTGATACTAAATTTACCTATTGAAATATATTTGTGTGACTGGGGAAGTCAGTAGCAATTAATTTGAGCATATATGGATATTTTATAGAAAAGTAATGTAACTTGGTGGTCGGGCTTTTTGGGTGCTTGTCTGAATAGGCATCACCCACTTATGATATAGTAGAATGCCAAGTAGCAATACTTAGCATTCCTCTTTCAGTCTAAAGAGTGAGTGAACCAGTGTATAATTCCTTCCAACAAGATTGTTTAAAAAATACCTTGTACATTCTTACTTTTAAAGCTTATTATTATTATTATTGAACATTTTTCTTTCAATAACTTAGCTTGGTATGGCATAAAATAGTTCTGACACTATTGATGGAGAAATATATGGTTTCTTGTCTATATTCTGTGTGTAAATTGTAACAGAGATTTTAGTTTTTTATTATTATTATTTTAAAACATACCCAAAGTTTTATATTTCCTGATGATATGAGATACTGCTGGTGTGGAAAGGATTCCACTTTGACCGATGAGCAGTCTTGATACCTAAAAAGATATATTCAATAGTCGAAAGTTCACAGCAGCAAAAGTTTTAAGAAACATATTGAAATACAGATATTATGCTTAAAAAAATTATACTAGAAATGATTATTATAATGATGATAAACGATGGAGTTTTTTTTGTTAATAATGATGACTTCACTGATTTCAGTTATCATGTACAGGATGGAAATTAAAAGAATAATTAGCACTTATACAATTTTTTTCTCTTTTAAAATGAAATACTATTTATATTATATTACTTATCACATAAAAAAAAATATCTTGCGACAATTTTTGACTCAAACGAATTTTCATATTTACTTTAAAATACTTTTGTTGATATATAAATTTAAACAAACTTTAACTACTCACCCCATTACCAGCTGATATCTTAATGATTTTATCAACGACTTCTTTCACCAGGTATCTGCCATCACCACCGACAACCAGCGTAGAACCAACTATCGCATCCTTATTAGCATCCAAAATACTCTGTATAAAGTTTTCAGTGTAATTTTCTTGAAGGAATACTTTAACTTTTTTACGTAAACCACTAGTTCCCGGCTTTTGGCCTTCGTAAGGATTCGTGTTAACTATTACAATATTAGACATGTTTTATGAATGAAAGAATATTCTAGGGACTCAGACGAAGTATCTTAGCCAACTACTTCGTAAATATGAACCTGATATCACGGTCGTAAGGTCACATTAAATACGAATGCGAAACTACAATAGCTGTCATGTCAACACAATGTCAAAGCAAGGTCGGTGAAACTAAGTTCCGTTTTTAGATGATAACTCTAAACATAATTACTTTTATTGATTATTAATAGTAACTTGAAATAAATACATTTAATGTAATATTGATTATTTTGTTCAAAAATAAAATATTAATTTATTTTATGGCAACTCTTTCACTGTACGATTATGAGATAAGGAAACCGGCAAATTTAAATTCATTATTATGAGGAGCGATAAACTCAAAGTAATTATGAATGGAAAGGAGGTGAGAAAAATTTAAAACGTATTTTTGGGATTGTTGCAATGATGAAAACTGCAACGATTAGGATTTCGACTCAGCAACAACAGTAAACTCATAGTAATTGTTTAGGAAGGTGACAAAACAAGTGACAAATGGATTTTATTAATGCCTTTATAAGGGGAAAAGTAACATTAGTTAGGGCTAATACCGATGTTATTTAACTATTTAAAACAAATTATTTTAAAGAATAATAGCAACATTCCTTAAAAGAAATTCGTAATTCTTTATATACACATACAATATCTCAAGCTATCAGGATCGAATCAAACGTATCCAGTGACTTTAACATCACTGGGTGGTCCGTACAGTTTGGGCATCGAGGTCATTCAAATAAATACTATATGTAGCCTATTCCAATGGATGTACGAATAAATATTAGATTTACGTACTTCATGCGATTTGGTAATAACTCAGCTTCAGCTATATTCTGCATTACTAAGACTATATAATTAATATATGTTTACTTATGATACAACACTGTTGCACATAACTACTTTTTTCTAGTTTAATTTTTCTGCCAAAATTCCGATAACGTTCGAATCGCCTTTTTCACTTGGCGGTAGGTCTTGGTGCTAGCCCGTCTGGGTAGGTACCACCCACTCATCAATTATTATTCCGCCAAATAACAGTACTCAGTATTGTTATATTCCGGTTTGAAGGGTGAGCCAGTGTAACTACTGGCATAAGGGACATAACATATTAGTTCCCAAGGTTGGTGGCACATTGACGATGTAAGGAATTGTAATATTTCTCACAGCGTCATTGTCTATGGGTGATGGTGACCACTTACCATCAGGTGGCCAATAAAACAAAAACGCAATATTTTCGCAAATCCATGATGAACATCATAGATTAATCAAGCTCTCGTCCAATGATAGTGCGTCAATTTGCTGTTAAATGTTGTTAATATTTCATATTTGCATTTTTCCTATTGTGTAGAAATAGAGTACATTTTAGTCGTTTCTAATAAAATATCAATTTCGTGTAATGAATTTTTAAGTAAAACGAAAGTATTGCGATAAGAAAGCGTAAAATGTGAACTGGTATCGCGTTTCAGACAATATCCAGGGAAGCGTAACAAGGTACTTAGATGTAATGAAAAGATATAAATACTGTGTGTCTCTCTTTATCGTAAAACATTTCAGCAACGGTTGCGTGTTCAATTATTATTTAGCTTTTTTTTTTATACAGCTGTTGTTACTTCTGCCGAAGTACAAACCTTCAGTAGATATATAGAATAGTATCAACCAACTGACAACAAAAAATAGGAATATTTATAGTAACTTAAATTCGCTGTAAGCTTATAAAACAGAGCGCATTATTACGTAGACCTATTCTGTAAGAATAAACTAGGAACTCACTGCAGTACACGATTGTGTAATGGCAGTGAGTTATATGGAACAATGACTGTAATAATCTCGTAATAATTATTACATTTAAAGGATACGCGTTGTAATAAATCTTATCATCGTTTCACGAGCGTGGTAAGTGATTTTTACAGAATAGCAATTCTGAGGTCAGTAGAAATAACAGAAGAAAAACTTCAGATACAAACTTCAAAAGGTTGCGTTCAATTTCTACCTCTAAATTTTTTTCTATCGCCACTTAATGGTTTCCTTACGAAATTAGTAATAAATTAAAGTGTATTTATTATATACTACGTCGTTCGTTATTATATATATAAGATATTAAAAAACTATGCAATGCAACGTTTTGTGTTCTAATGAGAATTTCGTATGTGCTTTCATGAAAGCAAACGTAAAACAAATATAAGGAAATATTGACTGTCAACAAAAAATAATTTAACATCAGAAAAAAATCACCACAGATGTGGGAAAAGCCGACAATAGAAATACTTGTTACCTAATTGAACATTCGTTTTTAAAAAAAAAATTAATAACAATATCAAATATGAGTGCCCAACAGTTGGCCACTAAGAACACACACCATTTTTTTTTATTGTATAGGTTGGCGGACGAGCATATGGGCCACCTGATGGTAAGTGATCATCATCACCCATAGACAATGACGCTGTAAGAACTTTTCCATAGATCGTGTGCAATGTGCCACCAACCTTGAGAACTAAGATGTTATGTCCCTTGTGCCTGTAGTTACACTGGCTCACTCACCTTTCAAACCGGAACACAACAATACTGAGTTCTGTTATTTGGCGGTAAAATAACTGATGAGAGGGTAGTACCTACCAAGACGGGCTTGCACAAAGCCCTACCACCAATTAAAATATAATAATATGTATAATATATAAGATAGGTATAATAATATTAATAAAATAAGGTAGCAGCAAATGTGTCCCTTTTCTATCTTTTTGAATCCTATCACATCTAATTCTAATTATAAAATAGTTTATTGCATAATTGTTTAGTAGTTAGTTATTATAAAGTTGTGCCCTCAACCATGAACCTTGAACACGTCAGCTTGATAATTAAAAATACCGGTCAAGTGCGTGTCGGACTACGCACTGTGTAGAGTTCCGTAGTTTTAAAGAATATTAACGACGAAACATAAGTGAATCAATCTTTTAAAATATTACTTTATTTATTTCTTTTGTAACTTTATTACATTACTTGATCGAATTTTGGCCTAAGAAAGCCAAATCTTTGGCTATCTGCATTGGAAACATCTTATTTATTTGATTAAACTCATATTACATGAAACAATAACCTATCGTTCCATTCTTTTTAAAAATATAGTTTGTAGGTTTAAAAGAAGAAAATAATAATAATGTAATAGTAAAACAATACATAATGATACATACAAAAATAAATATTAGGTATTGTATACATCTCAGCGTCAAACTGTGTGTATGTATCCAAACATAGGTGCACTCTATGCCCTTATTTTTCTAAAAAAGCATATATATAGATGTCTGATACGACGTACACGACAGATTTTTCGTGTTTTCAGAAGTTCGGGAATCTAACTAATGCCCCATCCGGCTTACAACAACTTCTTAGATAAATAAACTTATAAGCCTAGCCTAAAATTACTGGATAATAAGTAAATTGTATTTACTTTATGTAAACACATTTGCACTTTGTTCTTTAGATTGCACATTGTTGGATTTTGAAAACAATAGTATGTTTACACGTGAACTATGTTAATTTTAACAGCATCAGAATTAGACACTTATGTCATACTATTTCTCAAAGATCTACAGGGCAATTCTACTAACATATATAACGGTTATGGTTCACAATTATATTCCAATTTAAATTAGACCGAAGCGAGACTGGATCGTTGTATTAGTGGAATATACGTCGCCATTCGATTGTGATAAAGTAAAAAAAAAAATAGTGGAAAAAACTTATGAGTGAAAATATATTTGTATACAATTTATATAGATACTACATAATACCTATTTAAGTGTACCTATATATGTGATTTTAAGAGTTTACCATCTTATTGTATTTTTAACCACTTATTTTCTTAAATGAATAACTTATATATGTGCATAACGATGTTTCTTAACCTATCGATACCACATACATATATATGCATGCAGATTTTTATTTCATTACACATGTACAGTGAACCACATTTATACATTGTTCGTGCAATATAATTACATCGTTTTACAGCTCTTAAGATATTATAGCTGCATAACAAATTTCCCCAGTAGTAACTCCAGTTGCACTAGAGATATAACATCTTAGTTCCCAAGGTTGTTAGGGCATTGGGGATTTGAGAATATATCAAGATTTCTTATGACATATTATGTACGTCCGCCTACATACATTTAAAAAAAATATATCTCCAAGAAAAGACAGACAAATCTCGGGCCAAAATTAGGGGGTTCCGTTTATGCTTTTTAGCTACGGAATCCTAAAAACGAGTTTACGTGCACTACCTAAGTACAATGTACCTATTATGGATAACGATGTACGAATAGGATACTAATTTAACAAAATCGGCATTTTAATATGAACCATTTAAATTCCGAAACTTTCATTCAAATCATTCTCATGCTCAGTCTGTAGTTTTAAAGTTGGTAATGATGATTTATCATGATTGCTCATTTTCAACCTACTTCAAAAAGGAGGAGGTTATCAATTCGTCTGTATTTTTTTTTCACTACAATAAATCCTTCATAGATGTCTATTCAGTAGTATTACTAGAGTTAGGCCGCTTTGGCGGAAATCGATCAGCCGAGTATGAAAAAGTATAATTTTCAATATATTTTATAGCAATCGATATTGTACCGCAAAACGAAAGCAATTTTCTAAAGAAAATATACGCTCACCGCAATCCACGAGCGTGAAATGTCCGTACATAGGTACTATGTCATAAGTGACTTTGACGTTTATAATTAAAAAAAATATAGGTATAGGATACACGTTCATAAGGCTATATGCCAATCGACAAGATATCACGACTGTTTCCCAAGTAGGTTCTTATGAGAGATTACAAGATAATTACAAAATTATAATTAATTTGCAATTACTGATACAAGGGCATAACATTTTAGTTTCTGAGGTAGGTTGAGCATTGACAATGTTAATAATAGTTAATATATATAGTGCTAATATCTAAGGCTAGTGACTACTTACCGTCGCTACTTGTTACCAACATCATAGAAAAAATGTTTTATTCATTTGATTACATTTACTGTTGAAGTTTGAATCCTTGCAGAGAATACTCGGAGTACTACCTTTCTTGGATTTCAAGTTTGCTTCATATTAAATTTCATCAAATTCGGTTCAACAGTTTGGTCGTGAGTCGTGACAGAGCGACAGACAGACAGAGCTACTTTCACATTTATAATATTAATATAGTGTTACGAGAGTAACCAGAGTCTTCAATATGGAGTTATGACATTTGATTCTATATCATAATTTATATCACATTATTATTAATACAGCAGGGGTTATATAATTTACTTTATTATATACAATTATTATTGTAATTAATATTATTTTATATGGCATAGCATTTAATACTGGCATGTAACACTATTTCTTATTTTAAATATGATAGAGCTGTCATTATAAAACAATGGGACGATAGCGGGGCATTCTAACAAAAGATAGAGAGATTGGAGCATCATTGTAAAACGATAATATTATTTTTGCCATCCCGAACTACTGAAATTACAATAGATTATAATAAAAGTTACACATTTTTTATGTTTCCTATCATGCGTATATTTTATATATGTTATACATCTTAATTAAATGGATGATAAATACATTCTCTTACAATAATATGTACTAACTATTTATTATGCCTACGCGTGCGATCAGTTCAATTTTAGTAGCGCTGTAGGCTGACGTCCTTTCGGTATTTAATTTGATTATAATTTTAACGTAACGTTAGTCAAAAGACCTCCCATTAAGTATCGGATCGTTGGATATTAACCAATAATAAACAGTGAGTATTAGAAAATTCATTTATTAATATTTAATTTATTTTAAGTTATTTTGTATCGTAAAAAAAAACATTTTGTTCACAGTGACTCGTTGTTTTACAATATTTGAACGTACAAAATACTTTTATACAATTTAAAATGAATAATTTATATTTTAACCGATCAAGAACAATGTTATGACTAAAGTTTGAATAAATATTTAGCTCACACTCGAAACCAGTTTTTCAAATCCACTATTAATTACAAATATTCTGATAACAGTGATATAAAAATGTATTAAACATAATTAGGTAGTGTTTTTATAAGGTTATTTTATTAATTTATTTAACAAAATAACACATTAAACAAAGTCACATTTAAATATTTCAAATAATTCCAACAAATTCATTAGTACCTGTATAATTCATTTAGTGAATTAACTAACATATTTTTTGTAATAATAAGTCCAAATTGACAATTTAAGACCGGACAAACACCAGCAACTCAAACTCAAACTCTTTAACTCAATATAGAACACTTACTTATTGATAGTCAAATTAAGCACTAATAAAACTAAATTATAAATGTGGTAAATTTCATTTTTCAATCTCGTTCGCGGCGTGAAAGGAAAACTTATTGATGAAACTTGTGTGTATCAAGTAATCAGTTGCGTTATGTATCCATCAAACCGAATTAGTTTTGAAATACGCTCCAAACATTTTTGAATGGAGTGATGACTTTTGACCGGCAATGGGATGCCGATGCACAGATATAACACAACTTGTTTAACAGATCTATACAGATAAAAAATATATCGAGTTTTTTTTTCTAGATTAGCTTAAGCATTTATAACATTCATCCATGAAATCAACTTTGACGACGTACATTAAACAAAATTCCACCCAGAACGTACCATTAAAATATAATTTACTCTTTTGTGTCATGACCTTGACATTATGACACA
Organism: Vanessa cardui; assembly: GCF_905220365.1. Lineage (NCBI taxonomy): Eukaryota > Metazoa > Arthropoda > Insecta > Lepidoptera > Nymphalidae > Vanessa > Vanessa cardui. The sequence goes on from NC_061139.1 coordinate 11,584,675, forward strand.
GCTCTGACTGAAATAAAAGGAAGGTATTATCGCGGTTCAAGCCCGAATATAACATAAGCAATAGGTGACAAAAAAAACACGCTTTACAGATAATACAGCAATTTGTTCATTAAATAACTTCTAATTCCTAGAATATTTTGAATTCAAGCGTCAAAAGCGCTGTAACGAGTCATCTAGCGGTGTAAAAAAATATTTATTTCGATCGCTTTTTAGGGTGTTGGTTGTCATGTGTTAGGCAAAAAAGTAGCCTTTATCCTTTCTTGGAGGTCAAGTTTGCTTTATAGCTAATTTCATCCAATACAGTTCTGCGATGTGAACGTGAAAGAGCTACAGACAGACAGACATACAGAGTTGCTTTCACATTTATAATATTTATTATATAGATTGTTATTTTTATGGCTATTGTGGCTCAAACTCCTAGCACAAGTTTTGGCTTGTGTGGAATATTGGTGAATCCTTAAATTGAGGCTTTGCTAATATTCTAAAATAAGACTGATGAAACTACATTGAAACCTTGGATGGAGTGTAGTATTTAGCAATAGCAATAGGTGAAGTTTAGTCTGTCTAGGTACAGTCTGAGAGATTGTCTATGACACAATATTATTCGTATTCTAGAAATAAGTGTCATTATTTCGCAGTTGAAGAGACACATAGGCATACTAACTACTCAAAATGATATTAAAAAAAAAACCTTTTCAATCGCAGCGCCACTACGTATCCAATCTTAACTATCCAGGGCCTTAAATATCATCAAAAAACGAAATAAGTCACAACTTAGAAGGAGTTATCACAATGGAACTCAACGGGCACTAGGAAAATATCGTTCACATCATGTAATGATTATTATCACTTTTTTGAAAGGGACCAAGGTCATGAGCCTCCTTAATATTACTTACAATACTACATACTTCTGAGCATACTGAGCACTTTCGTGGAGTAGTGATTCTACCTGCCTGGGTAGGTACCGTCCACTCATCAGATAACCTACCGCTGAACAAGAGTACGCAGTAGTGTTGTGTTCCGGTTTGAAGGGTGAGTGAGCCAGTGTAACTACAGGCACAAGGGACATAGCAGCTTAGTTCCTAAGGTTGGTGGCGCATTGACGATGTAAGGAATAGTTAATATTTCTTACAGCGTCATTGTCTATGGGTGATAGTGACCACTTACCATCAGATGGCCCATATGCTCGTCCGCCAACCTATTCCATAAAAAAAATCTACAAAATTTTTATAAATTACTTTATTGACAGTAGTTTCCATGATTATAATTTTTGAATGAAAACTATGTTTATGTAAATTAATTATGAAGAACAATAGATAAGTTAGCCTTGACTTTAAGCAATTATAAGTATAAAGAAACCAGTTATTTACGTTATTATTTATGTTAATATTATTATAATATATCATATTCTAATAGAATGCATAGAAATAGAATTACATATTCCATGCATATCATACATCCACTTTAATTTTACCCACCCCGGGGTACAATACTAATACTACAGAATTTGTTTATTTACGACATCACATTACAAACTGCTAAAATTATCAGTGTTTCTTTACTATATTGTCTATGTGTTATATACAATCACCTTCCTCTTTAATCACTCTATCTATTAAAAAAACACAAAAACGTTGCGTAGTTTAAAAGATTTAAGCATACAAAAGGACATAGGGACAGAAAAAGCGATTCTGTTCTATACTATGATATCACTATCATAACCGTAAAACTTACAAAACAATTTAGAAGGCTTTACTTCAAATCTCAATGATTTATTCAATGTATTTATCTGGTAAGTGTTCTTTTTGAGTAATTACTATTGCTACATATACGTTCATGAAACAGTTGTTAAATATTGCATAGGGTACAATAACATAATTCGCAAGACCGAAATATGACCAGAGCGGTCGCAATCATAAACCGCGTAAAAGATACTGCACTCTCTATTATTTCGTCAACTAAACCAGTCAGACCGAAATGGAGTCTGGAAAGAGTCCAGTCGCCATCAATTTACGAGGATTTATTTATTTCGAAATTGCTAGCTAAAATACCCGCTACCCGCTGAGTTATTTTTCCTCGGTTCTTCTCAGGTAAGGGTATTTTCTTTTCCGAATCGGTGGTACAGTTTCAATTGACCATCAATAAGAAAGTGTAATACTTCTATATTGAATAAAGCTATTTGAGTTTGAATAGCTTAAGATACACTCAACAGCTTTTATTAGCTAGAGCGCGTGACGAAGTTTTGTTTGGCTATTAGGCAGTTCTGGGTACAACGATATATCTAACAGACCATATCATCAAAAGATCTTACCGAAAGAAATTAAGATTAACGAAGTTGATACACTGGTCTCATTCCTGCACATACACATAATAAAATATTGCGTATTCAGTAACGTCAAAAACTTAATTTAGATGTATATTTATTTACGACAAGGTTGGAAAATTGAAATAGAACCTTTGAAGAATCTCAATTTAGTCTTGAATAGTTGACTCAAAATAAAAATAATTATGTAGGTACTTTGGATACAATAAGGACCGTTCTATCTAGTTAATGAACAAAGAGAAAACTTTTTTACAAAAATTTCAATTAATAAATTTCAAACAATAATTATTAAGTTTAATGGAATATTTTTCTATCAATATGGTAACATCAAAGCAAAGATGTTTTACTTAAACACATACGCAAGCTGTAACTAGTCGACGTAAATATAATGCTTAACTTACATCGAGTTTTATGAGTGCAACTTTTTCTGAGGCCTACATTATACTGACTCACGGCGCATGACGTTACCTAATATTTAACCGCGAAGTTGTAATGCAGTTGCAGCGTTACATAATAACCAGTTTTAATGGCGGAGTGGAAATTATTTCTCATATTAACATTAAGTTCATATTGACTCAAACATTGGCTAAGTTAAACATAATGCATATTAATAATTTCGTGCAGATCTGCAATAGACCCGATCGAAGCCTATTCACAATAGGCTATTTGACTGGTTTTTTAAATCCCTTGTATATTATTTAGTAGAGGTTAATGAACCCAGTAAAAGTAGATAGTAGGAGTAGTAGATTTACATTTTTATTTATATATGTATTATGTATATGTTTGCCGAAAAATATCATATTAAAATTCCATATTTAAATAGCACGCAAAAACGCTACTTGGACAATATGGCGCTGCAATGGGGTCGGTGACGTCACTTTGCTGAATTTTAATCTGTGGTATAGTAGAAAAGCAAGGTTTACAAGAAAGTGATTTCATTATAAGTCCGGCCAATCGAAAAGGAGCGTTTTGTGTCACGTGACAAAAGTTTGAAAAAATGCATTTTTATTTATTGATTTTTGAATAAATTAAGTATTATTTTCAAGTTTCGTTAGTATATAACCATTTTTAAATTCATAATATACAATTATCAGTGATTACAATAATTCAAAAATTTAAAAATTTCGCATTGTCAAATAGCCTATTATTTTGTACATAGGTATGGTAAACTCAATGGAACCTTAACCACGATAAAATTATTAATAAATTACGTTTAGATTTATTTATGAGCGAAGTCGGGTTTTATACAGACAAGCACAAAACACTGGTTTTTTGTTCACAGATTTTCCAAAAGCGATAGAAAATCATGGAACTCCTACGGACGATTTGCATTTATATGCGAATATTCTTTGACAATGTGGTCGATTTCTTTTATTCCCTCTATTGGAATAATAAAAAGGCTGTCATACCAAATGTAGAGAAGAAACACGCATTCCTTGCTGAAAGCGCGACGAGTTTGGCGAGAAAGATAAAACAAAAGGAATTAAAATCAGAGGAATTAGTGCAAGCAGTTATAGAAAGAATAAAGCAGGTAGACCATACTTAATTATTTATTGACAAACTTGACACACAAAACTAGTTTCCACTGTATATAATGTTGATAAGGAAGAGAAAATAAAAAGGCCAGTGGTACGTGTCACCATCGCACAAACAAATTGGTGACACTAACTTTGGGAGATGTTATTTCTCTTTTATCTGTAGTTACATTGGCTAACTCTTACTTCAAAACTGAAGGCAATATTACTGCTTGACGGTGAAATCTTTAATTATTGTTTGGTAACTGCCCAGACTACCATGCACATCGCAAGAAATTATTTTGGGTATTAATATACTGGCATTCTATCAAGGAGAAAGTTCTTCTCGGTAAAATGGACTTTCCGTACAGTTAGTAAAGCTTGACGATTTAAAATGGCAAATTTAATTTGAAATTAATTACTTGATAATTAAATTTGGTGGAACTACATTATATAATGCTAACTACACCGCAAAACAAATTTAAAATGTTGTTATGTTTGGTTCAACGGCATGGTGGAATATGTTCCAAACCTTCTCCTCAAAGGGAGAGGAGGCCAGCCCAGCAGTGAGAATTTACAGGCTGTTGTTGTTGTTATGTTTATTTTTTATTGTAGGTGAATCCACATTTGAATGCAATAGCGGCGGATAGGTTCGAACTTGCACTGAAGGAGGCGAGAGAAATTGACAATAAAATAGCCGAAGGGCTCTCGGATGAATTGGCGAAAAAACCGTTCTTGGGTAAGATGAACAAAGCTGCTCAGTACAAACTCACTTCCACCTTTAATAAGACAACATTTTTGGCGTACATTTGTTATAAACAATGTCCCATATCAAATTCTGTCAATATACGATCGTACTATAAAGTATACTTTACAATAAAATGTTCTACACAAACTTCGGGCTTCAGTTCGAAGTTGTTCTTACAGAATTACTCGTCATTTTCACAATTCTTGAATTATTCTCTATATTTAAAAATAAAAACCCAAAATAAGTAATGTATATTAAATTATTTATGCTTTAATTAGCTAAATAGATTATGTGCTTATCCAACAGGCGTTCCATTCACGGCAAAAGAGAGCCAGGGTATAGAGGGAATGCCATTGACAATGGGACTTTGGTGCCGGCGCAATGAGAAGACTACAGAAAACAGTGAAGCTATCATAAGACTGAAAGAGGCTGGTGCTATACCCATTGCTAGTACAAATCTACCAGAAATGCTTATATGGTAAGAAAAAATAATAATTCGGACTTATGACAAATAAACAAAATAATATCAATAATAATCTTGTATATATAATATCTCAAAGGAGACCACCGGTTTCCATACAAACTTGGGCCTGACGTTACAGGGCTTCAATTTAGCTCTCAATTAGTACTTATAAGGATACATTGCTGGGCTAATTTTCAGGTTGATCTGCAATGGCCAAATCAATAAAAAAATTATTAAATATATTTGAAGTTATGTCAATTAATTCTGTTTTAAGTGTAATAAATCATGTATATTAGGGCTTTAACAATATTATTCACAATTGGCGACTACCAGAAAACAGTCTCTCAACTAGGCCTATCAATATATACCCTACTACCGAAATAAAAATTAAATAAATTCTCTGATATGTACCTACAACACAAACTGTCAGTTTCTGTCATCCCAGCATTTTAGGTTCCACAGACGCGACAATGACACATAGTTGCTGAAGGAATGTCCATCGATATCGATTTTAGGATAAAAAATCGATGGATCAATCGATCATTAATAAGTCTATCCCGATTATGTACGCAATAAAAAATCAGTATGAAGGCATTTAGTGCATAATGTATATATTTATTCATTATTATTTTACTGTATTAAATAAAATACAATAAATATTTCTAAAGAATAAAAAAACAATTTCATAATCGATGAATCGACATTATTTCGTATCGATTTAAAAGTATATCTCGTACGGTTACGTACCTATTACTTGTCATTGACAGTTGTTTAAATACTTTGAAGATGGTTAATTTAACGCTTACGGTAAAAAAGCATTTACAAAGTCAGTTCGTGATTACAGACTAATGATTTGCTTTTTTTCATACTTGGCCATTGCTATTTTGGTTAATATTTTTAGGGCATAATCTGAAAAAATAGACAAGTTTTTGGGATAAATTTCATGTTTGTAACGTTGGGCCCAAAATCGGGTGTCTCCTTTCCAAGACGTAACTAAGACAAGAGTTATAATGAATAAATAATAATAAAATTATGGTAAAAGATACCGTAAAGATTAACTGTTTAATAAATATTACCCATTCCGTAAATCACACTAATACCATGGGTACTAAGATGTAATGTGTCTGGAGTAATACTAACTCACTCGCTCTTAAAACTAAAACACCTACTAAGTTTTGTTTATTGGCAGTAGAATATTTAATAAATGGGTAGTACCCACGGGTTCGCACAAAGCAGATATTTCCAAGAAATTTGGTTTCCCTACACTACTAGTAAGGGAAAAGAGTCCAAAAGAATTAACAAGGAGACAAGATAGGAAGTCCTAATCCAGTAATGGAGATATTTATAGACTGTTAATTATTGTAGGATCATAGTAGTAGTATTGAATTAACATAAAGAGATTTGAACCCCAAGCAGAAAAACTTCGTTTTGCAAGTATTGACAGTTGTCTGACTCTAATATGCAATTAGAAAATACATTATTCCAAAAGAGATATTGTACTTACAATCTCAGGGCTCGAGAATTCCTGTGCGACGTTTTGACAAAGTAATAATAGGTATTTTCAACACATATAATTGTAATTATGTGACAAACAATTATTGAGTAACCAAAAGAACAAACTTCCGCCTGCGCAATGTATATTTAAACGTCTTTCTAGAAGGCGTTTGTTTATACATATTAGGTTTTGTAAGTAGGTACTTTTAGCTCTGCCAATTGATAAAATTTTTATTTATCGTGCTAATACGTGTTCTCTCCGTAATTTATTTAGAAGAAAATAACAGTACACCAATATTAGTGACAAAATCTTGTTAAACAAAATATAATAAATCTTATCCGATGATTCTGAGTTCAATCTACCATTGCAAGCACCACTAAATTCATTTGCTTATCAACATCCCGTGGCGGACGAGAATCCCCCGACCCACACTTGAACAAAGCAAAGTCAGCCTCTAACCTTGTCCTCAAAACGAAAGGAGGATTTTGCCCAGCACTTTAATATAAATGTAATATTTCACAGGCAAGAAACTCGTAACCCTGTGTATGGTATGACAAACAACCCTCACCACACCGGGCGCACTCCCGGAGGGTCAAGTGGAGCTGAGGCCGCTTTGGCCGCCAGCTACGCTACTATTGTGAGTTTATGTAAGTATCGGATTGTTAAGTAATAATAAATAAAGGATTGTTAAGTATAAGTCGAGATGGCCCAGTGGTTAGAACGCGTGCATCTTAACCGATGATTGTGGGTTCAAACCCAGGCAAGCACCGCTGATTCATGTGCTTAATTTGTCTCTATAATTCATCTCGTACTCAGCGGTGAAGGAAAACATCGTGAGGAAACCTGCATGTGACAAATTTCATAGAAATTCTGCCACATTTGTATTCCACCAACCCGCATTGGAACAGCGTGGTGGAATATGTTCCAAACCTTCTCCTCAAAGGGAGAGGAGGCCTTTAGCCCAGCAGTGGGAATTTACAGGCTGTTGTTGTTGTTGTTGGATTGTTAAGACTGGGACTCTTAATTAATAAAAAATAATATTTGTATGTTTTCTTCTAAGCGTACGTAACTCCATAGACCAAGACTTCTTCAGAAAAAAATAATACTTATCTTTGTATTTTTGTCCCTCAAGACAAAAAAAAAAATAAAAAAAAACTATATTGTACAAATAATGACTTTGTGGAATGGTCATGGAAAATTTTCTGTTGAATCGTCCAAATTATTGAGCGTAAATTGTTCTAGCCTCTCCTCAGATGTGTTCGCAACAAGTCTGAGCATTGTCTTGCTTAAATGAACATTTGTTTTTCTCTATAGGTTCAGACATTGGCGGTTCAACCCGTATGCCAGCTTTTTATTGTGGAGTGTTCGGCCACCATCCCACAGCTGGAACTACTAACACGAAAGGTACTTTAAGGAACGTAGTTCAAAACACTCAGTGTAAATTTAGTCACCAATCAAGCAATTGACTGAAATAATAATAAAATGAATACATCAAAATACTTCAGGTCAATAGTCAGTCAGGCAGTCGGTTATAATGTTAAGCCATAAGATTTTATGTTCGATTTCCTACGAATGAATTAAGGTCTTCTGTTGCTTACGATGAGTTCTTAGCTTTAGAACATTATAGTCACAACATGAATACAATGCAACATCGAGTTAAGATGGCAAAATTTCGACCATGATAATAAAAATCATGACATCACTGATCTCATGATTTTCATTCTCTTTGGCATATTTGAATACTATTCTTCGATTACGGCTCGTTGCCAATGGGAAATGGGCTGTTCCACTTCCTATAAAGTGATGGATCAGCGACTGACGTTTGAAGTGAATGACTCGCACTAAAAACATACCTATTATCAAGTTGATACAAATTCCAATCTTCATATTGTCTAAGCACTCAGATCAATAGCCAATGATTATGTTTCAGGATCCTTCTATAGGACAGGTGAAGAAGACAGCATGTACTGTCTAGGTTTCATATCAAAGCACGTTGAAGATCTCGCTCCGTTGACGAAAGTTGTCGCAGGAGATAAAGCTAGCCTGTTAAAGCTAGACAGGAAGATAGACATAAAGGTCTTTACTATACTTTACTTTCCACTTTTGAAAGAAAAACATTTCCATAAAAGTTAATAGCCTACTACAATACTATGAATGAATAAGCTTTCACTGTTGTTAAAGACAAGAATCTGGTTTTCTACCAACGCGATAACAGTTGCAGCTGTCTACATTTTTTGTATCGAATTATTTGACCTTGTTCATCTATACTCAAATTCACTTTTTTTTAATCAATTGCAAGTTTACGTAATCAAACGCATTTATTAAAAAAAAAAAAACCTTATCATCTGCAACATTTACTCATATTTGCAGGACATAAAATTCTATTATGTGGATTCCAGTAAGGACTGTCATGTGAGCCCTTTGAGACCAGAAATGACAGACGCTATGCAGAGGTGAGATTTTTCATAAAGTCAAGGCGTGGCGGTGAGTGTTGTATCAAGTGTTTGAGGGACAAACACCTGTTATAAAACTTTGCCAAAATGACTTCTACATCAAACGGGGGTGCATAAACGAGTCACCATTGCTATTAGACATATTTACTGTAATCTTTACATCGAAAATGACCGATGTTGGGAATTATTATATAAGGCCTTTATCAATCAAACCGAAACAGTAATACTTAATATTGCCGTTCGGCTGTAGAATATCTGATGATTACGTACAATCATATTACTTTGTGCCTAAAGCCTTATAACCGTACATTTCTTATTCTACTGGTAAAACTTAAGGAAATGAGCTTCATATTTAACTTAACACTAATATAACAGATAATTTTCCAGAGTTATTTGTAAAATCAATGAAAATTTGAACACAACCGTTCAGCCCTACTACCACAAGGGCTTCAACTACATGTACAAGATTTGGAGCTATTGGATGACCAAGGAGCCGGAAGACTTTCCGAAAATGCTAACAAATAACACCGGTAGAGTAAACGGTGTTCTAGAACTATTTAAAAAGGTATGTTTTTATAACTTATAAGCTTTAAATAATATAAAATTCAAAAAAAGGTAATAATACTTTTAAAGTAACCTTTTTAGTAAAATACATCGTTTTACCTATACTGAAAGGATACTGCAGGGGTAATGAATGACAAAATCAACTTATCGCCGATTCAACGTTTCTACATAAAATGTGCACCAGAGTGACATATTTATAGTTGTCTATATCAAAACTGTCCATTCTATAGAATTCATAAATAATCTAATTTATTGATAGGAATCTATAAATAAACTCTCTGATAGAACGTTTTATATGAAAAATATTCCTTTCATAAATGATTTGACACAGCAATGGATAGTGGTCAGATTAGTCGTTGCCGCTAACCAATGCTCGACTGATCAGATTCCTTTCTAGATTTAAACAAAAAGCGTCTAGTTGAAAATTTGTGATTATTTGTATATGTATATCAGTGAGACTAAACAAGTTTATTGTAATTTTCAGCAAACATTATAATTTTAATAGCAAGTTTATTGTTATAAAATTATTTTAATAGCCCTATTAAATGTGTTGATAAAATAAAAGATGATCTTAATAGACACGGTCATTGTTACGAGACTATTTTTAACATTGTTCCAGATGTTCGGGCTCAGCAAACTCTGCTTATTTAGTATATTACGAGTTCTAGAAATGCAGGTGTTGCCAAAACCTCAAGAGGAATGGTCGGAGGAGATGACGAAAAGCTTGAAGGATGATTTGTTTGTAAGTAGATTTTTTAACACTGGCAAGTCGCATACTGCTTGAAGAAAAAAGAAAGGAGGATGCTGTTTTGATATATTCCATAATAAATAAATTCCAATGAGATTATCTTAATATTTTTAAATTCCTTTTGATGATGATACTAATGTCAAAGATTTATCGGTTCAGATTCGCGAATCAATCATAAAATTAATGCTTTTTATTGGGTACTTGGTTAAAATATCTTTAAGACAAAATATGTCAACAATATTATATAATATTGTTGTTATAATAATAATAAATTCGGTTACCGTTTGGCTAGTCTTGTAATTTTATGTAATGTTGTTAAAAAGAATATTGCACACCGTTTGATTTAAATAATGTTATAAAAAGAAAAAAGGCCAAAACGTAAATTAAAATTATTAATCCCATAAATACTTTTTTCATTTTATTTATTGAAACTGTACACAGTATAGTTCAGTCCTATATGTCAATACTAAAATGTAATTGCAGACCAAGCTAGGAGATGACGGCGTGCTGCTATTTCCGAGTGGGCCTCAAGCGGCTCCCTACCACTACTCATTCTTCTTCCGTCCATACAACTTTGCCTACTGGGCAATCGTCAATGCACTAAAATGCCCCGCTACACAGGTAAAAAATATTTTTATCTTCTTAGTAAGAAAGGCATTTTCAGACGACGGATATGTCGACTTAAGCTCTTTTTAATCTCTATGAAAAAAAACATATTAACTTTTTTGACATTACTTATTACATAAAAAACTTTGTAAGACTAATAGACATTTTAATCTTTGAAATATATCATTATTATATAGTTCTAATAACGTTTACTAATTCACGAATATTCCTTATTTATCATATTTTTTTAACTTTATCTAAAAACAAATGTCTTTTTTGTATGGGCAAATGATAATTTGCCAATATAAAAAAAGATTAAGGTTATCATTTTGGCCAAAATTGACATTTAAAAATATTTTTTTTTTAGGTACCCATAGGAAAGAATAGCCAAGATCTACCGATTGGCATCCAAGTTTTAGCAGCGCCATATAACGATGCTCTCTGCTTAACCGTTGCAAAATATTTAGAAACACAATTTGGTGGAGCCGTAACAGCTTGTAAAGTTAAAACGAGTTAGACATTTATTAAATGTATGAGCAAAAATGGTTTTCTCTTATCTTTGTTTTATGGTCGATGAGGTCAATTATTGTCAGCTTATATTAAGACTGTTATAAGTAAATATATACGAAATTATTTTTGTTTTTATTTATTAACATAACATAAGACAGCCATTACATTATTTTGATATATACTTAGGTCGCATTTTTTAAAACAAAATAGTTTTAGGTTTCTTCAATCCAATGGATTCATATTATATTAAATTTTTGACAAGATGACTTGGAATATATTCCACCACGCCGATCGTAAATACTTGTAGACAAGTATTTACGATCGTCGTAAATACTTGTCTACAAGTATTTACGATCGGCACGCTTATATCTACAATTATTATTAAATTTTTTATATAATAACTTGGTTAGCGTGTTATATCAAAATACATCTGAAGGACTGCTAAGGACTCTTATGCCGCCAAAATATTAAGTAAGGGTGGCCGTAACATTTAACTGGGTACCTTTATTCTTCAAACATAAAGTTTTCTATAATAACCTTGAATATAATATGACTCTCCAAATGATCTGCGTGTAAATGCGTTAAAAATCTTGACAGGACTTTATACAACACAAAAAGATGTATATTAGCTAAGATGGTTCATATAAATGAGTACTGTGGCAAAAAAAGTATTTTCAAGTCTATTATGATTCTAATTTTAAACTTAAAATTTAAAAAAATCTGCGTTCTGCTAATGATGTCTCTGTCTCTTGTGCCTTGTGCACAATAGATCCTAAGTATTATGTATAAGTACTGTTAGACGGTAGAATATATGGTAAGTAATTGATACCTACCCAGAGGGTCTTAAACAAGCTTTACAACTAAATAATCGGTTACAGTGAGGCACGTTACATATAAGCGGTTTAGATTAATTTGTTGTAAATGACGCGACCATTAGTGTAGTGACTAGTGTGAATCATTAAATAAATTAAACGGAAAAACGTATATTACCAACCTGCAATATATATATATATATATATATATATTTTATTAAATAGGTTATAAATATGTAGATACTAATATTAAAACCAACTCAACCATATTTTTTCTAAAATACAAATTTATATTATTAAATTACATAAACAAGGTAACCGCTTGTAAATTAAATAAATAATTTATAATTGTTTTATACTAAGATGCGAGATGGCTTATATATATAGTTTAAGTTTGAGCAATTACTTTTCATTAATAATGTAAACAATCATCTTGATCTGAATTAATTCTAAAAAGTGTTTGGGTTTAAAATTAAACAAAACATTTTATTATAATTTTTATATTCGTCTGTCACGCACTCGCTCATTGCTTCAGTGCTGCAGTGGTATTTTAGAAGTTGGCAGCTTTGACTTTCATGTAACGTCAGAAATCGGAGTTGTCATTTACTTGAATAAGTTTCATATTCATAGTAGCAACTTTAGAAGTGTTGTTGTTAATGTTAAGTGAAAAACAATAATATTTAATCTTAATAAGTTTAAAGTTCGTTTGATATTTATTTTTTTGCTGAGAAATATATTAGTGATGGCAACTGAAAAACATTCTAGCAGTATTTCTAAAAAAGATAAATCAGGAGTGAGTTTTATAAATATTTATGACTATTAATTTAATTAATTCACGTAATTTAAATATTATAATTAATAAAATTAATTAAAAAGTAGTGTATTGTCACATAATTCCTAAAGGATGTGCCTTTGTATTTATGTGATCAGATATATATTAAAAAAAAAAAAAAAAATTATTTACTTTTTAGCTCACCTTTCTGCCGGTGTAGTTAAACTTGTATTGTTCTAGTGTTATCACAAAGACAAAAATAAATTATTTTATTTACTTTCAGAGACGCAAATCCAAAACAAACAGAATATGTAAAGATGTGATGATAAATTTGTTAAAAAAGCTATTCTTTTTATTTCGCTATTTCTTGGATCAGTTTATTGACTTCGTATTCTCTTTATACTGGGATGGTAAACGGCATGCAGTTCCTGACTTGGAGAAAAGGCATGCCATTTTAATGGAAAGTGCCGTAACATTGGCAGAAAAAATAAGGAAGAAGGAACTTAAGTCGGAGGATCTTGTGACTGCATGTATTGAAAGAATTAAGCAGGTTTGTGGCTTATTGTAAATCATTGTAATATATAGTGCTATGTAATGTACATTATAAATATATTCATAAGTCATACATTTAAAAAAATATTTGTTTAATTTGTATATAATTTATATTTATAATGAATATTCATATTCGGATATCTAAATATTTAATAAAATCTTCGTTTTTACTTTGTATAATATAAAACTAAAATCGTAAAAATAAATACATTATAAATGTAAACCTTTAATGAGATCGTTAAAGATTTATGTGTGCTGTATTTTTTCATGCACACACACATGGATAAACTAAAAATGGTAATAATTACATCAAGTTATATTAAGCTCCTATTAATAGCTTATTAATTATCCGTATTTAATGTAAGGCCTTGGAGTGAATAAATTTAGAGTAATTAAATAAGGCCTATTCTAACAGCCAGAGAAAAATGCCAAAAAAACAACATCTGACATTGTATTGATGTAATGTCATTTAATGCTTAATAATCTATAGTAATATATTATGATTTGATAATCAAACGCAAAGAAATGGCATTTTGAATGCAGAAGAGGCTGTTATCCGATGTTTGGATGTAAAATAAAAGTAGATTAGATAAATGGAGTGGTGTTGTATCATAAATAAAGATATACTTATAATCAAAAACTAGTAGGGCTTTTATTTGTTGCTAGGGCTTTATGCAAACCCATTAGAGGAGGTTCCATGCACTCAACATATATTTTACGGCCAAAGAGCAGTACATACTATTGTTGTATTCCAATGGAAGTAATGATTTAGCCAGTGTATTGTATAACTTAGATTCCAAGGTTGGTGGGGCATTGTCGATGCAAGAAATAATTAAAATAACTTACGGTGCCAATGTCTGAAGGTGGTAATGACCACTTACTATAATATGGAATATTTTCCTCCCCACTACCTATCTATTTCATACAAAAAAAGCTATGAGCTAATATACTTAAATCTAAATATCTTTTGTTTCAAAAACATTTGTTCATCTTAATACTGTCTATGATTGGAATAGTCTATATATAGTTTTAGTTGTGGTATATTAGTAAAGTAGAGAATTGGAGAAATAAGTATTTATCAATAGTTTTAACTTTATTGTCCTTGCGAATAATAAACAATGGATTTACATAAAGATAAGATAATGACTGCTAGTATTGTTTTACTTACTCAACTTGATATATTTCCTATATATTTTCGTTCGAAAGTTAATATATATTTTTTTGTATCTCGGTCGTTCACTAAAATTTCTTTTCCCTTTCCCTCACTTTCACTGTTTTTTTAAAGAAACGGTTTTATAAGGTTACAAGTTAGACCGCTTGTCCTTTGAAGTTCGACGCTCCTTTTCCGTCGGAGTAACTGCGGTCAGTGCCGGGTAATTCATTAGACAGTTAAGTTAAACAACTTAACTGTCTAATGAATTGTAATGCCATGATTCGGAAAGGAAATAATCATAATTGTCGTCATAAATGTCGAAAAAATAAATGGAGTTTTGTTAAAAAGATATTTCAAAAGTTAGAAACAGCAATGGGATCGTGCCTTGTCCCGACATGTTACACAGGCCGTGATTGCCTTCTGACTCCAGCCTTATTATGTAATATATAATATTGGACAACATCGCGTACATTACTCTGATCCCAATGTAAGTAGCTAAAGCACTTGTGTTATGGAAAATCAGAAGTAACGACGGTACCATAAACACTCACAAGACAATATAGAAAACTAATGAACTTTTTCTACATCGTCTCGGCCGGGAATCGAACCCGGGACCTCAGAGTAGCGTACCTATAAAAACCGGTGTACACACTAGTCGAGCACGGAGGTCGTCAAAGCCTTAGTCCACATAATGTGACTTTTCTCATTTCATAAAGCTTAATTCTGTCTTCGATATTTTAATGTTAATTAACGTTTAATTCTAACGATGTCACTGCGTCGATAAGCATTAGGTTAAGGCTATCGTTCTATCGGAGGGGTCGTTGCTCCTCTCGTTTATCATAATATCATACGTACTTACAAAGTTTATCATTGTATCATATGAAGATACCGTAATCATACTTATATTTACATACTTACTATGATACGATACTTTGTATTGCATATTATAAACAAAAACCGGATCATAACCAATGATCGCGGGTTCAAACCCAGGCAAGCACCACTAAATTTTCACGTGCTTAATTTGTGTTTCTTATTAAACCTGCATGTATTAATTTCAACGAAATTTTGCCACTTGAAAAATTACCAACTCGCATTGGAGCATCGTGGTGGAATATGCCCCTAACCTTCTCCTCAAAAGGGAAAGGAACAGAGAGATTTTGATTGATACAATAATATTATAAATATTTGTACCATTACTCCTTTAAAGTTCAAGTACATTTTCTGTAAGTGTCCTACTCCTTGGCTATGATCCCCTTTTTTATGAAGGTTGTTCCAAAATGGTATTCCATTGCTGGTGATGCAGCAGTGGAAGATGTTCATCCGACACATGCAGGTTTCTCTTCGTCGATAAAATTAATTATAAACATGAGTATTTAGTGGAGCATCGCAGAGAATAAACCGTAATCCTCCCTATAAAAGAGGAGGGGGCTGAAGCTTACAAAGGCTTTTTAAGATTTAAGATTGATCGGTCAATATAGTTCGGCATATATTGCAGGTAAATCCAGTACTCAACGCAGTCACCGATGAGAGATACGAAGATGCGCTTAAAGACGCTCGAGAAGTTGACAAGATGATCGAAAATGGATTGTCCGAAGAAGAATTTAAACAGAAACCGTTTCTAGGTGAGTGTAGATAATGAATGCCATGGTTCTGTGTTAGTATCGTATGTCAGAGATCAAAAGGTTATTTATCCAAGTAGGCTTATTGGCAAACTACCGCTGATTCGGACGGTTGGATTAACCGTCGTCTTTACTGTCGCTTTCTATATGTATTTTTTTTTAATTTAGGTTATAAAAAATGGGTTGTGGTCTCATTTTAAAAAGCTCCAACCATAGATGTGCAGGAAACAATGAGGATTCTTGATGGCATTTTTACTAATTTTTTAAGATTTGTTAAAAAATTTCTTATATCTGTAATAATTTTGGCGACAAATATAGATTTGTGACTTACAGTTTACAATGAAATGACAAGGTAAATAAAGCTGTTATAGGTTTCGAAATTCCTAAAAAAATCTTCTGAATAAACGCGTTGCTTTCTGGAAGTCCCACTAGTATATTAATATTGGCAAATGTAACTCTAGGGGTTCCTTTCACTGCCAAGGAGAGCCACGCGGTTAAAGGCATGTTGCACACTCTCGGCATACGGGCGCGTAAGGACGCCCGCGCGACCGAGGACGCGGAGTGCGTGCGCCTCCTACGAGCCGCCGGCGCCATACCGGTCGCCGTCACCAATGTACCTGAGATTAACAAATGGTAAGTTTGCCAGTTACCTTACCTTTGGTCTTCTAGGATTGCCTTCCCAATGAATGATGATGGTAGTGGGGGATTCAGAACTTTCGAAGGGTCTTGAGTCCATTTAGGTTGGATTTAAACTAGTCAAAGACTACAAAGTGTAGTGTAATGCTTGCTAAAATATGTTTGAGTTTATCTCTCCTTTGGAAAGTTAAACTAAATACTATATTCGAGTTGGCGCCGAGCATTACTAATGCGAGAACTTTTGAAACTCAATTCATTTGATTATGAAGGTACCATATGCGCATGCATAAATGCACCAAGCCGTTACCTATGTATTCTTCTAGTATATGTCTGAATAGTAAAGAGGATTATACGAATATACGAAAAGTATCACAAAATAAATATATACATATATTGGGAACTAAGATGCTATGTCCCTTGTCCCTGTAGTTACACTGGCTCACTCACCCTTCAAACCGGAAGACAACAATACTGAGTACTGTTATTTGGTGGTAGAATAACTGATGAGTGGGTGGTACCTATCAAGACGGGCTTGCACAAAGCCCTACCACCAAGTATTTCCTATCTTATCTTTATGCCTAGCACATGACAACCAGCACCCTAAATGCGAGTCTTAAACAATCAGCTAAACACTACTTTTAGCTGATTGTGTGCCCTAATGCGTTTCAAATGTGAATTCTTAATATTGGTCTTTAAAAGTTCATTTAATAATTTTTAAAAATAAATCGAAAACTTAAATTAACGAAGATTAGAATACTTAAATTAACGAACGATAACAATAGGCTATTTGACAATGCGAAAAATAAATTGTGAATTACTGCAATCAGTGTATGTTATGAGTTTAATAATAGTTATTTACTAACGAAAGTTGAAAATAATACTTAATTTATTCAAAAATGCATAAATAAAAATGCAAATTTTCAAACGTTTGTCACGTGACACAAAACGCTCCTGATTGGCCGTCATTTTCTTGTAAACTTAGCTTTTCTACTATATGTACCACAGATTAAAATACAGGAAAGTGACGTCACCAACCCCATTGCAGCGCCATATTGTCCAAGTAGCATTTTTGTGCGCTATTTAAATATGGAATTTTTAATATGATATTTTTCGTCAAATATGTACTAGAAATAAAAAACACAACTTTTACTGTTTTCCTTAACTTGTACTAAATAATATAAAATGGATTTTAAAAACCAGTCAAATAGCCTATTACAAAGAATAAGATAATCGTCACCGCTAGTTACCACTTCGGAAAGTAGGTTAAATCGAAAAGAAATGTTACTTCATAAAATTTCGTTAACAAATGTGATTGTACGAGTTTTGCTCTTACAAAGACATGCTTCGTAATTATTACGCAATGCTCGCATTCAAGTACGCTCTTAATATGCACACGTATCATATTGAACTTACACAATATTCCCTTTTTTATGTTATATATAAGTATAGTATATATAATATGTTCTGTAGGGTTGTCACCTAAAAGCAGAATATATTAAATACCATTAAAAATATCATTAAATTAATCAATACCATTAAATATCGTTTTCAACAAAGACATAATAAATTAGATACCATTGTTGTCATCTCCTTGGCAATTAATAATTATAACTCAAGATGTTATTTATTTATAATATTTAGTAGAATTTTCGAACATCTTGACTTTCTTATTGCATAGCTTTTAAAAAGTAACAGCAGATGTTCTGATGATGGGCTAAAGCCTCTTTTATTTTGAGGAGGATGGCTCCAATGTTGGTTGAACTTTGATCTGATCACGTTATATGTATATATTATTTACCAATAAATACGACATGAATTATTACGATTACAAATGAAGCGCATTATAATCCATTTGTGTATACTCGTCTTGGAACCCGTATGTTGTATTAAATTTCATACGTTCTAATCACTATCACATCGGCTAACCAGCCATCTTAATCCAAACGACATATTTTATAACAGCACATAATATTTTTTTACAACAACAGCCTGTAAATTTCGCACTTCTGCAACAAAATTAAGCACACGAATATTCAGTGGTGCTTGCTTGGGTTTGAACCCGTAATTATCGGTTAAAATGTTCGCGTTCTAACCACTGGGCCATCTCGGTAACGGCTGATTGGCTAATATTTTTTACAACAGATACAAAATATATTTTGTACATTCGAAAAATATGATTCTGACAACCCTAATGCCGGGCCTTGACTCTATCGGTCAACGTACGACTCGACCGGCGTTGTGCACATCGTAAACTGCATTACTGCTGAATATTTTATGACGTGTTAAATTTATTGCTATCGCGATAAGTAATGGATAGCTAGATTAATTTTATTATCCTGTATTGACATTACAGCGCTTAAAGTGCTTTAAGTGCAAAGGGCAACGATAGTAAAGCTGATTTACATAATCCATGCATTTGATAACAGCTGTTGAATTTCACTTTCGGACACACAACATACATACATACAGCAGCCTATAAATTCCCTTTGAGGAGAAGGTTTGGAACATATTCCACCACGCTGTTCCAATGCGGGTTGGTGGAATACACATGTGGCAGAATTTCTATGAAATTTGTCACATGCAGGTTTTCTCACGATGTTTTCCTTCACTGCTGAGCACGAGATGAATTATAAAGACAAATTAAGCACATGAATCAGCGACGCTTGCTTGGGTTTGAACCCGCAATCATCGATTAAGATGCACGCGTTCTAACCACTGGGCCATCTCGACTCTCGATCTCGTTAAAATACCTAACCACAACAGCGTGATTTCTAAGACATTTTCTGCCTAGTACAACCTCTCTTTGGAACTGGTTTTCGCTGGAGGTTTTTCCGAATCGAAACGACTTGGGAACCTCCAAAAAAGGCCTAGACCTTTTTAAGGTCTGCAACGCATATGCGATCAAAAAAGGCATATGCGATCTTTTTGCTCTTAACTTCTCAAGCGTATTTGAGGCAAACCTTGGCTATTCAAGCCATAGCTTAAGTAAATCGACATCTTGTAACGAAATGGAAAATATATTTATTTGTCAAAAAAGTGTTGCAATTAAATTAAAAAGACTTGATGTGCATCAAACTGCGGGACCGGATAATATACCTCCTATATTTTTGAAAAACTGTTCTGATTCTATTTCTTTACCTCTATTTACAGTGGAATATTCCCGGATAAGTGGAAAGAGGCCAGAATAGTACCAATATTTAAGGACGGTAATAAGGAATCTGTACGCAATTACAGGCCAATATCGATCCTATCAGCAATGTCGAAGGTTTTTGAATCCCTTATTTACCCGTTTATTTTTCATCATGTCAAGCCTCTTCTATCATCTGATCAACATGGATTCATTGCTATGCGATCCACAAATACAAATTTATTAAACTACCTTTCAGATCTTATAGATGCAGTGGACAGCAATTTGCAAATTGTGTCTATCTATACAGATTTTTCAAAGGCATTCGACAAAGTTGACCATGATCTATTGCTTCTTAAGCTGGCACATCACGGAATTTCCAATCCTTTATTGACATGGTGTAAATCTTATCTTTGTAATAGGCCAGCGAAAGTCATCATCGATGGCTATGAATCATATCCCTACATTGCCACCTCCGGAGTCCCTCAAGGCTCAAATTTGGGTCCACTCTTTTTTATATTGTTCATAAATGATCTCATAACTGTAATGTACGTGTATACATGTTTGCAGACGATCTTAAAATCAATAAGATTATTAAGCAACAGTCTGATGTCTTGGAGCTTCAAGAGGACCTAAATAATCTAGTAATCTGGTGTCAGAAAAATAAAATGTATTTAAATCCCCTGAAATGCTGTTTCATTAGATTCACAAGAAAAAGAAATGTTATACCTTTTATGCAAATTGTTAGTCAAAGTAAATTTGTTTCTATAATTTGTTTCTGATCTTATTTTCATTTTGTTTAGTTTACATTTTGTTTAGTTTAAATTTGTTAAATAGTTTTCTATAAATTATTTTATTTTATTGTTTTGTAATTATTAGTTTTAGTTTGTTTTTTCTTTCTTTTATTTTTATTTCTTAAGTTTTGTTTTAGAGTTTAATACTTTATAAGTGCATGTTGTGTTCTCCTATAATTGGAGGTACATTTAATATTTTATTGTCTAAACTTGTATTTTTTGTATTACATATGTACCTGTGTTGGAGTTCCATATTAAATAAATAAACGCATCTGTAAACACACGGTGTTGCAAATGTACATGGGCGGTGGTAGTCACTTTCTATGAGATAGGCCTCCTGTCCTTTTGCCACCTGTACCATAAAAAAGCTCTATATGATACACTACAAGTCGTGCTTGATAAATAAATACACATTAATAACAAGACACGAAGTAAAATAGTTATAAATGCATCGTAATTGGTAATATTCCCACCCCCATATAATCACGCATAAAAATTATCAAGTTTTTCTAGAGAAAACTATCTCAATACTTTTTGATTATACAACGATTCCGTTTTTTTGGTACCGTCGGGGTAAGAAAAGGTTCGTCACCTTAAGATCTATTTTCGTGTGCTCAGTATGAGCGATAAACAGCTTTCAATTCAATTGTTAGTTTAATGGCTTTTAGTTGTGCCGGCAGGGCACAGATTATTTCGCCAATGTCACGTAGGATGGAGAAGACACGAATGAGATTGATCGGTACGGTTATAAACAGCTTTACCGATCGAGAAAATATGCCACTGACAGACTTTAGTTCAGTAGAAGATATCATATCTAATTTAAATATGGAATGCCTAATTATGTCATTAAAAATATTTCACGTTGATATAAAACTAGACGTAGTCCAAAGATGTTACACTATTTTGAACCAAGTTGTCATACTATGTAAGTTTAATTTTATATGCAGTTGTCAGGTTAATGTTTTAGTTTCAAAAGGTACTAAGAATTAAAGACATGTTAAAGGAATTAATTTGAAAAGTGACGAAGGTTTTCTTACTCTGACTGTACATCTACATACATAGCATAAAACAAAGTCGCCTAGCGCTGTCTGCACGCTTAGATCCTTTTAATTATGCAATGGTTTTTAATGCGGTTTCTATCACTAACAGAATGATTCATGAGGAAGGTACAAAGGTATGTACTACTATGTACAATACATATTTATTATAGTATAGAAAAGCCGCTGGTTATTACTTTTGTAGATTAATAAATAAAGAGATTTTCCTTTTATGTTCGTTCCTCAATCTTAAGTTGTATACATAAGTATTTAAAAAACATTATGTACTCCTATGCTTGTATATATTCGGTGAACCAATTCGATATTACAGCACGGCAAAAATATATTCCAAGTAGCAATTATAATGAGCTCACTCAGACTGCTATATAACAAATCCACCCAGCCTGCTATCACATTGAGCGTAGATGTTTTATGTGGTCACCATTGGCCATAGACACTGGCGCTATAAGGAATATTAGCTATTCCTTACATCGCCAATGCGCCACCCACAATGGGAACTAAGATGTTATGTCGCTTGTACCATTGGCCCACTCACCCTTCGAACTGGACCACAACTATACCATAGATAAGATAATGTTAGCCACCCGGACGGGTTTGTGCAAAGTCCAATATCAAATTTTGTTAGGATTAAAAAATATGTTAAGTGAATGAAATGCTTTCAGGCAAGAGACACGTAACATGGTGTTCGGGCAGACCAACAACCCATACAACACGGGGCACACCACAGGGGGCTCCAGTGGAGGGGAGGCGGCCCTCGCTGCTGCTATCGCAAGCCCCATATCTCTATGTGTGTGAATATATGGAAACATTTTGCAATACAAAATTATCGATTAGAAGACATCATATCTACAGCAATTTAATTAAAATTAATGTATTAATTCCAATATTTAACCTACTTTAATATTATAAATGTAAAAGTAACTCTGTCTGTCTGGGTTTATGTAAATAATGAAATTTGGTTATGAAGCAATCTTGAACACCAAATATATAGACTTTTTAAGCCTAACAGCTGGCTGATCCCTAAAAAGCGAGCGAAGCCGTAGGTGACAGCTAGCTATTATACAAATTTTTAATCTTAGTGTTGCTTTTGTTTAAATTAAATGTGTTAATTTTTTTATCCTAGGTTCTGACATCGGTGGTTCAACTCGGATGCCGGCGTTCTTCTGCGGCTTATTCGGCCTCAATCCCACAGCTGGGCATACGAGTTTAAAAGGTATAGCCTAACAAATTAATCACATGGTGGTTTGTGGACGCTGGAGTCGCTGGACGGTTTACCACCATCGTATATTCTACCAGCAAACAGCAATACTCTTCTTATGCTCTGATTTAAAGCGACATCTTGAATGGATTAAAAGAATTGGTCATGTATTATTTAAAGTAAAAAGTAACAGCCTGTAAATTTCCCACTGCTGGGATAAGGCTTCCTCTGCCATTAAGGAGAAGGTTTGGAACATATTCCACCACGCTGTTCCAATGCGGGTTGGTGGAATGCACATGTGGCAGAATTTCGATGAAATTAGACACATGCAGGTTTCCTCACGATGTTTTCCTTCACCGCCGAGCACGAGATGAATTATAAACACAAATTAAGCACATATATATATAGTGGTGCTTGCCTGGGTTTGAACCCGCAATCATCGGTTAAGATGCACGCGTTCTAACCACTGGGCCATCTCAGCTCTTGTATTATGTATTATTTGTATCTTGTATTATGTATTATTTATTATATGTTATTATGGATTATGGATACATTAAGTTAAAATGAAAAAAAAAAGAGTCAGTGTGGGTCACGTCTTCCAAGAAGACGACAAGCTTTAAGTCCAGCGAAGAACTGCTGATGTTTAATAAAGATATAAAATGCCAGAATGTATAAAAGTAGAATGTTAGAAAGTTACAGACAACTGTGAGTCCGTGGATGTTGTAAATTAAATAAATAAAAAAAAACATTTTAAATTATTAGTACTTCCTAAAGTACTGTCTGTGACACCCTGTATATCACATGTCGGTCGCGCAAAGCTAAGTCGCGAGTGTGTCAGGTTCGGCGCTGCGTACGGGTTTGGAGCCCACAATGGCGTCCGTGGGCTTCGTCAGCAAGCACTGCTCCGACCTGGCGCCGCTCACGGCCGTCGTGGCCGCCCAGCAGGCGCCCTTGCTGCAGCTCCACCGGGAAGTGAATCTCAAGGTACGAGACACTTGGGGCAGGTGTCCTGGGGGCAGAACCTTGTACCCTGTAACCTGGATATACATACAGTCTCTTTAGATCTTCATTCGTTTTGTTTGGTGACTTTGGTTTTCATGGGTACGCCACTCCGAGGTCCCGGGTTCGATTCCCAGTTGAATCGATGTAGAAAAAGTTCGTTAGTTTTCTTTGTTGATTTGGGTCTATTTGTTTGTGGTACCGTCGTTCTGATTTTCCATGACACAAATGCTTTAGCTATTTACATTGGGATAGAGTAGTGTATGTGATGTTGTCCAATGTTTATTTTATTTATATTTAATATTCAGATGTATGTTCAAAAGTATATTAAAACTTGGAGTTAGTTTTATAAACGCTATTCTGTGTAGGTACTCACTCATAATATATTGTACCGCCAATCATTAACTAACATGACTATGTATTTTTTAAATATTGAAAAAGAGTAGCTACTGCGTTTCTTGCCGATTCTTCTCGGTAGAATCTACTTTCCGAACCGGTGGTAGCTTCACTTAATTGTTAAATAACGATTCAAAAGTAAAAGCCCACTTGAATAAAGTTTATTTTGATTTTGATTGAGAGTAAATGAGCCAGTTACAAGGGACATAACATCTTAGTTCCTGACTTTGTCATATATTATTAATATTTCATTCGACATCATTGTCTATGGATTGTGTTAACCACTTACCATCAGGTGGCTCATTTATTCGTCTCCCTCCCTACTTTATAAGAAATATAATTTCTATTTTAACAAAATATTGATTGAGAAAAATATTCCACATTTCAATGAGTTTCTCCAAAGAATGGCATATATTGGTTTTATGATGTGAACTAATTAGTTTTCTAATTAATTAATTTTTCCTTTACACTTCCAGGATATTCAAGTGTACTACATGGAAACTGTAAAAGATCTCCGCGTCAGTCCAATATGCTCGGATTTGAGGAAAGCTATGAATAAGTTAGTATACACTATTTATTACGACAAAATGAAGAATTTTCTATACTAATTTAATAAAGAGATCAATTAAACCAACACGAATAAGACCTCTATTTACAATCATATGAATTAATAATAATCATATTTTTCTAATTAAAAAAAACACTGGTAGGATGCCACATTAATCCTATATGTTGGGTATAAATTATTTTTATATGAAGCGTTGAACTATCATAAAGTTTACTTAACAAGTCGGAATTAAATTAATAATTTAATTATGAATACAGTATCACAATATAAAATACTAGCGACCCTCCCCGGCTTTGCACGAATACTTGATATGTATCGTTATATTATGACCAAATTACATACAGACACACAATACAAACATACATTCATACATCCATCCTCACAAACATTAGCATTTATAATATTAGTAGGATCACAGAATTCAATTGAGTGAAACCAAAGAGAACTAAATGAATGTCTGTCACAAAACACCTTTCATTAATGAATTGCACCTGTGTAAAGTTGGCATGAGTCACTTTTAAGTAAAATAGAAATAAGAAAATATAAATTAAATCTTCACAGCAATCATATAATATTATATACTTACAGTAACTTGGGTAATAAAATTATACAAGTTCTTGAGAAGTAAATATTTAAAATATAAAAAATAATGTTTCATTCTAATTTAGCATCTTAATGGTATTTATTGTTAAATTCTAGTTGTGATTGACAGCAAGTCATTTTTAGCTGAGTTTGCCAGTGTAATAATTGTAAATACTAATGATGAATGAGCCTCTTTGCATGCTCATCTGAGTAAGGTAATACATTCAACCGCCAAATAGTAATGCATAGTGTTAAGGTTTGAAGGGTAAGTGAGTCAGTGTAGCTGCTGCCATAACATCATAGTTCCCAAGGTGACGAATTGATGATGTTAACGCTATGCTTCATGGGGTTATTTTATGGGTTATGGGTGGATATAAAGTTAAGAGATATTTCTAATTGCGACATAGGTGTTGCCCAGTTACCTATTGTTTTTTTTTATGTTATAGGTTAGCCAACAAGCATATGGGCCACCTTATGGTTAGTGGTCACCATCACCCATTGACAATGAAGCTGTAAGAAATATTAACTATTCATTACATCGTCAATGCGCCACCAACCTTGGGAGCTAAGATGTTATGTCCCTTGTGCCTGTAGTTACACTGGCTCACTCACCCTTCAAACCGGAACACAACAATACTGAGTACTGTTATTTGGCGGTAGAATATCTAATGAGTGGGTACCTACCCAGACGGGTTTGCACAAAGCCCTACCACCAAGTAAATTGTCTATTCTATTGTCAAAAAATATTACCTTGCAGATGGCCATGGCCCTTAAGCTACATGGTGTTTACATTCCCTCAGAGTGGTGGCGAACCTGTCGTCGCTGGCCACGTCGACGGGTAGCGCACCGAAGCCCTACTACCACGAGGGCTTCGACCACTGCTTCTCGCTGTGGCGCCACGCCATGGCGCGCGAGGCCGAGAGCTTCGCGCGCCTGCTCACCGACAACGCTGGAGAGGCCGTCGGCCTGCTCGAGCTCGGCAAGAAGGTACCCTACCTCTTATATCTAATAGCTTTTCAACTTATCAAAGTATTTTTCTTAATGTAGAAAAAATTAAGTTAGGAAGTCCTGATAAATAAATTGGGTGCCATTTAATGAATGTCATTAAAAAGCTTTCTTGTTATTAATAAGAAATATATGTTTATTCAGGACACGATACAATTATATTAAGCATAAAAAATAAAGAATATTCTGCTTAATCAATATTTAAAAATTATAACTAAAAAGAAAGAATCTATAAAATATATTTATTAATGACTTAGTCTTAGGAAATGCAATGGGAGTGCTGGATCCCGGCCTTATTGCAGTCCTGAAAACCCCGAGATTAAATTAATCCAAACCCTGGATTTTCGGGATTAACGAAAATACTAAATAGTTATTGTTTTCTTAGTATTTTTTTATGTTTAATTTTCGAGTCATAGGCATTTTGGTTAATGTTTTAGAAGACAATTTTGTTTTTCTGAGACTGCTAAGTTTAAATAAAAATGATAACCGATGATTTTTCTGCCATTTTTAATACAAATTTTCAATCCCGGGACAATCCCGAAATCCCGGGATTGTCTTAGTTCAATCCCGTAATCCCGGGATTGAAAATAGGGGCCGGGATTGCATTCCCTACTTAGTCGTCTTCGTGGCTAATATTTAAATATTCGTATTCCAGCTCATAGGGCAGTCGGACTACACGGTGGCTGCGATTCTCAAACTGCTGGATGATCAGCTGATGCCGCCCGTGCCCGCCGCCTGGGCCGACGAGCTCACGGAGACCCTGCGAGAGGATCTCGGTGTACGTATTCACTAATGTCAAATTAATTTCAGAAGTACGGGATGGCCAAAATAATATTATATACAATGATGCTCCAATCTCTCTATCTTTTGTTACAATCCCACGCTATCCTCAAATTGTTTTGTAATGACAGCTCAATTATTTTTAAAATAAATAGTGTTACATGCCAGTATTAAATGCTGTGACATATAAAATAATATTAATTACAGTCTTACAGATTGTTGATCATTTATTTACAATAATACAGTTAATTCAATAGCATAAATTCATAATAATTATGCAACAACAGTGTGATATAATCAATAATAGATAACCAAATGACAACACCGTATCGAAGGCTAGGGTTACTCTCCAACACTATATATTATATAATATGATGTTGCTTAACAACTGATGGAATCGCACTTCTTAAACATACATCTTACAATGCTTGGGAAAAATCACAGAAGTATTCATTTATTGATAAAATCATTATATGTGCACTAGAAGTAAGGATGAGCTTAAAACGCCAAGTTTCCGACTCCGCAAAGTCAATAAATCCTTCTTGGGGCAAAGTATTCGTTTCTATAATAAAATTCCACAGACATTTTTAACTTTGCCGTTTCATAAATTACTGTCATTTGTAAAATTATATTTGTATAAAAGGCATATTCAAGATTAAGCAGATGATGAATAACGATTTGAATTCATACTTGTTGACTTCCAGGCAGAATATATTACAGATATATATATATATATAATTATATTTAACTAATTATTCAAAAGTTCTTGTAGATTAGAATATTAGAGGTCATTTATTCCTAAATAATGATAACTCTGTAAAATTACGTTTACTGTTTCGATTATTATTATCTAAGTAATAATAATGTTAATTCTTTTTTAAAGACAAAAGATATGTAAAAATCTTTGACCTTGAATTGATTTGAAATAGCTTTATAATTATTGTGGTGCACACGCATTTTTATTATTTTTCCATGATATAAAATTTCACAATACATACATAATTTTTAGTTTTTTTTGTTTGTTTTATGTTCAATCAATATATTTAATAATATCTTTATGATCACTCTTGCTAGTTAATCTGTGCTTGCTAATGTCAGTCTATTAAAAACTGCCTTATATATAAGATAGATAGATAGATAAAAACTTTATTGCACTCAATATCATATAAAATAACAGTAAATATAACATGGTTAATTACAGAAAATTGACGGCAAGGGCGGCCTTATCACTAAAAGCGATCTCTTACAGGCAACCCCACAGATGAGGACAACATATTAACTTGTAATATATGTTTGTTGCACATAAAGGCAGAAGTGTCTACATAATGGAAATAATGGAATGGATGAATCGCGTATATTAATTTTTTTTTTTAAACATCCCGACGTTTCGAGCACTTTGCAGTGTTCGTAGTCACGGGTAGACTAAGATGACATTTGTCTATTTGAAGAACAAAGGAAATATTATTAACAACTACCGCCAACGATTTCTCAATTGGTATCTTGAGTAACGTTCCGGTTGCACGCAGAAGGCACTGACTGTATCTTTAGGTCTTGCAGTCTGTTGGATTTGGGATTTATTCTTATTAAAAATTTAACGGAACGTTACTCAAGATATCAATTGAGAAATCGTTGGCGGTAGTTGTTAATAATATTTCCTTTGTTCTTCAAATAGACAAATGTCATCTTAGTCTACCCGTTACCACGAACACTGCAAAGTGCTCGAAACGTCGGGATGTTTAAAAAAAAAAAAAATAATATACGCGATTCATCCGTTATAATTAGTTTTATTTAAATGTGTAATAATCGCGAAAATTTAAGATAACATTAATGGAATGGACTTGAGCCTGTGTGTGTGTGTAGCGGACGCTGTCGGGCGGAGTTCTGCTGGCGCCGGCCGCCCCCTCGCCCGCGCCTCCCCACGCGGCGCTGCTGCTGCGTCCGTACAACTTCGCCATCTGGGGCATCTTCAACGTGCTCAAGTTCCCCGCCGTGCAGGTACCACATGCCACTCGAATACAGAATACATTTAAATAATTTTAAATGATGAAAAAGAGTAACTACTGAGTTTCTTGCCGGTTCCTCTTGGTAGAATCTACTTTCCGAACCGGTGGTAGCTTCACTTAATTGTTAAATGACGATTCAATAGTGCTTGTAAAAGCCCACTTGAATAAAGTATACTTTGATTTTGATTTTTGATTTTGACGAATTTTGCCGATGCTACATCTAAGTTGTGTCGTACTGTACATTTAATTATCAAAAAAAATAATTTGGTTTTACTATCCTCATTAGTTATTTCCAATGTAATTAATTGGGAATGAAAATAATTATAATTATTTAGAAAATAACGATACTATGTTCAATTACATATGACTCTATTAATAATGTTTTTAAACTTTAGATATAAGGTTGGTTTATTTAATTTATTGATCATCGTTTTCAGGTTCCTCTGGGGCTCAACTCCGATGGGCTCCCTCTCGGTATCCAGGTCGTCGCTGCGCCGCGTCAGGAAGCGCTCTGCTTAGCTGTCGCCAAACATCTGGAGAAGCAATTCGGAGGCTTTGTCCCCCCTTGTAAAGTACCCAAGGAGGACTCGTAAACAGTTAAAATTGACTGAATTTTTTTTATCGAAAGGTGCGATGTAAATTTCGAATGTCCGTTTAGTCTGAAGATTATTATATTTAAATTAATTACTGGAAAAGATAGACTGATAAACTCGCTTTCCAATTACCTTATTTATAAAAGTATTGTTTAGGTAGGTGATGGTTGTAAAATTGAAGAATATTTTTATATAAGAATGTATATGGTGCTATGTTACAAATTCGTTAATAAAAAACATTTTAAATGAGAAGAAATCTTTTATTTGATTTAAAATCTCCGACAGTCGTGATCGCGCCCGACCGACCGCGTTCGCCCCCCCCCTCACCCCGCAGCGCGCTCACCGGCGACGGAGCGTCGCGGGTCGTCTAAACATTAATCACTTATCACTTTAGTAAATAGAATCATTAAACTGACATCTGATACTTATCCCCTAGCTATAAGCATACAGTAATCTATTGTAGAAATACCTCACTCTAGACATTTGATTAATTCTAATTTTGTACATTTATGTAAAATCGATGGCCATGTGTCGTGTCGCGGGGCTCATCCGGCGCGGCAGCGGCACGCGAGCAGCGCGCGGGCCAGCGCGCGCAGCAGGGGGCGCGCGGGGCGCGGCGCGGCGCGGGGCGGCGCGCGGGGCGGCGCGCGGGGCGGCGCGCGGGGCGGCTGCAGCGCGCGCGCCAGGTCGCGCGCCGGCTCGCGCGCGGCGCGGCGCGGCAGCGGGCGGGCGGCGCGCGGCGCGGGGGGGCCGGCGCGGCGGGCTCAGCTCGGGAACTTGCAGTAGAGCGCGTAGTGCAGCTCGTAGCCCGAGAAGCGGCAGTGCTGCGCGTCCTTCTGCGAGTACGTGCCCAGCGACGAGAACTTCTTCAGCTGCCGCGACGCGTCCGCGCCCGGCGAGTTCTGCGACAACGCAATCGTTTACTCTCTTACGTGATCCACCATTTTAAATGTCACATACACTACGATAAATTTAATACATAAAAACGCATCGGAGGAAGTGGCGAAATATTTTATAGTTTACATTTTAAATAGTTTCTTAAATTATATTTTTATTACAATTTAAAGTTATTCTAATATGGCATCATACGTCGCGACCGATCGCCGACCTACCGACCGCCATCTTGACGTTTCGGCGGGAAACACGAAATCGTTATGTAGTCTGTGGCGGAAATTTGAGTTACATGATTAAAAAAGGCGACAATCTGCATCGAGAGGAATCATTCAAAATTTTGGATGGATCAGTAATAATTATGATTCATATATGCTTAAAACTTGTGCGAAATAAATTGAAACAGTATTTGTTGTGTGCTCGCATTCAATCCCGATGTAGCCTACAAGACATGTAATCACATACGATGATGTCGAAGAGGGTATTGGTGATTTTCTCCGACATAATATATATGATATAAACAATTATCATTCATTTGGCTTACGAACGAATGACTGAACGGAGCGTCGAATAGCAAACATGTGAATACTCACGGGCGTGGCGAAGACGGTGACGATGAACTTGTTGGGGCGGAAGGCGGCCAGCACGCGCGCCAGCAGCGCGTCGTAGCTCGCCGCCGACACGTTGGACTCGAACGACACGTACGAGCACTGCGGCTCCGGCGTGATGTGGATCGTCATGTAACAGCCCTGCGGAACAACCCACCATGTTTACCACCATATATTATTAAACAAACCTATTATATGCAATACTATGTGGCTACGATTAAATATGTTCACTTACAGCCCTGCGGAACAACCCACCATGTTTACCACCATATATGATCAAACAAACCTATTACATGCAATACTATGTGGCTACATTTAAATATTTTCACTTGATCTAAGCTAGTTATATGAGTTACTTCATTATTACGGCGTTACCAATATTTAGAAGTTTATCCCAAACATGTGTCAACACCAACTTACAGATGGGAGTTCCAGATCGCTCTTCGTAAGCAAAAAGTAAACAAAAATTAACTCATTAGAATGGTATTCAAAGCTTTATGAATATTACAAGATACTCGTCCTAACTAACCTAGCTGTATCAAGTTAGGGAAAATTAGGCGACATGGAATCATACCCTAAGATGGTGCAATGGGCATGGCCAAGAAGTTTGGGAAACACTGCTATGATACAGTAGTTAATAGTGTTTTGCGAATTGCTGGGAATTATTTATTAATGACAATAGAATATAAAATACTTTACTAAACAAAGCAATGAAAATAAACTTCACTCAAGGAATTAGTACTTTTGAAAAACCAACTTAATTAACTTAAGATGGACTTAAATGAACTTAAGAAATGGAATGCATATCAATCACAGAAGAAAATCTTTGTCTCTTTGATCATTTAGTAACTTAACACGTTCAGTGCCAGCGACAAGCCTAGCGTGTTCATGCTAATTTCTATAGCCACGCCGCGAACACGCTAGGCTTGTTCTAAGAATTTCAGTGATATCTTAAAAACTAGGCTAAATTATTCATTCAAACTAATTGTGTGCAATCTTCAAGCGATAAGCTACTGAGTTTTTAAGTGGCCCGTTAAAAATAATATTTTTTTTTATTTTAGAAAAAAATGTCTTTTGTAATGCCGGCGACACGCTAGGCTTGTTCACTTATTAAGGATAATCATAGATTGTCAAACTGTTTTTTCAACAAACCACATTTTATTAATGGCTTATTACCAATTTGTTGACAATTGAACTAATTTTGTTATTGTTTTCTCAAATTTGAGGAACTTTGTTACATTTTTTTTGTACAAATATCTATTATTATAAAAATTTATACACCTTTGTAGTAAAACTATATAAGCCGTAATTCTGCCATTCCTATTTAATGACAAAGTTTATACTAAATTGTCTTACTTTGTGTTATGTTGATACTGATACTGATTATGTATTACAAGTACCTATATGTTAGTTCGATTAATCATTAACTACCACATACATACACCAAATATATAAAATCAAACACTAAATAAGGCTGATTTACCTTAAAAATGTAAACACATGTCAACTTCAAATTCGTGTTACAAGAATTGAAGTAATGAAACAATAAAACGAGTTTAGCTTACAAGAAGCTTGATTATTTTTTAATTATTTGTTTATTAATTATTACTTATTTAAATTTTCTTTATTATTATATCAAGCCGTGTGCACCGAATCGATATCCTATGACCTTTGAACATTTCTAGCAACTAAAAAGAAAGTGAACGAAACAAGTGAGATAAAAATTGATTTTAGAAATTAATAAGTATGTATTTGAGAAAAAAAAGAAGGTGGATTTTTATGGACACTTTATGAAGCGAAATTTAAACTCTGTTTTAATTTGTATTGAAAGTTCTATTTTATTTTATTTGATTATACCTTACTAATTTCAAACTGACCCGCGTCCTTTGCAGGGATACAACAGTAGATAACAGATAACAGTATATATCATGAACAATTTTTTTATTGAAATACGAACTAAATCATAACGCGATAAAAAGTATATATCAAATTCGACACCAATGTAAATATATGTGGGAATTTATTAAAAAGTTTTACAACCACTGATTCATTATGATGTTTAGTTACCATAAAAGCGGTATTTTTTGTCATAATTCCGGGATAAAACACTGACAACATCATTCTAAACACCTTAATTATTGCATAACACAAGAAATATTAACTAAAAAAGACCGTTTTAACAAAAAAAATATCATTTTTTTGTTCCTGTGCCAGTGGACACGCTACGCTTGTCCACACAATTTATCTAGCGATGCCGGGGACACGCTTAGCGTGTTCGCGGCATTATGTATGCCGGCATCGCTATAAGCATAGGAAAAATTTAGGTGGCAGTGAACGTGTTAATTAACTCTGATTCTAGCGAGCAGAATTTGCAGTTTATCAAAAATTCCCATGCATATTAAATATATCTTACAACGGGCTTATATATTTCAGTATTTCAGTCAATGTACTCACATCTTTAGCCACACCGTTCATGGAATATCCACAAGGATCGAACAGGTAATCGTCGATCACCATTCCCGGGATCAGTTTGTCGATGCCCGACGCCTGAAACAATTTATACATGCTTATTAATTCATAGACATATACGTATGAGTACGGAATTTTGTCAAGTTCCTGTGCAAAGTAAAATTTGCTATATTTTTTTAATATTGGTAATCGGATATGCAAATGAATAATCCATGCGCCGCCTTGAGCAATAGTAACCATTCCTTACATTGCCAATGCACCACCAACCTTGGTAACCAAGATATTATTTGCCTGGTCTCGCTAACTATACAATACTACTAAGCATTGCTGTTTGACGGTATAATGATGTGCGTGATACCTACCCAGACCAGCTTGCAAAAAGTCCTATTGCCAAGTAAAAAATCTAAGTTAATCCTGAGATAAAAGGACAATGGGTAATAACTCCAATCCAATAACACATACTGGGTGAAATAAACATTCCTCAAGGTCCAATTTTCCCAACTGTGATTCGTAAACTTTTTTGTTAGACGTAGTGTGACCATTAATTACTCCTTCTATTACCTCAATTCAATTAAATTCTTGGTTCAAGGCTTTTAGTTGTGGCGATAGGGCACAGATTATTTCGCCCATGTCACGTAGGTTCTATTACCTCTACCTACCAGCTTAAATATTATGTCATTAGTTTTAACAGCTGATCTCTTGATATTTGTTTTGTTTGTTGACTCACCCTGGTGGCCTCAGCGGCGTTCGCAGAAGCAGCTCTGGTGAAGATGTCCATGACCGCGGGATCCAGGTCAGACATAAGGATCTCGATGGTCTGGTCGGGTTCCAGGGACTCGCATCCGATGCCAACGTTTTGTTGCTCTTTCTCCAAAGCGTCAACTGTACCTGTTAACAATATATTGCATTATTGATTTTATAATATGAGCTTCTCCAGATGTTGTATTACCAAATGTTTTTGTTGTTGATTGCCAAAATGCTGTCTAATAAAATCCTAAGAATCCAGGTCCTTGGTTCAAAGTTACGCCTAATTTACTGAGTTTTGCTCGCAAGAAATTCATTAGGCACAGCACAAGCGACTTAAGGAACCTTCTGTTGCAACCTTCGTTTGAATTGTTTACTTCTGTCATATCAGCTTTACTGATCTAGATAGCGTCACCAGTTAAAGGTCCAAGTACTCAAGAGAAAGAGACTCAGTTGACAAAAGATCACGTGAAGGTTTAGAAGGATAAATATAAGAAGTTTGTCTTCTGATGATTGATGACTAGTAAGATCATTGCAATAAATCTGTTGCTGTTCAAAAACTTACGGTACTTAAATTTTAGAAGGAAGAGGACATATCCGTTATGAGGTCTTGACTTACCTTCCAGAGGTAGAAGCGTGTAGAGATACCAGCAATCTTTCTCCGGGCCCATGATGTACGCGCGTCCGTCACCGAAGAATGAGTCCAGCAGTTCAACCTGAAAACAAGAAAAATACTTCATTATTATTGGACTGTTTGAATTTGTTTAGCCATGACTTTGCGATGAGCGTTGTATATTAAACGTGATGAAAAATCACATAAATCAATCAAGTATTAAATATTATATACCCGTTAGTCAGAAATGTGTAAAATATTGTTTATGGCATTGAAAAAAACAAATGCAAGTTTAGCATAGGTTTATCGCTAAGAAACCGATCTGTTCCAGACACTTTTGGGGAAAAACGTTGACAGTAATCCTTCATAATTGTCAAGAAATATTTGTTTAAATAACGAAAATGATTCAATTTTCAGTGTCAGCAATATTACGCCGCGAAACTGTTTTCATATTTGCGAACTTTAGATGGAAACTTCTGATATTAAATTCACAAGTATTCCGTTGGTATAAGTTTTAGAAATAACAGTTTTTGGCTCCTCAAACATTGAATCGAATCTGGTGTGATCTAAGAATCGCCTCCATAAACAATACGTAAAAGTAAGTACGATTGTCTTCCTACTAAAGAGCCATTAGAAATATCAACAACAACAGGCTGTAAATTTCCCATGGCTGGGCTAAGGCCACCTCTCCCTTTGAGGAGAATATTTGGAACATATTCCATCACGCTGTTCCAATGCGAATTGGTGGAATGCACATGTGGCAGAATTTCTATGAAATAAGACACATGCAGGTTTCCTCACGATGTTTTCCCACACCGCCGAGCACGAAATGAATTACAAATTAAGCACATGAATATTCAGTGGTGCTTGCCTGGGTTTGAACCCGCATCGGTTAAGATGCACGCTTTCTAACCACTGGGCCATCTCGGATTAGTTTCGTATATAAAGGCATGGATAAAATGTAATCTTACCTTAAACAATTTGTTTGTTTGGATAGTTAATTGTTTTAATTCACAGAACGCAATACGATGCTCGCATCTATTAGCCAGCATTACATACAATATTTTTATGACCTCATGGGACCATAACATTATATTATTTCCTTTTAAAAGAACAAGATGTATGTTGTTGTTGGAACGAACATGCTTTCGTTATATATTACGTATTAAATTACAGACACAATAAAATAAACTAAAAACCGAAAGAGGGAGAGGTTCTAATCGCCTAGAGAAGATATAACGCCTTTTCCTTACTTGCCGATTTTTGATAGTTCATTTCACTGTAAGCCGTGTTATTCTTTCAACATAAAATGGTCTTGGACTTAATTGACCTACGAGTAAAAAATGGAAAGCGATTGGATCAATTACGATTCTGGGCGTATGTTGAGCCACATAAGGTCATTAACTATTCATTGATTGAGTAGTCAAGGCCTTACGTGATAGTAAGGTAGCGGCCCAAACACTAATTTGGTGGGCGGCATTTTCTTCTACAAATAAGTAAATGCTTAGAAAAACGTTGGATATTCTGCAATAATGCATATAAGTTCCTTTAGATAGAATACCATCTACGAGTCATCAATTTAAATAACATATTCGATGTTGAACACACATATAACTTTTCCGGTACTGGCATTACATTGTGGAAGGTGTTAGCCTCAAACTTTTAGGACGGGAGGCCACCGCTGGGCTAATCTAGCAGTGAGAAATCATAAAAGTCTAAAGCATTATCTGCATATAACAAGTTTATATATTGTAATTAATCTAGTCGGAAACCGCAGGGCAGAGCTCATTCATTACTTCAAGAATTATTTTATTGTAATTTCCATAATGAAATATACGAGGAAAATCTTACAAAACAATCGGAAACATTGGACACACTGTAGGTAATGTGATACAAAACATATAACGGTTATATAAACATCGTATATAATAGATATATTAAGTTAAGTACATACGTAGTTTCGAATCCAATTTACGAGGCGATAAAATATTAAAATTGCACACATTGAAAGTGATCGTTACATTAAGTATTTATTAATTAATTTATTTGCATGTGTTTGATTTATTCGTGTGTGTGTATAAATATATATTATATGGAAATTTAGTGTGAGTTTCCGAACGTCATACGTCAAGCTGTCAGATTGTTTTCAAATTAATTCACTTTTGGCGGGAGGCAGCGCGAAATACGTTAATTTTTGTAATAATATTAACGAATCAGAAATTGATTAAAGCATTTTGTTTTTAATTATTATTAATTTATAAATGTAATTGTCTTTGAAAACCTTGTTTAATACTAATTGTGGAGAGATTTAAATGACACTCATTTCTCAATTCTAGGCGAGCATTGTTGCTTGAAATACATAATTTACCTAGCTCAGGGCGTGTTTTGATTGTATCTTTGTAAATGACGTGAATTGTTCTCACATCTTAATTTATATAAATGACATCAAAGTGGAGTTTTTATCGTTCATATTCATACAATCAATAACTTAAAAAAGAGTAGGTATACGTATGTACTCTCTCATCGGTTAAAGATAGATAAAGTTCATCAAGTTTTATATTCAATTTAAAGTAAAATGACGTTAGGAGAGTCTTATAAGAGCCTATTTGAATTAAGTACATGTTAATTTTGATATAGCCTTTTGAGAACATCTTAACGTCTTCTATTAGATAGTATTTATATAATCTATACTAATATTATAAATTTGAAATGAACTCTATCTGTCTGTATTGCTCTTTCACGACCAAACCAATGTACCCAATTTGATGAAATTTGGCGTGAAGGAAACTTGAAATAAAAGGATGGACATAGGCTTTTTTTGTCTGAAACATAGAAATCATCCCCCGTAAAACGCGAGCGAAGACGCAGGCGACAACCAGTTGGAAATAATACAGTATGTATGCCTGAGCAGGATATCCAATACGGAACACTCGGTATTCGAAATTACACATATTCTTGGTGGTAGGGCTTTGTGCAAGCCCGTCTGGGTAGGTACCAGCCACTCATCAGATATTTTACCACTAAACAACGGTACGCAGTATTATTGTGTTCCGGTTTGAAGGGCGAGTGAGCCGGTGTAACTACAGGCACAAGGGACATAGAATCTTAGTTCCCAAGGTTGGTGGCGCATTGACGATGTAAGGAATTGTTAATGTTTCTTACAACGTCATTTTCTATAGGTGATGGCGACCACTTACCATCTGCTCAGCCTCAGCTCAGCCATATGCTCGTCCGACAACATATTCCATAAAAAAAAACACCAATTGTAACATGTTTTCCAAAAAAAAAGACTTAAGTCATATGCTAAATACCTAAAAGTATAGTTCTTACATATCACGTGCTGTTTTGCCAATTATTTAAGAACAAAGGCAGACGAACATCACTAGAGATCCACGTGTTCATCTCAAGTCACCTCGGCTCGGGTGTTCAAACGTCGCCCTGAATTGACGATAAAACACACGAGTTCGAGACACAAGTGTACATATTGTAATTTTTACGTTATCAATTCTTAGAATTTTCAACTTAGTAGAGTTTGCTCTCTGATCTTCGCTAGCTGATAAGTGTGTTCGTCACTGATATATTTAACTGTACTCGCTTATATGTATATGTGCGTATCATTATTAATATGACGACCTCTGTGGTCGAGTGGTGTGTACACCGGTTTTCATGGGTACGCCACTCTGAGGTCCCGGGTTCGATTCCCGGCCGAGTCGATGTAGATTACCATTAGTTTTCTATGTTGTCTTGGTTCTGGGTGTTTGTGGTACCGTCGTTACTTCTGATTTCCATAACACAAGTGCTTCAGCTACTTACATTGGGATCAGAGTAATGTATGTGATGTTGTCTCATATTTATATTATTAATTAATTGCTATTTTTTATTAATATTTATCGATGTACCGATCACTAAGTTTGTTTATTGTTATAATATTGAGATAGTAAGTTATATGAGAGCCGAGATGGCCGAGAGCCAGTGATTAGAACGCGTGCATCTTAACCGATAATTACGAGTTCAAACCCAGACATGCACCACTAAATTTTCATTTGCTCTATTTGTGTTTATAATTCGTCTCGTGCTCGACAGTGAAGGTAAGCGTCGTGAGGAAAACTACATGTGTCCTGCACTTGATATGCTCCTAAACTTTCCCTCAAAGGGAGAAGAGGCCTTAGCCCAGCCGTGGGAAATTTATAGGCTAATAATGTTGTAGATAGTATGTTTAGTAACATGATTATTACTTGATATATTCTGCACCAAGCTTAAAAACAGAACAGCTTATGAAACTGCCGTTAGTATCAAGTTACTATTAATACTTATATGGTGTTCTAGCAAAGAAATAGTCACGGTTATGGGATGAACGGTAAAGGAGCTTGATGTACTGTACCATGAATAGGTTAAATCAAAGTGGATAGGAAGAAAACGGGCCATTACGATTCGATTGCGGAACGAGTGTTCCGTGATAAAGACACTTTCTATCTGTCTGGTGGTACGATATGCAACTTTAAATGTTAGGGTTTACGGTTTTTTTTCCTTAAATTGTGTAACAAGATTAGACAGTGCTAATCGCCTTCTTTTATTTATTTAACTTTGATTTATCTGCCACTATTAACTGTTTCGGCGAGATGATTAGTGATAAAATTTTGAAGGAGGCATACAAATAACTTTGTTTTGTGTCATTGCCATTGGAAACTATAGCATTATATTTTATTTGAATATATCTTAACCTAATTTAAATTAATTAAAGGTGAAAAAACACTTCGTATGAATTCATAGAAAACTTTTAATGATTAAATAAAGATAGTTAGAACATATTTCGGCGTTATGTTAGTAAAGTATGGATATGTGTTTAAGAACATTGCCTTGCAATCTAAAAAATAAACAAGATAGCTATGTTATAAAACAAAAGGCAGATAATGAGTACAAGTTTCCGGAAGTGCGAAACGAATCTCCTTTCGTTAATACCTAAGTCAAAACTGCTGTAACTTTAACTGCTCTAGCGTGAATTTATTACGTATTCTTTAATCAATACTTCAATTTAATTTCATTCATCTCCATCTTCAAAAGCAAAGGCTACGGGCTTCATAAGAAAACGCATCCAAACAAACCCTTTTATTTATTTTTACGAAATATTTCATACACACGACATAATTCCAGATCCAGTAAGCCGAACTGACAATATACACAGAAGTCGTATTGGATATTTTGTGAAGGTGTAGCTGTGTGTGTGAATAGCTATAGGAGCAAGTTCACGCACACGACAGTAATCCGAATCCAGTAAACACACAACCCAACCGCGATGGGCATGGTATAAACGAAAACGATCCCGTAAATACGGACCTTGTGTAAATGTGCACCTATTCAAAACCATAAATCAAATATATACTTTATTCGAGTTAGCTTTTACAAGCACTTTTGAATCATCATTTAACAACTATCTTAAGTGAAGCTACCACCGGTTCGGAAATTAGATTCTACCAGTAACAGCCTATAATAATTTTCTTACTACTGGACTAAGGCCTTCTCTCCCATTAAGAAGAGGTAAAGTAAAAAAGTAACAGCCTGGTAAATTTCCCACTGCTGGGCTAAGGCCTCCTCTCCCATTAAGGAGAGGGTTTGGAACATATTCCACCACGCTGTTCCTAATAAACTAAATCTACTGTTTACAAACTAGCTTACCTCCGAGTCAAAGTTGTCATGAGGCTTCAGTTGCGCAGTAGGTCTTGCGAACTCCCTGCGCGAATAGAACACGTTCTGCACGCGGGAGTGCCCTGCGGTCTCCTGGGCCAGCTGCAGCACAGCACGCACGCAGCGGAGCGGCGTTGTCTTGCCGCAGGTCTTCAGGATCCAACGACGACGGGATACGAACATGCTACTCTCACTGGAACAAAGAAAACCCCCATAAGTATCATACTTCAATTCGTTTTATTTTTTATCAGACAGGAGGCAGGTAATTTGAATATAAAACATCACTATCGCTCAAGACATTGGCGCTGTAAAAATTTAAGGAATCTCCTACATCTCCTTGGGAACTATGAGGTTTAACGCTTATCAAAATCGATGAGCCGAGATGGCCTAGTGGTTAGAGCGCGTACATCTTATTCAACGATTGCGGGTTCAAGCCCAGGCAAGTACCACCAAATTTTCATGAGTTTAATTTGTATATATAATTCATCTCGAGCTGGGCGGTGTTGACAATCATCGTGAGGAAACCTGCATTTGTTTAAATTCAACGAAATTCTGCCACATATGAATCAATCAACCCGCAATCGAGCAGCGTCATGGAATATGCTTCTAACCTTCTCCTGAAAAGGGGAGACATTTGCTCAGCAATGGGACATTTACAGACTACAACTATCAAGCGTCTTTATACGTATTGTCAATCTCATTAAGATGTATGTGTTATTTGCGTTCTTATATATGTCACACTTAGATAACTAGAGTGTTGGCCATTGTTATATGTGACAAATAAAGATATCATTAGTATCATGATTCATTTCATCCTATACATATTTAGTGCACTAATTCCAAGGCGTGACCAATTAAGAGTAATTGGGCTAAGAAGGCTGACCTTGTTTCTTTGTTTCCTAAAAGTTGTTGATGTTTTTATGTGTGTATATTTATATCAAAATCAAAATATACCTCAAGTAGGCTTTACAAAGCACTTTTGATTCATCGTTTACCACCACCGGTTAGGAATGCAGATTTTAGCGAAACTACGTGGTTGTCGATAAAAATCCTATCTTAATTTATTTCGGACGCTTATATATTTTTTCTATGTTTTAATATTAAGATATTTAAATAATATTTAAATATTACAGATACAAAAACTACGCGAAAATATAGTCATCGTTTTTGTTGCCATAACAAAAAAAAGTCACGAAACGTGTTATAGGGTTTTATTTTTAACCAATGGCTACATTAGCAGAATGACCATAGACAAGGAAAGTTTTTTTTATTAAATACTTGCAAATATTTATGCCCGTCCATTTTAACACGCGCGTTAATGATATCATATAAATATAATTTATTATTATAATTACACACTGATGATGTAGCTTTCTGCTAAAAAAAATAGAATAGAATCATTAATTCTGGATTCTTCCCAGCATAAAAACAAATATTAACCTCTTTAGAATATTACTAGAACATAAATGTACTTGTGACACTCGTTACGCATAAATTTTAGATTTCAGCACTTTATCATCATATTCAATTTAAATGTACTGGAAACAATTTATGATTTTAAAAAAGGTTACAAAGATAACTCTCAAAGTGATATTCATATCGTGATTAATGTAAAATTATATTTAGACATATTAAACCTATATATAATATTATAAATAATGCAAACGTACTATGTAAATAACTTCATATGATATAATTGTTTAAAGTTCACTTGCTAGATTTGACTATGTGATAAGTTAAATTAAATAAAAGCTTCTACAAAATAGTAATCACTAAGTTCCTTGTAAATTCTATTCAGTAGAATAACATTTTTTTATGTTATAGATTGGCGGACGAGCATATGGGCCATCTGATGGTAAGTGGTCATCATCACCCATAGACAATGACGCTGTAAGAAATATTAACTATTCCTTACATCGTCAATGTGCCACCACCCTTGGGAACTAAGATGTTATGTCCCTTGTGCCGATTTTCGAATAATGACATTCCGAATAAATTACAATTATACGAGTATATTAAAGTGCTTGTTATACTTAATAAGTAATAACTTTAACATTAACTAAGTTAATGAAAAAAAAAAAAACAAACTATTTTAAATTAAGAATGAACTAAATGATATAATCTTGAATATCTTGCACGAGCTAGAAAAAATCGCAGATGATAATAAATCTAAGTCAGAAGGTTCAAGGCTTCTATTGATGATAACTAAAATATCCTGGTACTCATAGTTCGACCACATTCTACATAAATATATCTGATAAGGAACAGTAGCAAAATTAGGATTGATAGCGTAAAGAGCAAAGGTTAACATAATGTTTATATACGATAAATTTATAATCTGTTTCGAACAACCAAAATAAAATTGCCGATAATAGTTCGATCAGTGCTATTTGAACTCTAAAATCATTCGTCAGTGTATATGACAGTTTTTTTTCTCTTAAGTGATAAACGTAAGAAGCTTATCGGAATGAGCATTCATTAATTGAATGTTGGCTATCCGAGACCTATTTATGAGCTTCCAAGAGCTCATGCAATGCAATGCGATGATCTCTAAATTTTAAAATATTTGGCTTAAGTCTAAAGTTTTATCTAGTTATTGTTTTATAATGTTGGTAGGTTTGATGTGCACCTGTGACCACTTATGAGGTGGCCTAGTTTTTATTTACCTACTTAGGTGTATGCAGACTTTACCGCTGTTTTTTTATGGAATAGGTTGGCGGATGAACGTATGTGCCATCTGATGGTAAGTGGTTACCATCACCCATAGACAATGACACAGTAAGAAAAATTAACTCTTCCTTACATCGTCAAGGCGCCACCAACCTTGGGAACTAAGATGCTATGTCCCTTGTGCCTGTAGAAACACTGGCTCACTCATCCTTCAAACCGGAACTCAACAATGCTGCGCACTGTTGTTTAGCGGTAGAATATCTGATGAGTTTGTGGTACCTACCCAGGCGGGCTTGCACAAAGCCCTACCACAAAGTAATGCTGTAATAAACAGTTATCATACATATACATACATCCAACAATTGTTACAGTGACATTTGTATTGTAAATTCAATCAGCATTATACATAATATTATGAAT
Source organism: Vanessa cardui (assembly GCF_905220365.1). NCBI lineage: Eukaryota > Metazoa > Arthropoda > Insecta > Lepidoptera > Nymphalidae > Vanessa > Vanessa cardui. The sequence continues at coordinate 11,628,846 of NC_061139.1, forward strand.
CATTATTTTAAAGAAATATAATAACTTTGGTTTCTGTTACAAATTGGAAAATTTCTGCACAACATCGTCCAAATGATCAGAGGAGTTTCGTCTCATAGTATACATGTGTTTTAAACATAAAAATATATTTTTTTGCATATAAATGTGTGGAGATAAGTCGTTCTTGAATTATGTTGATCTACATATACACGAATATAGAAAATGTATTGTATCTGTTGCCTTTATTAATAATAAATATGAACACATATGTAGATAACATTTTTTTATAATACTCTGCGGTTTATCTTAAACAAAGGTTACGCAAGTACGCCAAGCACTACTGAAATTTCTTGAACTTAATTTGTGTTTATAAATAATTCATTACGTCATATTAACGAAACGTAGATCATGAACGCGCTATCGAGAATTGATTTTTCTTTCACTGTAATTATTTTTGTGGTGTGTGTGGAACTTTATGGTAAAAGATTCCATAAAAGAATGGCGTTTCAACAGGGAAATGCAACGAGCAAATCCATCAATCAAATCATCAAAATACAGTTTAGTGGCAATTTTCAACGCTCTCATGATTACTGCATTAGCTATTTATAATTTCGATTCGTAAATACTTTTCTATTTAAACAAGTACGTATATAGGAATTGATCGTTATATTGGCAATATGTGCACAGGTGTTTACTGAAACAGCAATGAGCTGGGTGCACGACCTTATCAACAGCGGTTTTTTTTATTTCATGTACCACGAAGATACATCTTTGATACTATTCTCAGTAAGTCAAAACTAAATGTTAAGTTTTACGTAAAAAAAGGCTTCTTAATTTAAATATTATTATTTAATATTAAACAGACATCGATCATACGTTATCAGTTTTTAAACAGCGTTACGTAATATTGTTATCGTTTATTGAAACGAATCAATCGCTATTGACTTGAGTGGACAGTCTGAGCGTCTGGATATTTAATGCCTATTTGTGATGCTTTGTCATATCTAGATACTACATATAATCACTAGATTTTATAATATTCGATGAATCATACTAATATTATAAACGTGCGGTCTGAAACTAATATTATATACATTAGTTTTTTTAATAATCTTGTTGTGTTCCGATTTGAAGTGTGAGCGAGTCAGTGTAAGTACAGAAATGTACAAGGGACATATCCTCTTAGTTCCCAAGGACGGTGGCGCATTCGTGATAAAGAGATTGGTTAATCCTTTTTAAAGCGTCAATGTTTATAGGGAGTGATGATCACTAACGATGTGGCAAAGCTTATCCAAATGACTATTTTATATATACAGAAGAATATATTAATAATTTGGCGTATATACATTAAAACACTTAGTACACACATATATAATACAATGTGTGTATACACAGCCGAAATAGTAATTTTAGTTTTAAGTATTCTCTATATCGAAGATCTTAGAAGCTTCAATGGCGGAACTAAATAAAAATAAACAACTTTGACCTTGAATTGTGATGACATCATGATTATGGATTCATGAAAAAACGTCAACGCAGTTACTGTCGGTACCATGGCAGATAAAATAAATTGGATGTAAGTAGTTATGAAGAACGATGTATTAGGAAATATTTATTAAAATGTTAGCTTATTCCGCATTATAAATAACTAGCTGACGGCCCCGGCTTCGCACGGGTGCAATGTTGGTACTAAATATACAACAGATTTTTTCTTGTTGTCACACTATCATAAAAACCTAAACAAAATCAGTTGCGTAATTTTAAAGATCTCAGCGTGTATAGGGACAAATTGCATTAGGCGACTTTGTTTTATACTATGAATAGATAATGAACATGTAATGAAAATAAAACCTTGTAGTATCTTTGTAAAAAAGCCATAGTGCCCAAATTAAATTAAGAAATTACTAATACTCCTATTTACCCCTCCATTAAAACTTAAAGCTTGTGCTAGGAGTAGGTATGACATTAAGGGATTAGGGTCGATCCTAAGAAGGCCATTAAGCCACTAGGCTATTCACACTATTATTATCAAAAGTGTTAAAAAAACAAATACATAATACATTAAAGTATCCGTATATATTCATTGTACAGTAACAGCCAGTAAATTTCCCACTGCTGGGCTAAGGCCTCCTATCCGTTTGAGGAGAGGGTTTGGAATATATTTCACCACGCTGTTCCAATGCGGGTTGGTGGAATGCACCATGTTATCCTTCACCGCCGACGTCGAGATGAATTATAAACACAAATTAAGCACATATGTATAGTGGTACTTGCCTGGGCTTGAACCCGATATCATCGCTTAAGATGTATCATGTACGCGTTCTAACAACTGGGCTATCTCAGCTCATATATTATATATTCATTGAGATGATATATAATAGCTTATCAGTTAAATCTTATTAATCCTAATGCAATGAATCGGCTGACCTCGTTATGCATCGCTTATCAGCTGTGATAAGCTCATAAAACGAAACTCGTATAACCACGTGGAAACTCAGAGACAGAGATATTATGACTGTATGAGTTAACGACATATTACGATAAGGATGTACATTATATACATTGCTAAGAGTCTTTATAACGTTCACAAAAAAAAAATGAATAAACAAGATTGTATTGCATTTTTTACTCTCTAAGCGAATGCATATCATAGTAAATACATAGTATCAAAAAAACATTTTTATTGTGTGCTCCGAGGTTTGAACCTGTTACCTCTGAACTTCACATGCACAAGAAAGCCAATAAATCAATTAGGCTTAACTTTGTTTAATAGCTAATAATTGGCTGTTAACTATGATACTTGAAGCTCGAGTCTCAAGATTTAAAAAAAAAGGAATACTAGGGCTGTATCATGTACGATAAACTTATCGGGAGAATTTACATTTCGAATCGCGCTTAGTTCAAATAGTTACCATTTGCGGATATATCCGCGTGGTTTATTGTACGTCTTATCAGCGCTGTGACAACGACTATTTAATATCACGATTAAGTAGCTGAAACATGAAAATGTTACAAACAAACTTATTTTCCCACTTATGATATTGTTGAGTCCTGTAAAACAACTAGTAAAAATTGTATCCATAATTTAAATAAAGTATATTTTAATTTAGATATTTATTTAAAGAGTTTATATATAACCTTTTTAGATTCACTCTTATCAGAAAAAAATAATACCTTTGCCTAAAAAAATGTAATCAATCAATCAAACCGTAAATCGCAAAACAGTAGGGCTGGCGTTGGTATAACTGCGTCACTCGTGCAGCGAGCGCGCAGGCTCCGATCAATATCGTCGTATATATGCACTAGGTACGGACTACGGTACACTGATTAGGTTATACGATGGCTCTCCTTGTTTGTAGCATTCAATTTATAACGCACACATGCATTTTATCATAAATCAATATAGCTATTCTGAAACATGTACGAAGCTCACCGTAGAACAGTTATACGTGATATTGACTGTAATCGAGTATTGCCAGCACTAAAAATGTTTATAAGTTTTATAAAACTACAAAAATAATTAAATATTATATATTATTAATAAAATAATTCTTTGTTTTGACACATTAAAAATACTATTAATGGAAGTGTTTCCATTTATTCATTTTTTTTTCACCAGATATAATCAAAATGGTTAAACAATGTACATATAGGTACTATCACTTTCCTACTTTTAAAAATTCCGTTTCCGTTTACCAAAATTAAATAAATTTAAAATAGTCCCCGCTTTTTTATTTTTACTTTATAGTTACACGTATTTAGTCATCTAGCAACACTGATCTGTTTTTTAAGCATGACATTTTTAGACTCGGGGATTGAATCTAGAACTTAGACCTACAACTACAATAATAGCTTCTATACCATTCAGGCAGGTTATCACAGTCCTGGGCTAAGGGCTCCTATTCCTTTGAGGAAAAGGTGGTTTTCAGATAACTTCACCACACTTTTCAATGCAGGTTGCAGAAAGTCATTGAAATTAGACATATGTCGGTTTCTTCATAATGAATTCGACATTTAAAAAAATATATACACATGTAATATCATTGGTGTCTCCTGAATTTTAACCTGAATCATTGGCTAAGATGTTCGTTTTCTAAATAATTAGAAAACTATACCTTTGACACGTAAAACATTGCCAATCTTAGGATATGCCAATTATGCAGCCATCGCTCAAAACACTCGCGCCAGAAATAATATAAAGGCATAAGCTAAGTTAACGAAATAAACTTTAAAATCACTATCAAGTAATCTTATATGGCTACGTTAAACGTATCATTAATATCATCATAGCTTCCGACAAGATACGAATAGAAAAACATACACCTAAGCTTATAGCGGAGATCTTAAAGTAACACGTGTTACGTCCACGCTGTTTGACAGTGGCCAAAACGCGTTTCTGCAAAACAAATACAATTAGGGCTGTCAATCCAATAAACGCCGGATTATTTGATTACTGACATAACAAAAAATAATCGTACAAGATTTTTTTGTACAGTTGTATTTCCTAATAAATAAATTATATTCCAGTTTAAACAACTCGACTTCCTCAAAGTCGAGGTGACCCAGTGGTTGGAACGCGTGCATCTTAACCGATGATTGCGGGTTCTAACCCAGGCGAGCACCGCTGATTCATGTGCTTAATTTGTCTTTATAATTCATCTCGTGCTCAGCGGTGAGGAAACCTGCATATGACAAATTTAATAGAAATTCTGCCACATGTTTATTCCACCCACCCGCATTGGAACAGTGTGGTGGAATATGTTCCAAACCTTCTCCTCTAAGGGAGAGGAGGCCCAGCAGTGGGAATTTACAGGCTGTTGTTGTTGTTGTTGTTGTTTAATAACTAAATAAACATTATATTAACTATTAGTCATTTTAAAATCGATTATAAATATTAAAATATATAGTGGTGACAGCCCTAGAAATAGCTTGAAGACTTAATGAGGTGTTTGAATTCAAACATTGTCAATACATAAAGTTTATTGTCAACTAATCGATTCAAGGCGATAAACGTTTATAAGGCGCGTGAAACCATTAATTTTATCTTCGTCTAGCATTCATTATATAATATAACACAATATATTAATAATAATATAATCGGAGTCTTAGTTATTTCATATCTGTCACGGCGAATGTTGTCAACAAAAATTAGATAATCGTGAAATATATTATTGTGTTAAAGTAGTGTGCGCCTACACAGGTGCATTATGATGTATGAGATGAGACACTCGTTCGTTTGCCAAAATCTTAAAAAAAAAATTTTCTATAGCCCAATGAAAATCGACTCAGTGTAAAGGACATAGGAAATAATCATAATGGTTACTTTACACACGTGGTACCCCATTATTGTAATAAAAGAAGAAAATAATAAAATCTTTTTAATAATTTAATTATCTTCCAAAAATTTACTAACGCTCTTGAAAAGATAATAAATTTTTGCCACATTTATAATCACTCTTAAAAATTAAAATATTAAAAACCGAAATCATTAAATATTTCCATAAACACAGATACGTACTGCACTATTTCCGAGCGGCAGCTATTTTTAGTAGTGTTGCCGTTATCAGTAACAAATTCATCTAAATTGAGTGAAGTCACAGGTGTGTAGGGAAATTAATCATATTGAACAGAGACTAATAAATTAGGATATATAAGGCGACCGAAGTAATATACTTAAAATTTAAATTGAAAAAGGTTTAAGTGTTTAATATTATAAGTAGTCGCCCTTCAGAGTTTCACCCGCTTTAAATTTTGACTTTGAACATAAGAGCGTAAAAAACTATAGGTACTTGCATTGAAAATTTAATATAATTGTTAAATTGAGATTAAAAATAGATTCGTTATTACCAATTCATTACTAAAAACTGACATTACATAAAACCGTCAATATAACTTAAAAAAAAATTGAATGAAATTATTTTCATTCTTAGCAAAAAATTATACAAAACTTTATAATGATCGTACTCCACTCTTAAATTTTATTACTAAGTATAATCATTCAATTTATACATTCATTCAATCATTAACTTTGTAATATTCAGACTAGTTCCTCGTTTTTAGACTAATGAACAAAAACGAATGTTGCATGCCAGAAATATAGTATCTTTGTATTAATTAATTTATTAGCGACAACATAATATTCATAAGGATGCATCTCTTTACAATTCATAATAACACAACCAGAAATTGGCAAACGACCATAATTTATTTTAAACTCGGAGTATTTATTAATTGCAGTATAATTTTTACAGATGACACAAGCTGATAGGATTAGCCACGTGATGTTATCCAGTGTCTCTTTGCAGTGATCATGCCTTACGTTGCCAAAACGATGCCAGGTGTTAAACAAAGTTAGAAAACTTCCGCCAGTTTGCATTTACATTGGATTAATGTCTTCACTGTCTATTAAATGGACAAGCCATGCATTGCCAAACGATGCCAATCGTAGAAATATGTTCTCAAAACTTTCGTAGTATCTTCTTCAGATTATACATAGAAACATTGTTTCTGAAGTCGACGCGTCTTACATTAACGCCAGCCTATTGGAACAAATAAAAAAAAATCCTCATTTTGTATTTACATAGAATTAATGCCTTCTCTGTTTATGAGTGCCCTTCGTTGCCAAAACGATGCCAACCGTAGTTTGGTTCATTTACCCTACTGAGCTGATAGGACTAACTGCAAGTTAAAACTTGGCAAGCTTCACAAAGTCGTTAAAACATTTGTAAACTATACGCTCAGCGATGGAAAACGTTCGGAAACCAGGAATCAATTTATGTAATACTAGCAACCTGGCCTGGCTTCCCATGGGTACAATAAGGGTCTATATACAACTTTTAGAATGAAACAACAAAAAAATGGTTTTGATGAACACGGTTTCGTAACACGTTGCTAACATACAAACGGCAGGAAGCGACTTTGTTTTAACCTATTCATATATGACATATATTTTTCATATTTGATATGAATTATTTACATGGAAACGCAACAAACTAAAAATTTTGTTGTATTTGTCTGGGTTTGAACCTACAATGATCAATTAAGATGCACGCGTTCTAGCCACTAGACCAACACGGCTCTTACACAGTAATGTACAGTATTACATATATCACCGAAGATTCCACTGATGCTATTTACACAATTAGTAATAATAAACAAAGACTTAACATGCATAAAATCAAATAGGAAACATTATACAATCAATAAATGTGCATGAAAGCAATTAATATCATTTATATCATATAATAATTGAAGCTCAACAATATAGAGTGGACTTGAGCACACATGAGCACACATGAGCACACATGAGCTTGAAATTGTCGTCACGGCCTTAACATTGCCAAGGTGAACGGGTCGAGTTGCAAGATTAGCGCTTCATTGCAATTTCTCGGTTCGGGTTGCGGGTTACGTAAGGTTTTATATTATCGAACGATTCCGCTATTTTAATTTGTTTCAGTTCGACAAAGTCTTATCTAAATATATGGTGTTGAATATCCTGAACGATTTATATAATATCTGCCTTGAATTGCCAATAAGTACAAATCTTGGATATGAATGATAGAAATATGATGGTATATCTCTTGTGCCCGAAATCACGATGGCTCACTTTAGAACTGTATCACAACAATACTAAGTATGTTTGGATGCATATTATCTAATGAGTTATTATCTAGGATTACTGGAGCTAGACAAGCTTCGAAAAAACCTACTACCAAGTACAACAAATCCTTAAAAATTTGTATATTAAGTATATTCTATTTAAAGACATGATATGATACATTAAATAAAGGTCTGTTAACGAGACTCTATTGCAGGCCCCATCTTTATTCGAGGATTTTTGTTATAATTCCATCACGTTACTCCAATAGGGTTAGCGGATACACACAGGACAAATGATCATACATAATGTACGCCACCACTGAGCACAAGATTAAGTGTTTCACCGGTTTTAGTTAAGTTTGGTAAGATTCACGTGATTCAACATGTGGATTCCACGATTATTTTTAACACGGCTAATTGATATAAATCTCATTTGAAAAACTTATTGATAAATAAGGCATATTGCAAAATACCAGATTAAATCAAAAGGTAAAAAAAAGCGAGAAATCAGTATTTATTGATATCCAGGTAGAATTATAAATTAAATTGTATGCGATTGATATAAAGTTTAATTGAAATGGTATAAAAAAGGTAACTACTGGTTTCAATGTTGGATTTTTCCGATAGCATTAACTTTCCGATCTGAGGGTAGATCTATATTTAATTCAATAGTGCAAAGTGAATGTTCAAAAGTGCTCTTATTAGCATATTTGAAAAAAAAATTGACTTTAGTCAATTTAGTTTACTATAGAATTATTGTTTATTTCATTTACATAATTATTACATATTTTTATATTCTTAGCTGGTGAAGTATGCGGTTTTTTTTTTGTAAGAACCCTCAAATATTTCACAGCTGAGTAATGGTCTACGCTTTACGAAGTAAGAATGTGACAAAGTTTACGATTTTCTTTGATTTGTTCACGATGTGTTTAAGTTAAAACCATCGTAAACGCCAATTGGAACTGATCACTTAATCAAACAATTGATAAGAATAATAACGCTGATGTAAAATTATAATTGGATGAATCCATTATGCGTTAGATAACTCGTTCATTGAGAATGATAAGTTTGTTACACTTTCTTGTTAACTGTATCAAGTGGAAAAGATAAGGAAAGACCTAAGATTAGACATCTACACTGGGCCAAAGTCACGAGCATATACTTGTATTACGCTCCAAACGACTTGTGAAACCGCGTGGCATAGCGAGTATATTAAAAAAGATAACATTGTAATGACTTATATGATATTTGAATTCGCAAGGTAAACTCAAACGACGACCTCCGTGGTCGAGTGGTGTGTACACCGGTTTTCATGGCACTCCGAGGAACCGGGTTCGATTCCCGACCAAGTCGATATAGATTATCATTAGTTTTCTACATTGTATTGGGTCTGGGTGTTTATGATACCGTCGTTACTCCTGATTTTCCATAACACAATGCTTTAGCTACTTACATTGGGATCAGAGTAATGTATATGATGTTGTCTCATATTTATTTATTATTTTATAAACGCTGTCATGGACGATAAATCACAAAACTGTGAACGCATTTCGTTGGGAACGAAGTCTGAACTCACTTCAAGTAGGTGATCGATCGATATGTTCCGTCTACGCACCTTATATAATGTTTATTTACAATTTGTAAATAGACGCCGCCTGTCCTCTGCCCTGGATCGGGGACATTGTATACTGTTATGTATTTTAACGTAAATCGAACGTGTTATATCGATCGAGTGAAAACTGAGAATCGAAAACGTTTTCAATTTAATAGACATTACAATTAAGACTGAAATTTCTATCGGTGGTATTATAACTTGAAGAAACATATAAATATTGTATTTAAGAGTAATTACGACATAATTTTACAATGCGCTGCAGCGAACTGGGATTTTACTTTACGCAAGTAATACTACTCCGACATCAAAAATCTCTGTACTGTTGATAATCAGATGAAATATTATATTATTTGCATGCAACTAAATGAATATACAGGTAGCATATATGTATATTAATATAGTGAACGTTACATATTTTTTAAAAACCTTCAAGTAAGCTATTGTTAAAACTACGGATTGAAAATTAATTTAGTAGTACACTGTTGTCTGAAAATATGTCTATTAGGTATGCTATATGTCTATTTAATAAATAAACATTCAAGCTACAAACTTGGCTTGGAAATAAGCTTCAAATGAAATTAACAATTTTCAGTGAATTATTTGAACCAACTTGTAACCAAACTGAACCCAACGTAAAAATTGTCAATCATCACTAAAACATAAAAATATAAATCGTCAGATTCGTAGTCCTCAACAGAAAGAAACGCAAATGCGCCAATATGATACTTTTTGGAAATGACATGTCATAGCTAAACTTAAAGCTTATTTTCCATAAGCACCAATTTGTCGTTTCAGCCTTTTTTCCACGAGACGAATTGAGAGAATCCTATGTTCAGACGTTAAAAACAAACAAAGATAATATTTCCGAGCTATAAACCAGACTGATTACATTCATTTCTGTTAGGCGTATCCTTGTCACAATTTGACTAGGCTATGTTCGTCTGAGGCAATCGACCTTGAACATTGCAAGAGGCCAAACATCTCGACCAATCAAGACCACTTTTTGTTAACAATTCACATATTATCATTGTACTGTGGCCGTCGAACCTCGTCCGTTACGTAATACACTTTTGTTTAATACATAATGTACGTGTTAATTTATTCTGCAACATAATATAAACGTTAATTTATTTTTAATATTAAGAGATAAATAATCTCAACAATTTATGTGGAGTAATATTGACTGTAAACAAAAAACATATATCAATACATGCAAGTACCATACGTTGTGTGATTTGTAGATAGTTTATATTCTAAGTCAAAGCCAAAAGTCTTTATTCAAAATAGTGTTTACACTTTCTTGTTGATAGTCAAAAATCTACCACCGGTTCGGAATTTAACGCAGACCTGAGAAGAACCGGCGAAAGAAAGCCAGCGGGATAAGTAGTATGAAAATCAAGTATCAGCGTTAATTACTAATTATTAATTATATATGCACATAATATGTTAGAAGTAATGTATTGGGAAACATAATTTTTAAGTCTTTATAGTCGACAGATATCTGATTCTGATCTCACACATTGTGAGGTTGAGACAAAAAGATCCTCAAAAATGTATTTATAGATTATGTAACCAGAAAACTATTACATGAATTTAAATAACTAATCTATGGTAGTTAAAGAACAATCTCAGCGAATATTAATCAAGATTCTAGTTAAGTGAATTATATAAAAATCAAAAACACATTTTATTCAAGAAAGCTTTGACAAATGCTTTTTGATCGTCATTTTACACAATTCAAACATCATCGTTTAAATAGATTCCACCGACGAGAAGTTCAAAAGCTTCTCTTATCCAACATTTGAAAACACAAAGTTATATCAGTTAAATATAATTGATTTCATCAAGTATTAGCTCCAGGCTTTATTATCGTTTATACAATCACCATCCTCCTCATTCGGGGTCGGCGCAGCATGTCTTCTCCTTCCATACTTCTCTGTCAGGCGTCATCTCACAAGTAACATTCTTTCTAACCGTATCGTCTTTCACACAATCCATCCATCGTTTCCTTGGTCGTCCTCTACCTCTATATCCATCCACATCCATGCTCAACGCCTTCTTCACAATATGTTCCTCATTCCTCCGCATTAAATGCCCATACCATGATAGGCATTATTATCATTTATATAACTTACGTTAAATAATACCGAGGCCTTATAAAAAATTGATAAAACAAACGATTAGAATTTATGAATCGGGAAAATAATCTATCACAAATGACAAGTAGGTACATTGTCTATTCTTATCACAAGATGACGACAAACAACCATACTAGTATATACTAGAATTATAAATGCGAAAGTAACTCTGTACTCTTAACTGCTGAACCGATTAAGATGATGTTTATGTGTGGAGATAGTTTGAGTTAGCAACTCTTAATTAACCTGTTAAATGTTTTTTAGATTTTCGCGGGTAAAGCCGAATAGTCAGCTAGTTTAGTATAAATAATAGACTGTATTTTTGTACGAGCTTTATCAAATAGATTCTACGTACAAATAAACAAAGCCTTCAAAAAGCTTAAAATAGAACCTTGTTCCATTAAACTGATGAATTTACTTCGATTCCTCAGGCCTCGATATTTATTCCAAGCCAGTGGATCCCTTTGACTATCAATTAGTAAGTGTAATCGTCTATATTTAATGAATAAATTTCGCCGTTAAACATTTTTTTATTTAAAAGAGAAAAAGCTCCTATTTAAATATCTTTCGTGAGAATTTGTACGCAGTATTTAATGAAATATGCAGTGAGTTAGACGACTTAGCGGTATCCGCATCTGGCGTGGAGTGCACTACGCATGCGCGAAACTCTCCACCTTGACCTTCCAGTCACCCTTACTCTGAAATAACACGCAAAGAGGTAGCTTAGCCTAATAGATTGTTTAATCGATAGCGCAATCGTTCTTAAACGTTGAATATTGTAGAACAACACAAATCGACTCCAAATTTGTAAATAAAAGTATTATTCTTGAACCTAACGATTTCATTTCGCTTTTAACGAGGAACGCTCGGCATTTTTCGGGAAAACTACGACGTCCTTTGTCAAACAAGGAGAATCAAGTATGTACTTTACGACGTAAGATAAAAAAGTTGTTACCATAATACGATCTTATGGCCAAAGGCGTCGTGACCTAATTCCATCAATAGTACAATATGATATTTATAGATCGCTCCATCATTCAATTAAACACTAAAGTTAGAAGCTCAAAACATCGATTACTATTCTATTTCAAAACGAATAATAAAGTTCTTTGTGTGTTCAAAATGACCTACTTTGTATTTTTGTTATGAACATATTTTAATTTAATATATGTTTCACGTGACTAAGCATTTTTATGATCAATAATAAAATTACTTCATAGTTAGGTCTGGTCTGGGTATGAAACCCAGAAATGTACACCTCTCCCTTAAAGATAAATATTAGACAACGTCACATAGGTACATTACTTCCAATTTAAGTAGCGTATGTAGAAATAATGACTGTACCACAAACACACATACCCAAGACAACATAGAAAACTGATGATAATCTACATCGCCTCAGCCGGGAATCGGACCCAGGACTTTGGAGTGGTCATGAGTACGTCATCCATGAAAATCGGTGTACACACCACGCGACCACGGAGGTCGTCATATAAAGAGAAGGTAGGTCAAATATATATCTAACAAAAAGTTAACTACTGTTACACATAACAAAAATGACCAAATTATTAAATATAATTGATTTATTCGTTTTCAAAAACTAGAGCGTGTTAATTGCACATCCCGGTATCGAATCCAATGATCATTAGCTCGATAAAAAAGTAATTACAAATGTCAACGACCCCCATCTGATTGGTAAATAATATTAAGTAAACATCAACACGTGATTTGACGTAACATGTTTAATCTTCTAAATAATTAATTACTAGTTAACCTCAAAGTTGCAGATGTTTCATTTAGTCCAGTTAATATTACGGATAATCAAGAAACCTATTTTTTTAAGTAATTAATACTTGAAACAATTGTCCAACAAATCCAAAGCCATCTCCGCCATTTTGAAAATAATGTTTACTTATGACTTTTAAATGGCTGGAAGTGTTAATAATTTATTCTAAATTTTAAATTTAGAACGTCCGAATTGCAGTGGAACAGCTTTGCAGAATAAACTTGTAGCCCTTTTGGGATTGGTAATAAGTTGTTAGTTTCTAATTTCGTGTTTATTATGAGTACATATAACGATCATCAATATTAAAAAACTGTGCCCGCGATTTCGTACGCGTTACAAGTTTAACAAAAATAAGTTAATTTTGTAGTCTAAGTTACTACATAGTACATCAGCTATCTACCAGTGAAAGTCCCGTCAAAATAGACCAATCGTTTCCGAGATAGCCAGAACACAAACAAACAATATGTAAACATACATGCATATAGTAATAAGCGATTATTTTTATATTACAAACAGACTCTCCAATATTATAATTATTATATATGTAGAGATTGAAGTAAATGGAAGCATCTTTAAAGGTCAAATAGAAATCTGGAACATCATTTAAAAGACACAGTCTAGAACTCTCTTTTGTCAGGTAAACAAAAAAAATCGCTTCAAAATGGCGGCCTTTAAAGTGGCAGGCATTTCTCTCTACACACAAAGGGTAAGGGCACGTCAAAAGGACCAGACAGAAATAAAAAATGGTATAAACACTATAGCTGCACGCACCGTTTAGAATTTGGTTTCTTTTCTAAACTTCAAATCTTTTACATTTATAAGACCGTTAGAAATGCGAAGATTTGTTTGTTTCTTTGGGTTTCTTTACTTCTGAATCAGTATGTACATAAAATGTTAATAAAATCATAGTTCGTAATGGATTTTTATATGAAAGGATTTTTTTCAGTTCATTAGGAACGATTTTACACAATACGGAACTTCATTTCATAATTAATTTCAATTAAATTATCTCTGGTTAAAATGAAATATAGTTGAGAGACATCTGAAATACTAATCCATAATAACCTGATAGTCAATAAACATTATAATATATAAATGTAGATTCAGATTACATTAAATTGGAACATAACTGTGATGTATATATAATTAATAATATTTCAATACATTCAAAATAAAAAACAAATTAAACTTATAATGAAAGAAAAAACATCAGACGTTTTCTTGAAATAACATTAAAAAAATAGCGTTATATCAACAGTAGGAAAGCTTAGAACATTGAGTACATAAATTTTATCACTACATTCTCATCAGTCAATTTATCAATCATTCAATGTAATTGTACATGACTCAACTTCCTAATATAATTATTATTTTCTTAACATTGTTCGTGGAAAAGTAAGTAGGTAGGCGGACCGGGGAAATGGGCTTGAAGGTAAGCGATCACCACAATTCTTAGGCACTGGCCTTATAATAATTAATACTAGTTGTTGACCGCGGCTTTGCTCACGTTTTAGGGGGTTGGTGACATGTCAGGCAAAAAGTATCCTATGTCCTACCTTGGAGTTCAAGTTTGCTTCATAACAATTTTCTTTAAATTTTGAAAAGGTTCATTGGTTTGGCAGTGAAACAACGACAGACAGACAAAGTTACTTTCACATTTATAATTAATAAATGTAAAAGTAACTTTGTCTGAAGTATTTAAACCCAAGTATAGATTCCTTAGACGGTCAATGAGCTACAAAATTTCATGTCACTTGTCCCTATAGGTACGTACCTACACTGGCTGACTTACCATACGAAACACAACTTAAAGTAAAGTAAAGTAACAGACTGTAAATTTCCCACTGCTGAGATAAGGCCTCCTCTTCCATTAAGGAGAGGGTTTGGAACATATTCCACCACGCTGTTCCAATGCGGGTTGGTGGAATGCACATGTGGCAGAATTTCGATGAAATTAGACACATGCAGGTTTCCTCACGATGTTTTCCTTCACCGCCGAGCATGAGATGAATTATAAACACAATTAAGCACATATATATAGTGGTGCTTGCCTGGGTTTGAACCCGCAATCATCGGTTAAGATGCACGCGTTCTAACCACGGGGCCATCTCAGCTCTTACACAACACACAACTTAACAAAGTTTTACTGTGCGTTCAAATATCTGAACGCCCAAACCACTAGCATAATAATATTCTCATGTTTTGATATTAAGAATTATTAGTTACTAGCGACCCGCCCCGGTTTCACGGATACTTGAAATGTATATTATGAGCAAATTACATAAAATCATTATAAATTGTAGTCTATGTATTATTATGCTTTATAAACTATATTCCTGTAAAATTTCATCAGAATCCGTTAAGTAGTTTTTCTGTAAGAGTAACAAACACACGTCAGCCATTCCCACAAACTTTCGTATTTATAATATTAATAGGAAGTAGTAATATAGTTCATTTTCAGCACATATGTTATACATTGATTAATTATTTAATTATGTACTGTTTGTAAAATAAATAACTTGTCTCTAAATATTACGAGTCGTAGCGAAGTTTAAATTAAATAAATATCAGAATCAGAAACGCAGTGAAGGTCGAATGAATTCAAAGAGTTTACGGAACATTTGGTGGATAAACAATTTTATTACACCACATACACCAACGGTATGCTATGCGCCTTGAAAGCCCAGACTATTCTTTTATCTATATTAATATATATTTTAATAATTATAAACGTAAAAGTAACTTTGTGTGTCTATGTGTCGCTGTTTCAGGATCAAACTTCTGAACCAAAATTCATGAAATAGGCTATTTTTTATGCCTAACACATGACCAACATTCTAAACGCGAGCAAAGTCGTGTAGGACTACTAGTTTAACATATATTTGAGTAGAAGAGCACAGAGCACTCCCTCGAACATAAAAAAAAACATACATATAATTTCTCATTTAAAAATCATACAAAAACATTTCGCACTGAAGATACGGTAATATATTTTAACTTTCCGGACGACTAGCGATACACTACGCTACGCTTCTCGCGAGATAACATACACAGATAATTATAAAGGTCATTAAGAAACGATTATTTTGTCAAAAAAAAAGATCGACATTACACAATCGAACACTTTTAAATTTAAATGTGCTTCGAAAAATATCACTTATTAAACAAACAAGTGAAAATACACGAAAAAGGTTACATATATCGATCAAATTTGGGAACGTTCATAATTAAAAAAGAACTGGCCATAAACACACTACTTTCACATCAGTAATATACTTTTAAGAATTAATTCTAAAATCAAAATTGTTAATACCGAATATAGTCGGTACTTCTGAATGAGTAATACATATTTTTAATTGACATTCGGGCCAAGCTGATAATCATACTCTTAGCTCGTGGTCGTGTACGAAACGATACCACTGAAGAATCATAATAGGTCATTCACGTACTAAGATTAAAGTTGATATAAATATAATACTATTAATAAACAATAATGAAGATTATTTTTAAATGCATCTTTAGTAAAGAAAATCTTATAGAGAATGCTGTGATGCAGAGAATGCTGTTTTATTTAAAATATGGCGGTCCGTTACCACCTGGTGGTAAGTGGTTACCAAAGAAGGCATTGTAAGGAATATTAACTGTTCACTTCACACACAACACTAGATTTTATATACTGGCTTAATCAAATTATAACATAACTAAGTATGGCTGTATATACGATGAGTAGTCTGCCAGTATGTCTTGCAAAACGTTCTGTCTCCAAGTATTCTCTATCATCACGACAAAATAAAGGCATCGACACACTCGCAGAGATTGATGGGATCAAATGAAACGCAAAAACATTGTCAACTGAGACAATCATAAATAAATGATTTCAGGCAATTGATCAGTGCAATGGACGTCTCCAGACTCGCTTTGTTGACTTTAAAATTAGAATGAATAATATATATGGTAACATTGGTTCGTAATTTGAATTTGTAATCTTCTTCATATATATACTTCTTTGATAGGGCAATCTTTTTTATGTAACAGATTATTCAATAGATAAACAAAATGTTTACCCACCGTTAATGTTATAATCTTGAATGCCTAGGATATAAGTACCAAAATGTCAAAAAGCAAATGACATACAATAGAGCGCTTCTTATTTAAATCACAAAACTTTATAATCATCCAATTTGTAGACCGAGTGAGTAAGTGTAATTACAAATACAAACGATCGTAGATGATACTAAGATAGGATATTGCTAACGTTTAAAAAAATATGGTATTATTATATAATAATTTTCCCAACGAGCCATTTAGCCCATGAGCTTTTCAGATAAGTTTAAAAATAATATCAGTCACTGATCTTCTAAGTATTTTCTAAGGATTGTCTCTGTAATATAGTCAGAGGATTATACGATTTGTCATTGTTCAAGACGTCGACCGCTTGCAAACATTCGTTAGTAAATAAAATGCCGAAAGGTTTTTTTTATACGTCGCGTCATTTAATAAATAGTCCATGAAAACTAAATAGAGATTCCAAGACATTTTAAAATTGCCGCATCAAATTGTTATAACTAGTTCTATATTTCACCACCTGTGTCGCTAGTAATCAAAACAATAACAATGGCGTCGAGTAGTGCAAGCGTTTCTGAAAATAAAAGTGAAAACAATGACTTAACGCAAGACACAATTGACTAGAGACACGTATTATGTAGAACTAAAAAAATTGTGTGAATCTGAATCGGGAATATTTAACAAGCGATACAGTAGAAATGGTGTTTAAGGACATCTGGCACATATCCGTTTAAATTGATAAATTTTTAAGCTCAAGACAAGCGCCAAAAAATTTAGAAAAATCAAACAATCATCAACAATTTGGAATACAGACGAACTTTTATTCCTCCCAAATGGCAATTGTGTAACTAAATATTTATATACATATGCTACACTAATGCATTATAAAATGTCAGAGTTGTTATTTCAAATGTTTCATCAGCAAGTAATCTATGGTCGTTAGATATAGATTGTCCTAGTCTGCTTCGTACATCTTTTAACATCCAGCAGTGGCTCACAACAGACACATTTCCTCCTTGTGATTATATTATTGAGGACATTTCAGAACGATTTGAATCGAAGCCGTTCGTTTTATTGGTTTGCTTTCACTATCACATTTTGGCTACGTGCCCAGGATCGTACGTCAGAGATACGAGGGAAGCGTCCGCGTCGAGACTAAGCGACTACGTTTACGAAACACTACGTAACAGCTGGTGTGCGTAAAAATCTATTTATTTTGTACCTCGAGATAAAGCTGGTTTGTAAATATTAGTACAGAATCTCGATTTGGGTTAAAAGTAAGATAACATGAACGTATTAAAAGCAATTTTGTCAGGCTTGAATAATTGGAATAAAATTACCTTAGATGTTTTTCATTTGGCAGATAATTCGATGAGTAAGATAAACTACCTAAGAATTTTCGTTTAGAATTCGCCAAAGCACATAACTCAGCATGTTCATTACATAACTAGAACTTAGTCTTGAACTGCTATAGTTAAATTATCTAAAAATATTTCATTAAAATGATTTTGCACAGCTATTATAAAATGTAGCAGTCATAATTCGCGGTTCACAATATTTCAACAGTTTACATTCTGACGAGATAGATTTTAATCTAACGATGTTTGTAGTCTTACAGTGACATAAATAATACGACACTATTACACTAACTACTGATATCCACTTTAATTTCCCTTTCAAAATTCCGATAGAAGTTTCGTCGACGTTCAAAGCGTCATTTTCTCGCAAATCCATAGTGAACATCAAATATTAATTAAGCTTTCGACTAATAATATCGCTTCAATTTGCTGTCAAATGCTGTTTATTTTTTTTCTCCTCTTATGATAGGAATAAAGGATAGTTACATCAATTTTCCAAACAATTATTTTACATCTGAACCTTACGAAGCAGTCTTTGATTAAAGTTTTATTTATTTTTCTACATTATAAAAGAGTCAAGATTAGACTCGTTTTTTTCGCCCGGCACGACACGGAAAACGCCAATTGAATAAATACAAATGAGTAGCTGATTAAATCTATCAAATATTCAAAACACGAATATACGTTGTAACGTGGCAAAAAAAAATGGACAAAGTATAAATGTCCTATAGACAATAACTAGTACAAACTGGTTTCCGAAACCATTTCCTTATCAGACCATTTCCTCATCAAACCAAAACAGAGAAGCCAATGAATAAAACTGACGAATTGAAAATTATACATAAGACCTTTAGGTTACATAAGGTTTTTATCACTTGCTAACAATAACAGTTCAGATGTTACAAAAAAAAAATGATTTGACGTGATTTATTATCAGTTATTAAAAGGTGACAAGATCCAAGTTTATTAAGTAACATGGCAACACCAATGAAGTTGATATATCTGCATCTGAACGTAGTTTACTACGGATGATAACCTATTGATAATACTCCTGACCTCAGGAGTGGGTAAAGACGAATGACGAATTCGATACACGTCATATGGACTTTAAGACTACAGCCATTGAAATATGAATTGCGACACAAAAATCATAACTTTGACTCGTGCTTCATCTAAGATAAATTTAAGAGTTACGTGCTGTTTGTCGATCGCACTTGTTTATTATATCGTACCAAATACCCCTTGAGTAAAAGTATTTATCATCATAATAGGATCTAAGGGTACAGGAGCAATGACGATTAATTCGATTAAAGTCGCATGGAACATCCGAAAACATTGTTGATTAAAAGGCGCAACAACACAAAGACCAACTATACTTATGAAATCAGTTATAATTTATTTAAGCATTGTGTCTAAATCACGGAAATAATAATTATTAATTATTGGTTTGGCATAACATTGTCATGTCCCTAAATAGTTCAGTGTTCAGTGTTTCTCTAAACCATTCCATTCCTCAAGTCTACCGTTCTTGCCAAATATTTTACATGACGTCGTTTGGTACAGCGTACTTTCTATCTGTCTAGCTGTCTACATACTTTTTATCCGTCTACACAATTATTATGAAATAAGGGTATTTAAATATAGCACACAAAAATAGGCACTTCAAGTGTAACAGGTTTTGGTAGCATTTGAATGTTAGTAGTAGTAATACACTCGTGTGTTCGGAAAGCCCGTAAAACTTGCCAGATTGCTCTTTGATCATATTAGTTTTGATCTGTTTATTAAAATGACGTAAATACGTGCACCTGTTTATAGTGCACTCACTTGTAAACTATAATATCTCCCACACAAATATCCGTTGACAATCAATCGAGCAACGAAAAAAGACAAGTATCATCATCGAATACAGGAGTCAGGGCTAGCAGAGGAAACATGCAAATAAAAGACTAAAAAATGCGAAAGTGCTATTGAGATCCATTAAGTTAACTCGGCAGTAAGTTTTGTTACCATCCCCTCACTATATTTTCTACCACCACTCAGTAATATCAAGTATTGTATATGTTGTGTTCAGATTTGAAGGGTAAGTGAGCCAATGTAACTACAATACCAAGGTACCCAAGGTAGAAGGCACATAGAAGATGTAAGAAATGGTTCATATATCTTAAAGATCCTAAAGTCTACGTTGTGACTTAACTTCAGGTGGCGTATATAATATGAAAACGTGCCATACTGGCAAAACTATTCGCATCTTAGAATTGTTATTGCGACGACTTATAAAGACCTTTATAACAATATTATACATATTTTTAGAACAGTTTTGCTTGATAAATAAATTGCCAGGTACAATTTAGAATTCAGTTGCGTTGTTTGTCTCCACTTATACTATATTGAGATTAGCGTTTGACTGTTTATTTTGCCATTGCTTCTTGTTTTTTTTTTTTTAAACAGACTTGTAACGTCACTCGTCTAATTTTGACATTACAACCATTTCCTCTTTTGCAGATCTGTTGCATAGTTTTTGATACAAGGTTAAATTAAGCTTTCAATTGATTGGAAATAGAGGATGGCTCGTTTTGAAAAAACAGAATTGCGTTTTAATTTGCGACGGGAAAATAGTGCTGGTATTCTTGCCACCATTCTATGTGGTCGTGATTTGTTATATACTGAAGCATGCACTTGACGCACTCCAAGTGTGAAATTATAGAAATTTTAATATTTGTCAATTTCATAATATTTCTCAATCATTTTTAGAAGAAGCTCCATCGCGTTCTAAATAAGGTACACTACTCATTACATACTATATATATAGAGGTTATTCCCCGAAAAACAAGACTAAGTATGACCTATATAAATTATCTATACTGATATTATACATGGGAAAGTAACATACTATCTGTTAAGCTTTCTCAGTCAAACCACGGATCCGAATTCAATGAAAATTTATAACAAAACAAATTTGAACCATAAGGAAGAAAATAGGTAACTTTTTACCTAACACCTGACATCTAACCCCTAAAACTCAAGGGAATCCGCAGACGACAACTGGTATAGGTATAGGCTTATAGATAAATTATCCATCTTTTTTGGGCGTGTGATTCAAATGGTATGTATTATGTCGCATTTCACTTCCTATATATCCTTCCTATATATTTCACATTTTTCTCCAGCTCATGATTTGAACCTAGTACCACTGGTTCTGCGAATTTTAAACTAGACCAACGAGTCAGGGGCAGTTTTATTTATAAACAAGAGAGAGATCAAAGGGAACTTACACCAACTCCCACATAGGTTTAAAATAGACCGAGCAGAGTTTATTATTATTCAGTTTTCATATCATGGAACTTCATAAATAGTTTGCTTGTTGCTAATCTAATCACACTTTCATTATAATAATAACGCAAAATGAATAAAGTAAAAGCAATATAGGATAATTACAAAAACATCCGTCAATATGAGCATCAAATTTCCACCAACTCGCATTGGAATAGCGTGGTGGAATATGTTCCGAACCTTCTCCTTAAAAAGGGAGGGAGGGAGGTAAGGGAGAGGAGTCCTTAACCCAGCAGTGCGAAATTTACAAGCTGTTGTTGATGTTGTTAAGCATAAAATTTTTGCACATAATTTTAATATCAATAGTTTGTGTTGGGATGCTTATTAAACTGGCCTGATACCAAAGTGTGTGTATAAAAAAATATATATATCGCATGGCCAAAAAGGATTTATTATAACTACTTGCGAAACAAGTAAACTCATTAACGTTCAAAAATTATTCGAAGAGAACAAAATTAGGTTGGAATAATTTGGAACTTTAACATGGAACGTGCGTAAGACGGCGATTACAATTACGATATATATATATATAATCGTTGACTTAAATACTTACGCTAATTAAGCTTAGTGCTTATATTAAGCACTAATACAGATCTAATGGGGACAGCTCAGTCTAGTCATTTTTTATGGTTCAGTATTATGGCAAAGTCAAGAAAAAAGATGGCCCAGAGTGTCTGGCGCCCCTGAAATGAGTCAAGTGTACTAAGAATCAGATGGAAACCACAGCCACAGAACTTTGGGCTTAAAAGAAGTTCTTAGCTGCTCAACATCAGTTAAGGGACTGGAATCGGGCGAATCGCCGAGCTGTTTTATCTCGAAAAATGGGGAGGATTAAACGAAACCGTCAATCTTCGCCAGACGGATAAGTATCCAAAGAGGAAATATTGATTTTATTTTATAAAGATAAAAGGACACTACTGTCTACCAAACCGCTTCGACGTGTGCAAAAAACGGTACTGGTATTTCGAGCCTCCTACAGGGAAAGTTTAAGGCTAAGAGTATTTATTATATTTATAGCATTTACTTTTTAATGTTTTGAGGTGTTGTGGTTTTTGAAATAGGCATTATTGGTAATAAAATCAAACTTTTTTATTGATCGAATAGGAAAATTGTATCATATCGCAGAACTTTTTTTTAAATACTTGGATTGTTCGAATTTTAATAAGATGTATCGGATTTTTTAAAATATTACAACATACCTCAGGACATAGGCGTCGACTTGCTCGCTCTGCGTGAAAGATATAATCTCGCAGCGGACTATCTTCAATACATTTTCCCATTGTTGTCTGAAAAAAAAGTTTATGTTAGACTAGTCACACAAAGTATAGTATAACTTATTTCTAAAGGAGAAATTCCCCTGGACACAGCCGTGTTACACAAACAAATCGCGTGTTGCCATAATAACCAACGAAGAATATATGGCAGCCCCTGTGTGCCTTCCATAGTAAAATAAAGTTTTAAACACCCAGATCGATCAGGCCCTTAACGAGTATTCCGTCAAAAAACATAAAAAGCAGAGTGTCATAGTCGGTTTTTAATCGGTACATAACGAATAACTGCGACATATTTTTTAATGTCTATTTTTGACTCAGTACAAGTTATTCTAGATTATTAATCATTTAAATATCTATATAATTTTTAAATAACTTTTTGGAACTCCGAGACCCTAACTCAAAATGCCAAGTAACAATGTTTTTGTTTTAATTTTGGCGCTCTTTTTTTAAAGTTATATTTTTCAATTGATTGCTAATTTATCTCTTTACGTCAATGCTCCTCACCGATATAGATCCGTGAAAATTTCCAAGCTCTTTAGTAATTGTGTAATAACAGTTAATTTAATAGTAGTGATGTAATTTTTTTCGAGTTTTTCGGAATTTTCTACAAAATCTTTTTTTTTTTCAATTGACCTTATATTAAACTAACTAGATTAGAAATTTGACAACATTCAATGCAGGAAATAGAACTTGGAAGCTGTTAAGGTAGGATTATTTATTCTTTTGATTTCTACCATTCCAGCATTTCACTTCAGCCCGGAGTCATGTTAGTAGATGGTAGGATTTATTTAATAAAAATAATGTAATTATAAATCATTACATTATTTTAATTATATAAATTAAATTTAATGTATGCAACTCCCAATTCTTTTAACATATAAATTATAAAATTATTAGAAAAGATTGATATTAAGATTTGAAATAGAAGTTCAACTATGATTAATAAATTAAATTGTAGGTTAATTACCTATAATTTAATTATAATAAAATATATAAGTAGTAATATTTTTACATTATTCCATGTATTTATTGTTTTTCCAAGTTGAATACTATCTTTTATAAATTATATCTATAAGTAATCATATAACTCTTATTGGAAATACATTTATTTTCCAATTATAAAACAAAATTGATTATGGAATTAAAATGAAAACTTTTTCTCTTAGCATTTCAAGTAAGAATCTTTGCTTCACCAAATTTTTATTTAAAAGTTAAACTGGGCCTGCTTAACTGCACGGTCAAAAATGCAGTTACAGACCAGTGTAGTTTTTACAAATACAAGTTCTGAGAGTTTCGGGTACTTAATTATGTTAAACCAGTTTTTGGGGTATTATTCAAAGAAATTGCCAGTTGAATTGTAACTCTAAGGCTGAGGAGAAAAATAATTTGTTGATTTATACAATTTGGTATTGAGAATTTTTATATTTAAAGATTTTTAGCAAGCATTTAATAAAATTATCAGCAAAATTTTATAATTTAGAACAAATTGATAGAAAAAAATTGAATCACGTGCTACTCTATTAATCGATGGTGTCTTCTTCCAATTCGTGGTCGGTTATTTTCTTACCGGTAGCAATCGCCCTGAACAGCTGATTCTAGAAGCTTCCATAACAATAACAATCGTAAAATTCCGTTCTACTATTTCATTATTTGAGGACAATGTTTTTCTCACACATATCGTAACTCAATTACTAAACTTATAATAATATTTAATAATAACTTATTAGATATATAACATAAATAACAGAGAAACCATAAAAATATGCCGGTAACCTATAATCGTAACGTAAAAATATAATAAACTTTAAACAATTTATTTCTATTTCGTAATAGCAGGTATATAGCTATATACTTACCGGGTGATTTTTCTTAAGTCCGCATGCTTTACCGGCGTAAACCAAATTTCAATTAATTTTTCGACACCTTCAAAAAATTGATCATTACTTTCACTATTAGATATCATTTCCGTTCCAGCCATTGCGATATTTTATAATATTTTATCAACAACGTATCTTTATGAAAAATATTGAATTCTCCTCTACTTAAAATGTCGACAGCCACTACGCATCAACGTCTGAAGTTGACTGAAGTGAGAAGTCTGAATCAGCTGAATGAAACAAAATTATTGGCAAAATGCAGGTGATAGAGGAGATATATAAAAGACTTCTCTTTCTTACAGAGCGAGCGAGTCGGCGACGGCGCGCGTTCCGAAGCCGAACCAAAAACTAGAATGAGTCAATTTGATAAACGCTATGGGATTTTATTCGTTTCACTGTCAAATGTCACTTTTTGTTTTTGTCACTCACCGCTCGTCCTTATCTTTCATTGAATGTTACCATTATATATGTCTAATCTATATTTTATAACATAACTCTAGAGATACACGTATTATAATTTTATTTAATAATCGATTTTCTTGTTATTTAGTTAACAAATTAAATTTACCTTTAAACGGTTTGTACACAATTACAGTTGTATTTTTTGCAATAACATAACCTACCCAAATCATGTTCATGACAAGTATCTGCAGAAGGCAAATAATAAGAATCATTGATGATTGTCATCCTATAGAACCTAAAAAAAGATTTTTTTAACAAAATGTTTACAAATACTTTATAAATTATAGGCTTCATCTATATATCTAACAAAGTAGGGCTTTGTTCATATAACACACAACCTTAGACCTGTATTTTGTAGAAAAAGTGAAAGAAGTAAAAGATAAAATAAATTATAAATTAAATTTATTACAGAAAGTGTTAGGAAGCTTGTATTTTCTAAAAATAGTAGTTTTATAATTTTTCAAAAGAGGCAATGAGCCTATGTATTGCGCCGTCTTCAGATCTTCTTATAGGTTTAATTTTATGCTTTACAACAGGTATCTCTGGACATATATCATTTTCTTTTTCATCCTGACAAAAATCTTCAATATTTGGTTCAAGGTCTTTTTTCAAGGGAGTTATATTTTTAGTGGGTTTTTTATCTCGTTTGCTTTTTAAATTTGCAATATCTGTATTTAACTCAACTAAATTTTTATATATTCTATCATTAAAATGAAAATTAAGCTTCTTTGTGATCTGAAAACAAATGTACATATTTTATAAATAAAATATTGGTGAAATTAGAAACATCCGTTCTTTGTTTTTCGATTAATGTAATAAGTAAATTAAAAAATATTGCATAAATTCCAAAAATCAACTAAATAACTTTTATAGAATAACTAAATTTTATGATTCAGATGTAATGTTATTATTATTAGAACAGTAGTATAGATATTAAATCCACACATAATAATAGTTAAAGGAAATTACATCATACATTTAATGTAAAGTGAATCATTTGAATTTAAAATATGATAAAAATATAACATAAATAAGGAAAAAAGAACTTACAGAATATTAAATGTTAAACTTAAAGATATGAAAATACTTCATCATTAATTAATATGTTAATTTTTTTCTTTAAAGTCTTATATTTACTGGTAAAATAGTTTCATCGAATATGAGTACTTTGATCATAGATATGAGTGCGAACATTTTCGTATTAAAGTATTGTAATCTATGATAAATTTCTTTATAATAATTATATAATTTATCGATTGATTATAAAAAAAAAACACTTTTTTATCTCATTAAATTATGCATTTTAAAACGAGTATAGGTTTTCTCTTTACCTTGGCACTTATTTGAACCTGGTCAATATTTAATTCTTCAGGACGTGGTATAGAAGCAGATTTTCGTACATCAGTTAAGTAATTGGCTAGTGCCTCACTTGAGCATAGTGTAGGTTGATCAAGGTCTTGTTCTATTTGATACGATGGCTTTTCCAATCTCGAAGGACCTGAATCGCTGTCATGTACAGCCTTTGGCTGTTTGAGAATTCTTTGTTCGTAATTGCGAAGTAAAGTTTTCTTTACTTTTGGATCAGACCCCGATTTTCTCATTTTACATTTAAATAAATACAAGGCATGGAAGAGGGTTCGATAAATATTACCTACATATTACAGTAATAAACATAAATTGAATTAAGCGTTGTGATTGTATATATTTTTTTGTTATTAAATACAAAATAAATCTGTTTTGCATTACAACAAAACGGTTATTATGTGTGTGAGAAAACACACAGCATTGGTTGAAGAAGCATCCATAAATCTTACCATAAACAATTATAGAATACAAGTTCATCTTACCTCTCTTTCCATCTTTTTGTTACCTTTCTCTTTCACTCACAGCAGAGCGCGCCATCTTGTTTCAAATTTGCGCGCCACTGACCTTGTTAAATCATAGTCTTCATCAACCACCAGCAAGCACCTTGCTACAATGCTGTGTGTTTTCTCACACACATAATAACCGTTTTGTTGTAATGCAAAACAGATTTATTATATGTGTATCTAAAACACACAGCATTGGTTGAAGACCTGTTTGATATCTGCTGGTGTAAGAATACAAACGCTATGTGAATTATAATCAATTAAATCCCTCAAAATGTTTAATATATCCTGTTTATTCAACTGGCTTCCTGAACCTTATAACTTACTATACTTGTCATGTCACTACAAATTATGTTTCAAAATAAATTTTATATCCATCTTCTTATTATTGAAATCATATACAAAATAAAAAAATATCTCAGGAACTAATAAATCAGGAAATAAGAAACAAATCTAAAAATAATCATTAATTCTACCGCTAGGTGAATTAAGTCTCTTTATCAATTGACATTATCTATCTGCAAAAATATACTAAATTTATAGTTTATATTTTTCAATGTCCTTCCAAGTTAGCAGTAGACATTAAATTAATAACAGTATTCTTTTTAAATATCCGAAAATATTTTCATTAGTAAATCCTACTAATAAAAATAGAAGTATCTTCAATTTTGTCTACAACTCAACAATAATACCATTAAAAGTCTGGGAACTTCTCCAATTCTCTCATCTATAGGTCCATTTTCCAACCAGTTTCCAGATACTACATGCTGATCTAGCATTATCTGGTGTTTTCTTATCTGGTGTTGCATCAATGCCCTATTACTTAAATAATATCATTTTCTGTATCAATTTATTTAGCCTGCTACCATAGTTAGTGTAGCTGGTGTAATCACATGTAATTAATATAATAAGTTATTTAAATCTCCTCACCAAACAAATAGTGTTGGTAACCCTAATTAGGTAATTCTTTGATGTGTCTGAACAAAAGTATTCTTCGGTTTGTTGTTTCAATAATCAACATGTATATTCAGATACATAATAAAGGGTGAAATTCTGAATTCTACTTCCAGAAGCTAAAAGAAGAATTATTTGCTGTTCTTCGAACTGTCAAAAACTGTATTAACCTTTGGCATGTCCAACTGAATAATAATGATGTGTCTTTCTTTCTTGAGGTCTTTCTGAGGATATAGCTTTTACAATTCTAATTACAAAAAATATATACATCTACATACCTACACATACATACATATATACAAATATATATATATGTATATATACATACACATATAAGTATTATTAAGGACACAATAAGTAGAGACTGCGATCCTATGTTTTTACATAGGATAGTACAGTTTGTTAAGCTAACCCATCCTTACAATAAATTTTGGCTAAAAATGTTGCAACATCTATAGCCTGAGGCATCTGGGATCTACTTTGTGTAATTTGCACCATACAATCCATCTCTGTATAGAGACCTTGGAAGTAGTCTTAGTTGCTTCATGCAAACAATGCGCTCTTTATTACCCCCAACTAGTAGCTTTAACTTTTCTAGTTGTGGTGGGTTCAGATTATTAAATAACGCTGTAGGTTTGGTAACATCAATAGTTCTGCTAGACTGCGTACTCGTAAGTCTGTCGACCAAAATACACTAACTATGTAGGTACACTGTCAAGCTATTATTATATAAGTCCCCTCGCCGTGTTTAGGTGACGCAACACCATTGGGGTGGCATTGGACTTGGTGGTGGAAATAGCCATACCCACTAATATTCCCACTGTCGACTGAATACGTCGAAGCATAAGAGGGTTACGCCCTCTCTGCAGGTCACATCGTCTTAAGACGAGGCTGCCTTTGAAAGCCAATAAGACGACTTCGGGGACGCCCCATATATTGAATACGGCTTCCGAAGCCGGGGGCAACAAGTGCCATTCCGGCACTGGTCGTTTCATTGAAAAGGCGGTCGGCTATGCCGCTGTACCTCCCCGAGAGGTACGCCGCCGAAATTTTTATGTGTAGGCCCCATACTCTAATTACGGCCTCCGAGGCCGGGGGCAACAAGTGCCATGCCGGCACTGGTCGGTTCATTGAAAGGCGGTCGGCTATGCCGAAAATTAATATATGTAGCCGCTCGGCCAACTTCATTAGTGTCAACTCTAATAAGGGTAGAGAACGCGTATCTCCTTTGTTCTTTATATGCACCACTGGATAGTACACAGGACCTGGACACAGGACTGCCTGTTATATGTCTAAACTAAAATGTGCGCTCGTCTTAGATTAACCTGTGAATTTATCACAGAGTACACTGTAATATCTCTGTGACGTTTGAATACCAAGACTTCTGGTGTCGCAACCATTAACTTTACACACGAACCTCATTAAATTGAGTACCCCAGCCGGCATTCAATGCATTTGTGATCAAGAAGTGTGTGGTCTCCCTCTGGTTTAGATCCACGCAACTGTGGCCTATGGCTCCGAGCCACCAGGTTAACTCTTGCTTCACAAGAGGTGGAACATTTATTTTTTGTCATTTGAACATTTATCTTAAGAAGCCTCTGCATTTGCCAACGGTCTAGGCGCCCAGGTATAATTATCATGTTTGCAAAGCTTAACAGAGCTAAGCAGACTTTGTGTCCTTCGGAGGGTTCAATCTCTTAGAACCCTACAGATGGTAACTTTGTCACCTATACCTGAGGTAGGGCCACTGTAAGTGTTTCATAAAATTCCTAGGTATTCCAATTGATGAAATGGTGCCATCAGGGATTAAATGAAAATTTATGTGCCACACTAGAATTTCAAGAATGGTTATGATCACTCTAACTTGGTTCACCAATAAGCTGCTGTCTTGGTTGGCCAAAAGAAAATTGTTTAGATAGACCATTAGTCGGGAACCTTTTGTATGCAGGATCTGCATTCCAGCTTGATTAGGCATCAAATGGTAGAGTCATGCTGTAGGATTTTATTGTTCTAGTAAAGACACAGTAGTCATCGCTGTGATTCTTCAATTGGTAGGTGGAAATAGGCTTGTAATAAATCTTAACTATCCAGTTGTTCTTTGTAACAAATCTATAACATTTATGAGATACTAAGTGAAAACACTTTGTTACAACATATGTCTTAGATCAAATGTTGGATGGCCCACCACCCTATTTTCTTTGAACTATTGTAACCCTATTTGTGAATATTTATGTAAGTTAAATTTTCTTAATAATTTGACTGTTTGATACTGAAGAGGTGGTTTTAATTTGAATTTATGTGGACTCTAATAAATAATTACATTTACAATAAGTCTATTACAGTCTACAATAAGTTTTAAGGCAAACTGGTCAGTTTGCCTCCAAAACTTTGAACTATTTGTTTTAACATCCTCTGAATCCTCTTTAAGTTGAGTTTCTTTCTTATTGTTTTGAAAGTCAGTGTATTTCATTAATAAACAAAAAAAAAATTAATCATTTTTATTGTTTAACTACTTACTAGTCTTAAAATACTTATTTGAATTTTATATCTATGATCTTTTATGTTATATTTTTAACTAGCTGATGAACAATCATTTGATGTTGTTTTTTCTTTCAATTTGCTAAGCATATTTAGCTATGTTTGTGGACCACTCAAGGACTGAATTGAGGATTGTAAGGCTTCCCTGTTTAATAAATGTTGTGAGCTCAGTGGAACATTTCTTTTAAAATTCCTTACTTTTTCTTTCAATACATTCACCTTGTCTACCACAAATAATCTGCATAATACTTTTAGAGCATCTATATAAGGATGAACCTCGACCAAAGAGAGTTAATACTTTATCAAAGAGCAATGATCCATTAAAATCTTTGGATTTGAAACAGCCTAAATAACAATATTTATTTTTATTTATTTATTTAATAATCTAAATATCTTGTAAGCTACTTTTAAAATTTCTCTCTATTGCAGCTATGCATAGTCTAAGCCTTCTAATATATTTTCAGGTGAGGCTTAAAAAATCCTTGGTCTGTTAAAATGATAAGGTTCTACATTAACTTTTAATGTAACAAAACCTTGGGAAGCAGCAAAAGATTGTAATGTTGATTTATAGCTAATTCCCTTCCAAACCTGTGTCAAAATGTTGTAAATGGGTAACTTCATCTAAACATTCCTTAATAGCTACAGAAACAATCTTCTACTCATTACACTATATGTTTATATCCCACGTCTGCAACTTAGTATTAACAGGACAATAGTGTACAAAAATTAACTTGTAATGCACCTCAATTTTATCCACACACTGAGATCCACATTATTATTTACTTGTGAATTTTGAGTTAGTGCCATAATACAATAAGGGCAACTGAGTAATTTAACCTGCCATGTAATCTACCTGATTAACTAGTGAATTAGTTTGCGGGTCCGACCCACTTTGTTAATACTTACATACGTCGCTTATTAGGTGCAATGGACGTCAAGCCTTCCTCATCTTCCGAAGATGTAAAAGAATCACTCTTATCACTGGACACCTCTGATACATGTCGAGACGACCGCTATTCATCCGAAGTTCAAACCAACGGCATTCGACATATCCTTATTCTTACCTTTACCGTTTACGATACTCATTCGTAAACTGTTTAATTTATGCTATGAAAGCACTTTTAAGGTGATTTTTTGTTTAAAAACAAAAAACCCACCTAAAAATCACTATATTAAGTCATTTTTGAACTTTTAAAAGTCAATAGAAAATTTTAAATGTTTACGCGGCAAGATTTACAAACGCTATGATTTAACAAGGTCAGTGGCGCGCAAATTTGAAACAAGATGGCGCGCTCTGCTGTGAGTGAAAGAGAAAGGTAACAAAAAGATGGAAAGAGAGGTAAGATGAACTTGTATTCTATAATTGTTTATGGTAAGATTTATGGATGCTTCTTCAACCAATGCTGTGTGTTTTAGATACACATATAATACAAATTACAAACATAAACAATTCAAACTTCTAACCGTTGAAATTGACAGGTTCTAGACAGATAATAACAAATTGAGATTCTCATTGCATTAGCTTATTTAAAAAAAAAATCCATGGTAAGGTAAAATCTTATCGAAAATGTTATCAATAAAATGTACCTTAATTTAAAATGGAATTATTTAATACAAATTAATTTATTATAAAAAATAAATATTTAATGATATCGATGCCAAGTACATAATTTATTTGAAAATAACATAAAGTAACTATTTAAAAAATTGAAACAAAAAAAAAATATCAATAATGGGTGAATATGTTTTGTCAATCTTTACTATTTTTATTTTATAGAATATTCTATTCTTATTTGCCAAAACTGTATTTTAATAAAGTTTATATATTATAATAAAATAATACGTTTTATGTTTGTAATAAGAATGGTTTATAACACCACTTATCCGAAAAGCAACACACACAGAAAATCTGTTTAGATTTTAAGGGGAATTTCTGTAAAATATTTTAGGACTTGGAAAACTTTTTAAGAAGCAGTAGGCATAAAGGTAGAATTGTCAAGCAGTTATAATTTACCTTTCCTGTTAAATGTCACTGTCAGTAATCGTATAAGCTGAAAGGTTTAAAGTTGAAGGGTTTTAGAATTTTATGTTATTTGTATAGTTTTAACATAACTTTTACCATCTTGCACCTTTTTATACATTTATAATTTACAAATATGAGCAATAGCCGCGTAGAGTTTAATGTTAGTACATAATACTTAATTTATTTCCATTTATATTTTAGTTATGTTTGCCACATAATAAAGTTTCAAATATCTTTCAGAATCCTGAAAACTTGCCCGTCGAAAACGTAACAGTGTGTGTGAGCGATTCTGGTGTCTTACAACTTATTAAAGCTATAGTAAGTGTTTATTTTTTTTTCACATCAATATGAAAGTTTAACATAATTTTATATTTTATTTTATTTGACAAAAAAATACACAACTTTTGAAATACAATAAAATAAATAAAATTACCTTACCTTTTAACTATAACCTTTCTTACATACAATGTTAATTAATGACTTGGTTAAGGAATAATAATTGAGATACTGTTTTTTGTGATTACAGGATCCTTATTGGGTGGAGAAAAGAGATTTGATACTCTATGAAAGACCTCCATCAGGTGCTGAATTACTTTTGGGCGCAGTGGATGCTTGGAAATCTAAAATGGAGATTTATTTAGATAATCTCAAGTGGTTACTTGAGTTAGAACATAATAGGTAGTCAAACACATACATTTTCACAGCTTATTATATATTTTTCAAATGCTTAGAAACTAAACCAATGTATAAATAATTTTATGAATTATTCGCATAAATGTTTAAAACACTTTACTATTATATATAATATTTTAGTATTATTATATGCAATATAATAAGAGAAGCATTATGAAGTGTAGGTGCATGCCAGGTTTTCACTTGTATAAGACTTGCCTTAATGCTTTAGATTTGTTGTTCACTGCCGATATTCAGTCCATGGTCTGAGTCAGGTCAGGTCTGAGTCATTCACTACATTCAAATATCGTAGACATAGGCCTTATGTGCTAGGTGCTAATGAACTTACTATGTAAATGTATTTCATTATAAAGATTTTGTATTTAGAAATTCTTTAAATTATTTGATTCAGCGTGCTTTGTGCTCTAACCGCTGATTAATCTTAATATTTAGCCTTAAATTACCTTTCTTAAAAAATAAATAATCGTTTCAGATTTTGGAGTACCGTATTATACCATCCAATGTGTATGGATATGACAGTATCTTTTATACAAGAAGCAAATCCTCCATACATAGAGCCCCATGATAGTAAAGATGTTCAGAAGTTGTATGAAGAGATAAGAAGATTAGTTCTCGTCATTTTTAGTAGATTAATCACAAATAAAGAGAGTAAGGTGGGTTTTTATTACTTTTAATTATTATTAGGAAGTATGTGTTGGATCTTTATCTGATATTTGACATTAGTGATAGGACTAGGGAGGGGCAGTAGGGGATGTTATTTCTTCTTCTTTAAAAATGGATCTAATTAGTGTTGAGTAAAAGGATAAGGAAAAGAGCTAAGATGGCCCAGTGGTTAGAATGTGTGCATCTTAACCGATGATTTCAGGTTCAAACCCAGGCAAACACCACTGTATATATGTGCTTAATTTGTGTTTATAATTCATCTCATGCTCGGCGGTGAAGGTAAACATTGTGAGGAAACCTGTATGTGTCTAATTTCATCGAAATTCTGTGATGCCACATGTGCATTCCACCAACCCGCATTGGAACAGTGTGGTGGAATATTTTTCAAAACCTCTCCTTAATGGAAGAGGAGGCCTAAGTGGATAATTTACAGGCTGTTACTTTACTATCTTTACTTTTAAAAGGGTAACGATATTTTTATATCTATTATACATCATCACACAAGGGCACACTTATATTAGAAAGAGGTTAAAAATAAAAGTTTTATTTGTTTGTTTGTTTGTTTGTATTCTGTTATATATGTACTAGTGTTCAAATTTATTAAAAAAATTCTCTTATGCACAATTTTTTTTTTTTTTTTTGAAAAAAAAATATTCAGTTCTTCATTTGAAATTTTATATTTTCAGACACAATGGATGACCAAAGAGTATTTGGCAGATCTAATATATGATAACTTTATATTCACAATACCAGTTTTATGGGACTTATGTTTGACATATGGTGCGGACAACTCTAAGCATATATCACATTTGATGAATGCAGTGTTCTCGATACAGCCAAAGTACCAGAATGATGCAGTACAAGCACTAAGATTTGTACAGGAGGTATATATGTATTATAAATGTTCTTTTTTTTAATATTTATATATTACAGCCCAAACCTGTATAATTTATTACTGTAATATCCTGACTGGTAAAACTTATGCTAAAAAATGTTTATTTTATTCCATGGGATTTTCTGTAAGTTTTGATATAAATAGAGACTTGTTTGTAAACTGTTGTGCATAGTAAAATAACGATTTGATAATGTGCATAAAGTATAGTACGACATTAATTAATTCAACTTCATCATCATCATCATCATCAACAGCCTATTTTTGTCCACTGTTGGACATAGGCCTCTCCCAGTGCACGCCACTGTGGTCTTTCTCCGGCTACTCGCATCCAGCTCCTGCCTGCCGCCTTACGTATATCGTCACTCCACCGTGCCTGAGGACGTCCTACACTACGTTTGCCGAGACGCGGTCTCCACTCTAGAACACGTTTTCCCCAACGGTTGTCAGTTCTAAGACAAATATGACCAGCCCACTGCCACTTCAGCTTACTAATCCGGTGGGCTATGTCGATGACTTTGGTTCTTTGACGGATCACCTCATTTCTGATGCGATCCCTCAAAGAAACGCCGAGCATAGCCCTTTCCATAGCACGCTGAGCGACTTTAAGCTGGTGGACCAGCCTTGTCGTGAGTGTCCACGTTTCGGCTCCGTATGTCATGACGGGTAGGACGCACTGATTGAAGACTTTCGTCTTAAGGCACTGTGGGATCGACGATGTTAGGATTCGACGTAACTTCCCAAACGCTGCCCAATCCAGCTGAATTCTTCTATTCACCTCGTCCTCAAGGTTGTTTCTACCTAATCGCAGAGTCTGCCCGAGGTAGACATATTTTTGAACAACTTCGAGAACGGTACCGTGTATCGTAGTCGGTTCCGGTAGAACATGTTCATTGAACATGACCTTGGTTTTATCCAAGTTCATCCGTAGGCCGATACGCATAGAAGAATCAGCCAGCTCGTTCAGCATTTGTTGTAGGTCCTGCAGCGTTTCTGCCACGATGACGATGTCGTCTGCGAATCTCAAGTGAGAGATGTATTCGCCATTGATGTTAATGCCACGTCCTTTCCAGTTCAGCGTCTTGAACATATCCTCCATTGCATTAGTGAACAATTTGGGGGAAATAACGTCCCCTTGTCTCACTCCTCGATGCAATGGTATGGGATTTGTTTGCTGATTCTGTACTCGGACGGACATGGTGGCAGCTTCGTAGAGACATCTCATCACTTGGATGTATCGCCAATCAACTTGGCAACGCTGCAGGGACTCCAGAACAGCCCAGATTTCAACCGAGTCAAAGGCCTTCTCATACTCCACGAATGCAAGACACAGGGGCCGATTATACTCATGGGACTTCTGTATAATCTGCCGCACTGTATGGATGTGGTCTATGGTGCCGTATCCGGTCCGAAACCCGGCCTGCACCGGGGGTTGGAATTCGTCGAATCTTCGCGCAAGACGGTTCGTGATCACTCTTGAAAACAGCTTATAGACGTGGCTCAGTAGGGATATGGGACGATAGTTCTTCAGCAGGGTTTTGTCTCCCTTTTTGAAGAACAGGACGACCACACTCCTACTCCACGCCTCCGGAGTTCTCCCTTCGAAGAGGACAGAGTTAAAAAGCGTCTGAAGTTCCCTAAGTACTGGTTTACCTTCCGCTTTTAATAGCTCTGTGGTAACGCCGTCCTCTCCAGGGGCTTTTCCATTTTTAAGCTGTCCAAGAGCAGTCTCGATTTCGCCAATACTGACTTCAGGCAGGTCTTCGGAGAAATGGCGTGTTAATGTAGCTCTAGGATCCTCATTTTCGGGATCAGGTCGAGATGCATGCGATGCGTATAACCGGCCGTAGAAGTCCTCTACTTCCGAAAGTACTGCCGGCTTAGAAGAAACGACTTCTCCACTTGCTGTGGTCAACTTCGTCAGGTGGCTCCTTCCAAGAGATTGTACGAACACCATTCAACTTATGGTCTATTATTTATATTAGCTGAGACGGCCCAGTTAACCGATGATTTCGGTTTCAAACCCAGGCAAGCACCACTATATATAAGTGCTTAATTTGTGTTTATAATTCATCTCGTGCTCGGCGGTGATAGAAAACCTCGTGAGGAAACCTGCATGTGTCTAATTTCATCGAAAATTCTGGTTCATGTGCATTCACATACACAAAAACCAGCCCGCTTTGGAACAGAATGGTGGAATATGTTCCAAACCCTCTCCTCAATGGAAGAGGAGGCCTTAGCCCAGCAGTGGGTAATTTACAAGCTGTTACTTTTTTTACTACTTACTATGGATTATTCCAAACACAACAGAAAAACGAAATAACGCCGTATTATTGGTCGAGAGCTAATATAGTGTAGGATTTTCACTACGGATTTTCGATAAAATGGCTTTTGAAATTCGCCGAAGTTGTTATTGGAACTTTGAAAGTAAAATTAATGTTGATGTAAGTCATTAATAGTGTTGTATTATGAAGAAATAAACTGTTAGTAGTGCACAATATAACTGATCTATTAGCAAATTGCAAGAAATATGTTAATTTAAAGATTGTTTATAACATCATAATTGCAATAAACTATATTTATAGTCACTTTTATGTCGGATAATAGTTGCCAGCATTTGTAAAGATGATGGTAAGAATTCACAATGAAT
Source organism: Vanessa cardui (assembly GCF_905220365.1). Classification (NCBI taxonomy): domain Eukaryota; kingdom Metazoa; phylum Arthropoda; class Insecta; order Lepidoptera; family Nymphalidae; genus Vanessa; species Vanessa cardui. Next base: position 11,666,610 of record NC_061139.1, read on the forward strand.
ACCACAAATCTACCAAAGACTAAAGTAAAGCTATATAAAAATATGTATAATATAAATAACCAGTTGTTCTAGGCATTCAAGTACATAATCCTGCAAGTGAATAAAGATTATGAGAGCGAAGAACCTCCGAACCTTCCGGAGACATTTATGGGTTTTGGAGAGATTAAGCGGCCTTCAGGGAACAAGCCCACCGATAAAGTCACATTCAATGTACTCAGAGACTTGGTGATCCACATGCTCGACACAGCGATGACGCTGAGGATATTCGTTGAAGTCTACCCAAAGACTGCTGAAATTATGATGAAGAGTAATTTTGTTTTAAGGTGAGATAGTTGTAGGTGGTAGTTAATATTTTTTACAGCTTCGTTGTTTATTGGTGATGGTGACCACTTACCATCAGGTGGCCTATATGGTCGTCCGCCAACCTATACCATAAAAAAAAATTGGGTATTCTACTATGTTTGAAAAAGTACTTGAAAATGTTGATTTTCTACTAAAAACTTCAAAAAAATATAAAAACTTATAAATCCGCAAAAACGAAGTTACTATTATGGTGACGTAATATTGCTGAAAACAACAATAAGTAAGTAAATATTTCGTGCTTTTTGGTGAAATAATGAATCACAATTGCTATCGTTGGTATCATTGGTACAAAAACTAGCATTGCAACTCTAGAAAAGTTATTTATCAAAGTTTTAGATGATATTGAAACGATTGTTTTTGCCTATATGACGTCACACTTCGTTTTCTAAGTACTAAGTTATTACATAGATATTCAGTTATAGAAATAACTAACTAAATAGGTCTTCAGTAGGTATATAATAAACATGTAAATGATAATTTATTATCATATATCTACAGTTCTTATCATTCCATCTCAGAAGATTATACATTCCAAACAGCTTTTAAATAATAAAAAGGTATAATTAAATTTAATCTCCTTAATTTATATTTCTTCAAAACACTCATGTTTTCAGTATAGTCCAATTATATGAGTATGGAATACCTCAGCTATATGAAAAGCTGATAGAAGTGGGGGACGAGACCAGCGTGACGTACACGGAAGTGGAGGGATATATAGATCTGGCTAGAGCTGAACTGATAGACACTCTGAAGGAAATCCTGGCTGTTTACAAGGATGCTATTTTTAATTGCGAGTGAGTATTCGAATTTTATTTTGAATTTCGAATTAAGGGATGTGTAAAAGGAGGTTTTATGTAATTATATTGATAGATAAGAAAATAAAAATCTAAAATTGACGGTTTCATAATGAATTATGTTATTTCCATATTGAAACTGTTAACGAAAATGGTCCTTATACTTTAATGATAAGGTCGATTATATCATACTTATTTTAATTAATAAATTACAAAGTTCATAGAAAGTTACACAAACCAGTAAAGACAGAAGTTTCTTATATTTGAAATATCTGAATAACTTTTCATAGTAGATGCTTCTGTAATAAAATAAACTATTATTTATTTATTATATAAAAAAAAATTATAAAGTTATCTAAAATAAGTGGTTTTGAATGAGCACTGACACTCATGAAAAATTATATTATAAGTACAGAAGAATTTAAATTAACATCATTTTTGTTTCCATAGAGGCAATATAGCAAGCAGCGTAGAAGCATATCTGTCTGTTATGATGGATGCTCTGTCCGAGCGGTTGCTGATCAAGGACTACCACGCCTGCTACCAGGTCCACGAGGATTTGGAACTGTTGAAACAGGCCTATCCTGATATGTATCCTTTTAAAATATCTCAATAAGAATTCCTACTAAAGGACAAAGTTACCGCTGGGCAAAGATCATCTTCTCGGGTTTGGTGGATATATCTCACAGCACAGGTGACTCAAACTCAAATAAATTTATTCAATATAGAAGCATTACACTTTCTTATTGATGGTCAATTGAAACAGTACCACCGGTTCGGAAAAGAAAATACCCTGACCTGAGAAGAACCGGCGAAAGAAACTCAGCGGGTTTTTTTTTTTGTTGGTTGCCCCATATATTATATAAACAATTTAATAAGAAATAGACTGGACATCCAACAAATGCAAGTGTCCTCAGGATAATGCCTATCATCGCCAAGAGATGTACAGGAGATTAGTTCTAGGTTTAAATTTATCTCACCAAATAAATATTTAAATATACTGTTATAGTAAATATTAAATTTATAATCAAACGAAGTAAGTGTTACGGGTTACTTGTAGGCAACTCTTTTATAGATTTTTGCAGATAAAATCATTTTACAATTCATCAGGATGAATATGGAGTAAATGCAATAATTTTTCTTTTATAATACAATTTACCAACAACTTTAGCTTATATGTATGTCAGTTACAAACTTGTAGCCAGTTAAAAAAAAACACTTCATTATTTAAATAGATAACTATGGACCATATTCGTTTTCTAAATAAAAAAAGTATAATGATATCTCCTTAACTTGCCATCAGAGATACCGTCAAAACGGATTACATTCTCCAAGCAATTTATTCCGACATTGATGATCCGATACCGGAAATAGTTAACGATAACAACAAATTATTAACCAATGGCAACATTGAGGTCATAGACAATGAGCCGGGCCCATCCAGAGACAACGACATACCGGATAATATCAGAGATCAGTCGCTGATATGCGAAGTTAAGGATATCCTACCGCATTTAGGAGATGGGTTTATATTGAAGTGTTTGCAGCATTATGGGTACAACGCTGAACGAGTTATTAATGCTATCTTAGAAGATAATCTAGCGGATTCCCTCCGAGGTAAGTCTTCTGATACAACAACAGCCTGTAAATTTCCCACGGCTAAGCTAAGGTCCCCTCTCCCTTTAAGGAGAAGGTTTGGACCTTATTACACCACGCTATTCAATGTGTGACAGAATTTCTATGAAGTTAGAGACATGCAGGTTCTCTCACGATGTTTTCCTTCACCGCCGATATGAATTATAAACTCAAATTAAGTACATGCGTATTCAGTGGTGCTTGCCTGGGTTTGAACCCGCAATCATCGGTTAAGATGCACGCGTTCTAACCACTGGGCCATCTCGGCTCCTCTTCTGATAAGTGCGCACAAAACCGTATCAGCGTATATTGAGAGAACGATCGTTTCTTGACGTCACTGGTATATGGAGTGTTCGATTTTTTATCTAGATTTTCCTAATCTGACTTTTTTTCTGATCTGGACCAATGCGTCAATTTCACACCTGAATTGTTTTTTTAGTCTTTACTTTACTTACTTACTAAAATACCGTCATATAACATTCCAGGGTTAGATACAAGTCTTCCGATTATACCAGAAGACCCAGTGGACCGGAAATATTTGGAAACTGGTATAGAGAGGTTGAACGTCTTCGACGGAGACCAGTTCGACATCATGACCAGAGATGACGTGGATCTCTCGAAGATACACATTGGTAAGAAGAAGGAGAAGTACAAAGATCTGAAGGACATGCTCGATGACAAGACGGAGATTAAAAACAGAGCAGATATATACAGCAAATATAAGTGAGTTATATATTTGTTATTAATTTTGGTAATGTGCAAATATTGTAACTTTGCCGGTGCGAAGCTTGTGCGTGTGTGCAGTTATGATAACAGTAATGTTTCAATGTATGCGTGTATTCTATTGTCCATTTTAGATTGAAGGTAAAAAGGTACGCAAATCCTAGATTTATGTCCACGGTTTGTAAACAGCTCAACTTTATTTTACACTGTGGCGTAGCTATCGTAGGGCAGGTGGTGCAGTGCACCAGGGCCCCGGAGTTCAGGGGGGCCTCTAAACTAAACCTTAGGCTTCTGAAGTTAGAAAGACAAGATTTCTTATTTGGTATCTATAATTTTAAAGCGTAATTATTAGTTTAAGAGGGATGGGAAAGAGGGGGTTGGGGCCCGATTCTTTTTCTATTCACCGGGGCCCTTCCTCACCTAGCTACGCCACTGATTGTACACTATTAATGGTTCTGGATTATGTTTAGCTTTATTTATAATTCAAGACTATACCGTTTAACAAGTTTAACTCAATTTAATTCTACTTTCAAAATTACGATACAGCTTCGTCGACATTTAAAACGTATTTATTTCACAAAGACATAAGAATACCATAGACTATTTGTCCACTCGACTTCTGACATCGTGTCAATTGGATGTCTGGAATGAATGAATGAATGAATGAATGATGAATCTGGAAATGTTACTATACTCCAGCCAAATTCGAAGTGGAATGTTTAATAACAAAGCGTTGCTTAGCAACCAACGTCAGGCAGATGCTCAAAACCTTTTTAGAAATATGTACAACAATTATTTTTGATGTTAATAAAAATTAAATTTGATGATTAATAATAAAATATTTGCGCATTCTTGGTTATAATTATAATACTTATGATCATCTGGAATAATGTAGATCTCAAAAATAATACAATTTTAAAATGATATCAGAAATTACCTCGTAGTTATATAATTCGCTTTATTAACTTTATCTATCGCCTTCCAAACGACAGGACTCATTAAGATTAATTTGAAACAGTGATTTTAGCCAAAACAAGATATCTTTTTTTTAATCTATGTGTAATGAAACGTTGTGTGTTATGTTAACATTCTTAACCTGTTATGGTTATACTACCATTATAATACGACTAAAAATATACTCCACCAATTACGAAGAGCCTGTATCGCTATTATATACCTTTCTAAATCTGCCAATTGCTTAAAAAACACTCCAAATGTTACAAACCTGCGATTTCTTTACGTCAGTATTAAAATATAGGGTTGTTAGTTTTGTAGTAATATTATAGTGGTAATTAAAAATTTTTAAACTTTTATTTTAAGCTAATTTTAATATAAATTACGTATTGACCGGCTAAATAAAATTTTTGGATTCTGTATTAAATTAAAATTTTTGTGTTTAAACAGGAAATTGTGTTATAATGAATATAGTTGTAATTATAATAATTATTATTTTTTATTAAGAGTGTATCAACCCTCATTATGATGACACATGGTTTGTTTACTAAAATTCCAGATCGAATGTGGCTGGAGTATAGTTTGGCTCTTGTCCTCTAGCAGTTGGTTATAGGTGATATGTCTATTGTTTAGTGTTTCTTATATTTTTTTTTATGTTTGCCTGACGCAATATTTCCAAACATGAATTTACTAACGAAAAGAAATGTTGAACAGTTTGGTCTGCGACGAAGAGGCGATGTACTCGGACGAGTACGACGACACGTACGACTCGGACGGCGTGGCGCCCGCCGCCGACGCCGCCGACGACGCGCGACGACCGTTCGTCACGCCGCGAGCGCTGCGCACGCAGCGGGACGAGCGCGTGAGTAGCCACGCGGGGCCCGAGCCGAGGCCCCAGGGGGCTAACATTATGCAAATATAGATTCAAATTTTTTTGTTGTCAATTTTTTTTTTAATTTGTTGATGGTACTCTCGTAATCTATATCATGAAAGTACCATCAACATATTAAAAAAAATGTCAACAAAAAAATGAGAATAACATCATAATTATGAATAAAATTGCAATGCTAAATGTATATTTTTGAAAGTTAAATAAGAGTAAGTGCATAGCCTAGCGACATCGATAATGATAATCCAGCCCTGATCACTGGGAGATATATTATGGTTGACATTTAGTTTAGTAGTTCTGTACCACTCTGGTTATTGATTTTCTAGTGCATTTAAAACATTAGGATGTAATAATAATCCTTATTCTCAGGAGGAGTCAGAAGAGTCGGAAGAAGAAGAAGAGGAAGCACCGAGTAGAAGTAAGATGAACTTCTGCGTGAATCCGGAAGAGTTGCGCGCGCGCAGGGAGGCCAACGCGCACGCGCGACGCGGACGCGGGGCGCGTGCGCCGCCCGCCAGGTGAGGGCATTGGGAGTCAGTACAGCTGACTGGAGTTTTGACAGCTGTCAGTTATGAGTTGGAAGTTAGACGTATAATTTGTTTTCAGATATAGTTTTTACTTTGCCTCATTAAATTCATGCCTTTCCATATACTTAAAAAAAGTTCCAAATATGAATTTCCTTAAATGGTTATAATGTATTTTCTTAAATAAATTAGAAATATTAACTAACTTTATCCGTTAACAAAAGCTATTTAATATTTTTTTTATTAAAATCATATATCATATATACAATACAAAATGTTTAAAATTAATTTTCGTTCCAGGAATGTTGACGTAGTCGGTAAACCTAAGGGTCAAGGTCAGGAGAAAGAAACCCTCTTGAACCGGGATAAAAAGGAAAAACACAAATCTTCTCGAGGCAACCACAATAGGCGACAAGGCGCCCAGTGGAAGAGGAGTCAGGGCATGATGCCGTCGTAGTGTTGCCAGCTGATAAAATGTATTGCCAGTGTAAAAATATATTTGTAATATAAAATTATGTTTATTTATCTATTTATTTGTTTTACAGGAATTAAATTATATTGTTATTTTCTTTGTTTATTGTGACCATCTATAATGTAATTTAAGACGGTGGAATGATAAAAGTACGAATTCTCCGAAATAATATCAATCCAAAGTTATTTATAACCCCATCCAAAGATCAGGACAATACTGACCCATGTGTCCAAATATACCTTTAAAGGGCGGATCAATAAGCTCAAAACTTTCGCAAAAGGAGCTCCTATTATGAGAGTGGCTTAATTTAATTTAATCATGTAAAATTACAATTCATAAAGTACTCAAACTCGTAAATTTCGATGAAATTAGACACATGCAGGTTTCCTCACGCCGATCTATGATTGATTACGACATGTACGCCGAGCACGAGATGAATTATAAACACAAATTAAGCACATATATATAGTGGTGCTTGCCTGGGTTTGAACCCGCAATCAGTTCTCATGAGTCGAGATGGCCCAGTGGTTAGAACGCGTGCATCTTAACCGATGATTGCGGGTTCAAACCCAGGCAAGCATCGCTGATTTATGTGCTTAATTTGTCTTTATAATTCATCTCGTACTCGGCGGTGAAGGAAAACATCGTGAGGAAACCTGCATGTGACAAATTTCATTGAAATTCTGCCACATGTGTATTCCACGAACCCGCATTGGAACAGCGTGGTGGAATATGTTCCATACCTTCTCAAAAAGAGAGAGGAGGCCTTTAGCCCAGCAGATGTGTACTGTATTGACAAACAAAAGTAGTTACGTGATAAAACTTTTTAATATGTATAGAGCTAGGTCAAAAATTCACAAACATTTAAATTGACGAAAATTTAATTTATAATGTGTTTTATATTGCTTACTTTAGAGATGATTTCATTTTAATCGTTTTAAGCGTGAAGCGATGACAGACAGTTACTTTTCCATTTGTAATATTAGTAAAGATTACTTTTTTCTCACAAGACAATGTCTTCGTTCTTATATTAGTATTTCAGAATATATATTTTACGTTGAAGATAGTTCAACAATACCTAGACTCTCCCAGCTTTCCCTCTTTCCCAGCGGGCACTTTAGGCAAATGCCCAGGTTTCCTTGATCGATACGGGGTCCCAGATCAAATAAAACATCTGCATATTTTCAAAATAAAGATCGATTTTTTCCTGATAGTATAAAGTCAGTAACTAGGTATTACAACGAAGCATTTCTTATTTGCAAATTGAAGTATAATGAAAGTTACTTTGTCTATTCTCACAAAACAGTGTTCTGTCAAAGTCATAGGCGCCCCATTGTCCTAATATGGTCTCCAATAGGTTAAAGACGAGCCTTGCAATACCCCATTTTGCGTGAGGGATACATTCTAGAAACAATAAATTAATACAAAAAAAATACGAATCCATTTTCCGTTCTTCATAACACTTTCATTTTTAATTCCAAAGCTACGCTTTTACGCTCTTATTTCTTTATAGACGGCTATTTTGACGTAAAGTTAATATATGTATGTATCTCCACGTAAACGTAAAAATATGCCTGCCAGCCGAGCTCAACAGGTCAGAACAAACGAAACGAAAGAGATATCCACATAGAACAAAGTCAGACGGGGAATCCCCAATTCTACAATCAGAATGTTTAGAGAAAGCGAGAATTCCCAAGACCAAGCAGTCAATAACATTATACATATTTATACACATCACTTCGCGTTAAGCGAGCCATTTGAACGAGTAATTTGAATTTCACGTTATAGTACAACCGCAAAAAACGGGGGCGACCCCGTTCAGCGGGATATCACTGTAATTATTATGTTTTGCAAAATCGAATCGCAAATACAATTCGAACCAAAAGAAATTCGATTTTATCATCATAAATAAGTGTTGATGGCGATTTTACAAACATAAATAATTTCAAGTGAGTTAGGCAACAAATAACTAAATCATGTTCGAGTAGGATTTTGGTTTTGTGAAATATAGAGCCTTATCATTTTGATTTTGGAATAGATTTTTTCGAAATTAAAAAATGATTCTGATGAAACTAACTGGTATATTATACGAAGTCACCTTAATTCTAATAAAACACAAAGAAAATGATAGTATTTACAATGAAATAGAGCTTAATCGTAGATATGGGAATTTGCTATTAAAATATTTGTTTAAATTATATACCTTCGAATGTTATACAATCACAGAATAGTATAACCTGAATTAGTTTCGTTCTAGTTACTTGGTGGTACCACCAGGTGGTAGTCATCATGTGTTCTACCGCAAGCAACAATGCATTTAGTAATTCTGTAATAAGTATATTTACTATCAGTATTGCCCGTGCTAATTCGGGTCGGGTCAGCTGTCAAAAAATTTAATAAACTGCTGAATTTCTTTCACTTTTATCAAGGCAAGATATTTTCCTTTCCGAACCGGAAGGAAGTTTTTTTGATAATCATTGGCTTATGTGTATACTGGTTTGTGAGTAGGAGGCTCACCTGATGGGAAGCGATCACCAACGCCCATGGACATCTGCAACACAGGGGGGCTTGCAGGTGCGTTGCCGACCTTACAAAGATAATATTGACTAGCAATAAGTAAATGCTTCTAGATTATTTTTTTATTTGATATGATTTTCGTGCAGTTAAAATGTTACGTCGATGACTCAGTCGACATATTCCGTCCATTAACACGTTCACTGCCACCTAAATTTTTCCTATGCTCATAGCGATGCCGCCATACATAATGCCGCGAACACGCTAAGCGTGTCCCCGGCATCGCTAGATAAATTGTATGGACAAGCGTAGCGTGTCCACTGGCACAGGAACAAAAAAATGATTATTTTTTTGTTAAAACGGTCTTTGTTAGTTAATATTTCTTGTATTATGCAATAATTAAGGTGTTTAGAATAATGTTGTCAGTGTTTTATCCTGGAATTATGACAAAAAACCGCTTTTATGGTAAGTAAACATCATAATGTAATCAGTGGTTGTAAAACTTTTTAATAAATTCCCACATATCATATTTATATTGGTGTCGAATTTGATATATACTTTTTATCGCGTTATGATTTAGTTCGTATTTCAATAAAAAAATTGTTCATGATATATACTGTTACCTGTTATCTACTGTTGTATCCCTGCAAAGGACGCGGGTCAGTTTGAAAGTAGCAAGGTATAATCAAATAAAATAAAATAGAACTTTCAATACAAATTAAAACAGAGTTTAAATTTCGCTTCATAAAGTGTCCATAAAAATCCACCTTATTTTTTTGTTTTCTCAAATACATACTTATTAATTTCTAAAATCAATTTTTATCTCACTTGTTTCGTTCACTTTCTTATTAGTTGCTAGAAATGTTCAAAGGTCATAGGATATCGATTCGGTGCACATGTCTTGATATAATAATAAAGAACAATTAAATAAGTAATAATTAATAAACAAATAATTAAAAAATAATCAAGCTTCTTGTAAGATAAACTCGTTTTATTGTTTCATTACTTCAATTCTTGTAACACGAATTTGAAGTTGACATGAGTTTACATTTTTAAGGTAAATCAGCCTTATTTAGTGTTTAATTTTATATATTTGGTGTATGTATGTGGTAGTTAATGATTAATCGAACTAACATATAGGTACTTGTAATACATAATCAGTATCAACATAACACAAAGTAAGACAATTTTGTATAAACTTTGTCATTAAATAGGAATGGCAGAATTACGGCTTATATAGTTTTCAACCGACTTCCAAAAGGAGGAGGTTATCAATTCGATTCAATAACTATAACTACATTATATAATCGTAAATCGACTTTTAAGTAGTCTAATATTTTTCATTTCATTAAACTTAGGAAGACTCTAAAAAATATGTTGAATACGCAATTATTTTTATTACTTTTTCGTGCATATTAATTTGTTTTAAAATAGTGTTTTGTTTGAAGTCGGTTTTTCTTTTTGTTAAAATTTTTATTTATACTACAAAGGTGTATAAATTTTTATAATAATAGATATTTGTACAAAAAAAAAATGTAACAAAGTTCCGCAAATTTGAGAAAACAAAATTAGTTTAATTTTCAACAAATTGGTAATAAGCCATAAATAAAATGTGGTTTGTTGAAAAAACAGTTTGACAATCTATGATTATCCTTAATAAGTGAACAAGCCTAGCGTGTCGCCGGCATTACGAAAGACATTTTTTTGTAAAATAAAAAAAATATATTATTTTTAACGGGCCACTTAAAAACTCAGTAGCTTATCGCTTGAAGATTGCACACAATTAGTTTGAATGAATAATTTAGCCTAGTTTTTAAGATATCACTGAAATTCTTAGAACAAGCCTAGCGTGTTCGCGGCGTGGCTATAGAAATTCGCATGAACACGCTAGGCGTGTCGCTGGCACTGAACGTGTTAAGTCATTCAAAATCAAAAATCAAAATCAAAATAAACTTTATTCAAGTAGGCTTTTATAAGCACTTTTGAATCGTCATTTTACAATTAAGTGAAGCTACCACCGGTTCGGAAAGTAGATTCTACCGAGAAGAACCGGCAAGAAACTCAGTAGTTACTCTTTTTTTAACATTTAAAAAATACAACGTCATGTTAATTAAATACAATTATTTCAATTAATGTATCCTGCTTGGAATTCAACAGGTATTAACTCCACGCTTTTTTATCATCTACAAAATCTTGTATCGAATAGTATGCTTTTTCTACCAATGTATTTTTAACAAACGATTTGAATTTACTAAACGGCAAAGTTAAAAATTTCTGCGGAATTTTATTATAGAAACGGATACCTTGCCCCAAGAAGGATCTATTGACTTTGCGGAGTCGGAAACTTGGCGTTATAAGTTTATCCTTACTTCTAGTGCATATACAATGATTATCACTGATTTTATCAAAGTGATCAATGTTACTGTGAATATACATGATATTGTTGTAAATATATTGCGACGCAACAGTAAGTATTCCTACTCTGTTAAAAACATCCCGAAGAGAGTCTCTAGCTCCAAGATTATAAATAAACCGAATTGCTCTCTTTTGTAAAATAAAGACAGATTCAATATCTGCAGCGTTACCCCAAAGTAATATGCCATATGACATAATACTGTGAAAATAACCAAAATAAACTAAACGTGCGGTATCAATATCAGTTAGTTGTCTAATTATTCTAACCGCGTATGTTGCGGAGCTGAGTCTTCCTGTTAGGGATGATAAATGAGAAGTCCACTGAAGTCTGGAATCCAATTCTATTCCTAAAAACACCGTAGTATCAGTTACTTCAAGACGGTCACCATTTAAAGATATATTATAATTTTGCTTGCTAACATTAGGTAGGGTAAAAACTACACATTTTGTTTTTTGAGCATTCAAAACTAAATTATTTACCGTAAACCAATTGTGTATCTGTGATAATGCACCGTTCACATCGTCATAGTCATTTTTTTTTCCTGTCAACCTTAAAAATCAGCGAAGTATCGTCAGCAAACAACACTATATCACAAATACCCTTAACATAGAAAGGAAGATCATTTATATATACTGGGAATAGAAAGGGACCCAAAATTGAACCTTGCGGAACTCCCATTTTTAACGTAGATCCAGAAGACTTTATTCCATTAATGAAAACTTGCTGGATTCTTTGACTTAAATATGAAGCGATGAGATCAAGAGCTTTACCTTTAACACCGTAATATTTGAGCTTATAAAGAAGCGTTTCGTGTTCTACACAATCGAATGCTTTAGATAAATCACAGAATACTCCAATAGCGTTCTGTGATTTCTCCCAAGCATCGTAAATATGTTTGAGAAGCGCAATTCCCGCATCAGTTGTCGAGCGACCTCTTCTAAAACCGAATTGCTCACCATGAAAAATAGCATTTGTACCGAAATGGACGAGAAGTTGATTTAAGATAATTTTTTCGAAAATTTTACTTAAGGATGGGAGTATTGAAATAGGCCTGTAATTACCGGGATCGCTTCTGTTTCCAGTTTTAAAAAGTGGTAAAACTTTACTACATTTTAACAAGTTAGGAAATGAACCCGTGTCCAAATTCTTGTTAAAAATTACTGCTATATACGGAGCAATATCGTATATGATGTTATTAAAAAATTTTACCGAAATGCCCCATATGTCGTTAGTTTTTTTAATATTTACAGTTTTAAATTCTTTTATGACATCTATTGCAGAAACCGTTTCAAATGAAAAATCAATAACGCATTTAGAAACACTATTATTTAATAACCTAGCTGCATTTGATGTAGATGATTTTAAATGAAATGTTATTTTATGGGGTACTTTATCAAAAAATGATTCAAATAAATTAGCAACCTCTAATTCAGAACTCGTGTATCTACTACCTGTGTTCAATTCTATTGGTATCATTTCCTTTTTGGGTTTTCCACTAACACTACTAATAACATCCCATGTGGCTTTAATTCTATTATCAAAATTCAGGATTTTTTTCTTTAAATATAAGGACTTAGCAGAAATGCATACTGTTTTAAAAATTTTGGAATATTTAATGACGTATTCTAAAAAGGCTACGTTTCGATTCCACCGCCTCATATCATATAAGTCGTATAATTTATTTCTACTTTTATAAATACCAACAGTAGCCCAGTCACTAAACTTTAATTTTGTGTTACTATAACATGATTTCATTTTAAATATATTGTTAAATTCTTTTAGTATTACTTCAAAAAATGAATTATAAAGCCCATTTGGATCCTGTGTCGTAAGATCTAGATTAGACAATTTATACGCCACAATATCTTTAAAACAATGTAATTTGTTAGCCGTTATTGGCCTGTATGTTATTTTTATAAAATGATTTATTTCTTTGTGTTTTAATGAAAACTTCTGACCACAATGGTCAGAAGTTAAATTATTTATAATTGATACTTCATATATTTCACAGTCACAGAACACATTATCAATACACGAAGAAGTGCCGTCGGTTATTCCCGTCGGTTCATTAACTCTATGAGTTAAATTAAATGACATAAACAAGGCGACCAACCGAACACTTAACGTAGTTTCTTTAAGTAAGTCGACGTTAAAGTCCCCACATACAATTATATATTTATTAGTTTTACATAGCTTTTTAAGAATGTCCTCCATAGTGGTTTCAAACAAATAATAATCTCCCGATGGGGGCCGGTACACGCAGACTATAATGTACTGTGGAAATTCCACGCAGGATAGTTCGATAGTACGTTCGATACGTTCGAGAGGGCCACAATATCTTTTCGAGATTTACAAACGATATCATTCCGTACTAATATTAATGAGCCACCACGAATAGCACTCCCTCTTACGAACGCACTTGACAGTTTAAAGTTTGAAATATTAAATAAGTCAAATTTTTTAACCCAATGTTCTGTGAAACAAAATACATGTATTTTATAACACTCCGAAAATAATTATATTTCATGGTCTTTGCCACCTATGCCCTGTATATTTTGATGTATAATATTTAAGTAAGAGGGCGCAGATGTTGTCGTTTTATTTAGTTTAAACTATTAATTTGAGTATTTTTAATTTTGTCGGTGTTAATATAAATTAAATTATTATTTTTATTATACATATGATCCTTGGTAACATTACTTGTAAAATAATTTTTGATATTGTAGGCAATTAGGTTACCAATTTGTCTTTTCGATTTCATTGGTAGGTACACAGTATCCTCTGTCCACTTAAATCTATGAATGAATTTATTAATGTCAAATAACATTAAATCATTACTGCAATGTCGAGTCAAATTATATAGACATAGGTTTAAGTCATAAATATGTAAATTCTGTGCATCTGTCAAGGTATGTGAATATGGAAATAAACTAATTATAAATTTGCATTTCTTTTGATTTTGGATTTCAATTAATAATTTAATATCCTTAATTAAACTCTTTTTGTTTAGAGACAAACTGTCACCATGCATGAATACTACTACATTATTAGAACCCAGATGCATAGAATTTATTTTATTTATTTGGTATTGATAGGTTGCCCCGGGTGAGCATGTGTTAAATACATTTTTTATTTCACTTTTAATTATTGAGCCAAAGCCCTGTCCTAACTTATCCGATACTACAATAACATCTTTATTTACTTCTAACCCCAGTTTATTATGGTTATGGATCCATTTTGGCAAAGCATGTTAATTTGAATATTATGAAATATAAATATTAAAACTAAACATATAAGTTCGTCCGTATCGCCGCCGCGGCTACACAACTTGCATATATACATCCATATTATAATTATTTATATAATATGCTGATACAAGCGCGAAATGGCTATGAATAGACGGGCGTGTTCAGAATTGCAATAGCTCATCTTTGAGACACCGGCGTTGAGTTGCTTTTGTTATAGTCATAAGCGGAGCGGGCTATACAAAATTAATTATTCAATTTAAAATCCTCTATATTTCGCTTTAATTTGTAAATTAGTCAGTAAGTGCTATTACCACTTATTAATACATTAATCTAGAAATCTCAGACACTATTAAAACCAACAAACGTGAAATTTGGGAGATAGATTCATCATATGGTGTAGATATATACGCTAAGAACAGATTTCAAGAAACTCCACCACTAAAGAGGTAAAACGGAGGTTGGAAATTTGTGTTTTATAAATTTCACGCAGGTAAAGTCGCATTTAGAAGATACTGGCGCGAAATTTTATATACTTAGATTTTTTAAATTTGTTTAAAAAGTATATTACCTCTTAATTTGTATTTGAGTTTAAATTAATAGTGATCTATATTATAACGCGGATTATATGACTGAAGTCTAAATACAATTTATAGGTTCCCATAAAAATAAACATAATCAATTTATCGTATACATATATATTTTACTTATGTGTATATGTTTCAAGGTTCGTACAAAAAAAAGGCAAAACTTTTACCTTTAATTCCAAATCCGGACGAAAATAATTTCGTATAGACCATGCTTTAACCTAAATCATTACACGAGAATAATTTGACCAAAGAATTGGGTCATGTATATTTATTACCGCACGCAATACACGCTATTTCTAGCACTAAGTACTGAACTTTAGTTCAAAGAGACGCCGCGGCTCGTAAAACCGTTCTTGCACAGCCATAACTTTGTGTCTACGTCTTCATAGAGCATAAACTTCGCAATGAAGCTAGCGTGATCATAATTCTCAAGTCGGCTTAATGTCTTGAATAATTATTTTTGTTGTTTAATGTTTGACAATTTATAATATTTACAGTCGATGAATATAAATTGAATAGCTATAAATATAAACGAAGACATTTCATAGTCGTCGTTATTAATGATTCAGTCTTTATCAGATTATTGTGTACTTAGATTTTATAGACTGTAGTCAGCTATGCTGTCACAATACGTGTATACCGTACTTTAAGAAATGAGGTTTACTTAACAATTAAACTCATCATCATTATCAGCAACCCATATTCGTCCTCTGCTGGACATAGGACTCTCCAATTGCACGCTGAGATCTTTCTTCGGCTACTCGCATTTAGCTGCTGCCAGCCGTCTTACTCAAATCGTCACTCCATCGTCCCTGAAGACAATAAACCTCATTTATTGAAATCATAATTTTGCCGCTTTATCCTTCCATCTTTTTAACAGACTCAATGTGATGTTTTATATAAGATTTTAAATTAACATGGTTATTTTTATTACTAAAGGTATTAATTTCGGGAAATTTACCATGTTTTTTATTTTTATTCGGTGGAGCTCGATATTTCGACATTATCTACGAAATATCTATGAATTTCACGAGTCTCGTGAACAAGACATGGTAAATAAACATGGTAAATATAATGAAATTAATACCTTTAGTGATGTTATATAGTTTAGAAATCTAGACACTCTTCCTCAATAAATGACCTTTCTAACACGAGAAATTGCTCGAAAAAGAGACGCCGGTAATATCCTGAGATTGACACGACCTGTCAATTAAATAAACGAAACAAACTTAACATTTTCATTTAAAATACAAACAATAGGGCATTACTTCCAAGAATAAATGGTTTCCAAATACATCCCTTTGCTTTTAAACTATAAAATTTATGTGACAAATGCAATGTCGTAACTCCAAACATTACTCAAAAATAATTACAGTAGAAAACTATCAGACCGTAGCATTATTGAAAAACTTTCAACCTTTTGTTCGTTTTGTGGTCTTGCTTTTATTAAAATTTAATTATTAAATTACAATTCATTACATCACTACGTAAAGTACGGACACAACTTAGATGTAGCATCGGCAAATTGAATAAAACCGATTACTGCCGATTTATACAATAGAAAAAGATCCCTATGGCGCCATTCGACGCTATTCGTCGCTATAGATTCTCGCGTCAGTTCAACCCGAGAAAGCAAGTGCATGTTAATCGACGTGTCAAATTGACGTATATATAGAGTCATATGATATTATCAGATCATTGTCACATAAGAAATAAATATTGATAATTTGGGAGATTTGATAATTTGATCGGTTTTACGAATTTTGAAGAAGCTACATCTAAGTTGTGTCGTACTATATATATTATTTTCTTTTCAATCAGTCATTTGTTCATCGTTTTCTGTTCGTAATGTTAATGTCAATATAATAACATCGCTGGGCCGCTCATCGATCTTGGCCGGTGCATTTTATTATATTGCCCCTAATGGCGGCATTAGGGCGGGACGGAAGGATTTAATAAGCGAGCGGCGCAGGCGCAGAGGCACAGATAAAATTGCGATCGTCGTTGCCTACACGTCGCTGTAGGCGATGCTAGTGATGTTATTCATCGATATTACTCGATGTTTATACTTTAAAATTAACAAATACTATGATGAGTATATTTTGTAATGTAAGGTTAGTAATTAGTCATAAGAATAAGAAATCATAGTATTCTATCATAATGTGAATTTAATTTCATGTTAATAGAGAATTTACTAGACTTTGCAATACAATGATATTATGAAGCAAAATTAATGAAACAAAAAACGGAGATTAATGAAGATGTTATTATGGCAAATTAACAAAGTTACAAATATATAGGTACTATTGTCATTTTCACAATCGTCAGTAATTTGTTCTGAAATATAAAAAGTATCGATATTAAATATCGACCGCATCCAATCCCTATTATTCCTTCGGGTATAATTTATTTCCCATTCAGTGTACTTGCGTCGATTATTATTATTGTTCCACGAAGCTGGTTCTGCGCCGGCGCATAAAATATATCAACTGTTACGAATTACTACTCGCTTACAACTTTGCGGTTTGGACGAAGAAATGTTGTTTGGAAATGTCTTTTGTCTTAATATACATAACATAATATATAACTGAAGGGATATTTACTTGGTGGTAGGGCTTTGTGCAAGCCCGTCTGGGTAGGTACCACCCACTCATCAGTTATTCTACCGCCAAATAACAGTACTCAGTATTGTTGTGTTCCGGTCTGAAGGGTGAGTGAGCCAGTGTAACTACAGGCACAAGGGACATAACAACTTAGTTCCCAAGGTTGATGGCACATTGACGATGTAAGGAATAGTTAATATTTCTTACAGCGTCATTGTCTATGGGTGATGGTGACCACTTACCATCAGGTGGCCCACCTGCTCGTCCACCAACCTATACCATAAAAAAAAATTAATTTATCTAAAGCCTTAATAAAATAACTTACTTTAATAGTAAGTTAAATCGTATGTCAAAATTATAATCTTTACAAGAAAGGAAAAAATATTATTTCCTTATTTTTAAAACTTACATATTAGTTGTTACTCGCGGCTTTTCTCGTGTTTTAGGTATTTGTTTTGGTATAAAGAAAACACAGGTTACCTTCTGTGGAGTTTCAACATAATATGAGGTTCCGTGAGCAGAGATGGCCCAGTGGTTAGAACGCGTGCATCTTAACCGATGATTGTGGGTTCAAACCCAGGCAGGCACCGCTGATTCATATTCTTAATTTGTCTTTATAATTCATCTCATGCTCAGCGGTGAAGGAAAACATCGTGAGGAAACCTGCGTGTGACAAATTTAATAGAAATTCTGCCACATGTGTATTCCACCAACCCGCATTGGAACAGCGTGGTGGAATATGTTCCAAACCTTCTCCTCAAAGGGAGAGGAGGCCTTTAGCCCAGCAGTGGGAATTTACAGGCTGTTGTTGTTGTAGGTTCCGTGATTTGGCCTTGAGAGTTACTGATATACCGGCAGACAGAATTACAGAAGGAAAACATAATGAGAAAATCACTAGACAATTTCGATTAAATTGGAGCTGCGTGATAGAATTTGATTCAAAATTTTCTCTGCAAAAAGAAAGTGGAATCCTGTGTGTGTAGGTAGGTGGACTGGCAAAAAGGCCATCAGATAGTAAGTGATCACCTATACCACAATCACCAAGTAATGTGATTTTTATACTCAAACTCAAATAAATTTATTCAATATAGAAGCATTACACTTTCTTATTGTTGGTCATTTGAAACAGTACCAACGGTTCGGAAAAGAAAATACCCTGACCTGAGAAGAACTGGTGAAAGAAACTCAGCGGTTTTTTTTTGTCTCATTTGTTATATGAACAATTTAATATGAAATGAAATAGCCAGGAGGCGATACAATCCTACAATCAAAATCAAAATCAAAATAACTTTATTCAAGTATGCTTTTACAAGCACTTTTGAATCGTTATTTAACAATTAAGTGAAGCTACCACCGGATCGGAAAGTAGATTCTACCGAGAAGAACCGGCAAGAAACTCAGTAGTTACTATTTTTCAACATATAAAAAAATACAGTCATGTTAGTTAATACAATTATATATACCTAATATACTATATAGGTCTATATAGTATATCATTTAAGTAAACCACTCACTCAGTTTAAAAATAAAACCCAAATAAACACTTTTAACGACAATATCAACTTTACTCTCCGAGCCAAAAAAACAAAATCAATGGCTGTTTAATTTAGATTATCGCGCTTTTGTTTTTTTTATTATTGAGTAGAATTTTGCGTCTGTGCCTTTTTTGTATTAGAGATTGATATCTTAAGTACCGTTATATTAGTGTTATTCATCAAATATATTTGTACAATTAAACTAAATATGTTTACGATACAGAAAATATATTAAATTAACTATACAGCGTTTATAGTAATTAGATACTTATATCTGTGAAAGTTTAATACTAATTAGTGTTGCCATATTATAAATTGGTTAATTATCTTTTTCAATAAAAGTATTTTTATCGCATGCTCAATTTATCGCTCCAAGATTGTTTATATCGTTCAGTTTCCACTAATTAGGGTTAATCGCCCAGCTTTGGGTTAATTCCCTGGCTAGGGTTAATTCCCATGATACGGTGACTACTTTAGTAGTTTTTTTAATGTCTTAGATAATTTACCGCTAAGACAACTCACTGCTATAATGTCGAAATATTCATTTCTTAATTTCCTATTTTGTAATCTCTTCATACTAGATGATCATATCGTCTATTTTTAATCTACATTTGCATTTGTATCTATGTATGTATATAGATATGTTATTTTGTAGATATATACTGTATTTTATATTAAACTAGCGACACACCCCGGCTTTGCACGGATACAAATACTACAGAATGTCTGACTGACTGTTTTAAAGACCTTTATAATGTGTACAATACTGTTATTTATCTATCTCTAAGGGTCTGGAATGTAAACGAAAAAATATGTATTTATTTACGACATCACTTTAGAAGCCTCTAAAGTTATAAGCGTTTCTTTACTATATTGTGCACAGATTATACATATAAATTATCTTGAATCTCTATCTGTCTATATATTAAAAAAAAACACATTAAAATCCGTTCTGTAATTTAAAGACCTAAGAATACATAGAGACAGACAGTGGTAAGCAACTTAGTTTTATAGTATGTAATAATTAAGTTTTTTGTTTAACATAGTGGTAGCTTCTGATATAGCCTGGTGCTATGCAGACATAGTCCTACTATTCATGATTGATTCCTCGGTACATGATTGTTCTTTCGCCTAAAGAAGGAAGGCTTTCCGATAAAAAATCTTAACTAATCAATTATAATTTCAAATATTTAAATTCAGTGTATTTTCCATCTCATATAATATCATTGGCAGAATATTTTGCGCCTCAGTGCATGTACACGTCAAAGTGATTAAAAAAGAAAAAAAGTACATGCTAAAAGCGATCTCTGGCAAGGAACACAGTTTCCTCATTAGCTGCCACTTTCGTTCATCCGTTAGAATCACTGAATCACTAATAATACGGAACGTTAGACATCATCAGACGAGTGACGTGTTCCGTTCGGACGCTGATAACACGAATACGACCGTTTAAATTATTCGCAGCCGACTGTACACTGTGATTATATTGTGTAATATGTTATATACACTAAATTTATATTAAATTCTCACTAATCAGTAATCAATAGTTTAAATTTAAAGTTGTGTTACTTCGAAGCTATTTATATAATAATATTATATACAATGTAAACCTATCCAAATCGCTCCATTTGTTATGGTACCGGTATATCTTACGGTTATATTTTTTTATAGATAAACAAAAACATTAAAAATGAAACATGTCGGTTTTCGTAACTAGGGGTAATCTGTAAAAAGAAACTCGAATCTCATCGTAGAATTATAATTATAATTTTTTTAGGATACAAGAATCGAAACTGTACCTACTTCACTGTAGGTGAACATTTCACTAGTGAAATACGAAGTGAATTGTCAAAGAATCGCACGCCAGAAAATAAAACTATCTTTAAGATTTTTTACAATGGTATCATTATAATTATAATTTTACTTAAAGTTGAGTTGTTTTCGGGTTTTAACTTATTATGTTTATATGTAAATTAGATAGATAACATTTAGGTTAATTGAGAGGATGCATTTTAAAATATGTATATCAAATTATTATTTAAAAGATAACTCATAATATTACTAAAGAGAAAAATAAACAGTTCTTTTAATGGTTTTTTTGTAAATTGAATAGATAAGCAAAAATTAAATGTTAATTAAGAAATGTAGACGATATAATTACACTGTTGAGAATAAAGTAAAAAACGAGTTAAATATAAAAATATGACAACACTTATAATTTATTTCCTCATTTAAAAGCAAAATGATCGCAAAATAAATTACAAATGCAACTGTTTGTGTATCCACCAAAATATTCACAAAATTTACGTAAATAATAAATATTTAATATTGGACAACATCACATACATTACGCTGATACCAGTGTAAGTAGTGAAAGCACTTGTGTTATGGAAGATCAGAAGTAACGATGATACCACGAACACCTAGACCCAAAGCAACATAGAAAACTAATAAACTTTTTCTGCATCGACTCGGGCCGGGAATTGAACCCTGGACCTCGGGGTTGCGTACCAATGAACAAATGTTTCAAGACCAAGGCGCCATTAAGAATACAATATATATGACCAAAAAATCCAAAAGAACAATAAAAAAATATGCATAATTTTAGCAATAACAAATGGCCAGTCTCGAAATCAAAACACGCTTAATTTAACCATAATCAGCATAAAAACCATTGATTACGGCTTAGATTATGCAAATCGCCGGCGAGCGGGCCGGTCAGACCAAAGCTCTTATCTTGCTGACATTTATCGTCATTAATGATACTGTGGTATGATACAATCGTAACCGAGATTCTGGTGCATAATTTAATAAGATATTTATTGCAAATAACAGAAATCGGTTTTTATTAATTCGATTTTTAAAAATGAATCTATATAATGTATAGTCTGTAATTAATAACTTTGGTCTTATTTGTTTTGTAGGTTTGATTTCTTTTTGAGGTTATGTTTGATTCATCTGCAATTATGGGATATTCTAAAAGCGTTTGGCAAGTCTATGATGATGGTCAAGCTTGGCTCGATGGTGTGGTGCCAACGGTGTCTTATAAATCTTTTCTGAATGAAGGTCAGAAAACTCTTTAAGATTTTGTTGATGGATATTGACTCCTGATCTTCAGGAATACGATTAATAGTTACCATCTTGTATATTCCGACAGTTTTTTTTGCTTGCGTTTGTACCTCATTGAGTGAGTTTTTTCAGAATATCGTGATTGTATTTATTAATTAATTATTTATATTTGCATAATTACCGGGCTTTGTGCAAGCCCCTCCAGGTAAGTATCACTCATTCATCAGATATTCTACCACTTATAAGCAATAAGCATTGCTGTGTTCCGATTTGAAGTGTGAATGAATCAGAGCAACAGGCGAAAGGGACATAATATCTTACCTTCCAAGATTGCTTGCAAATTGGCGATGTAAGGATTGGTTGGTATTTGTTACAGCGCCAATGTTTGTGGGACTGTGTGACTTACCACCTGGTAGCCTTTTGCCGTCCTACCTATATTATGAATTTGTTTAATAATGCCCTTAATTAGTAATAATAGTTATTATTTCACGTT
The DNA here is from genome assembly GCF_905220365.1 of Vanessa cardui. Classification (NCBI taxonomy): domain Eukaryota; kingdom Metazoa; phylum Arthropoda; class Insecta; order Lepidoptera; family Nymphalidae; genus Vanessa; species Vanessa cardui. Next base: position 11,689,429 of record NC_061139.1, read on the forward strand.
GTCTGCTATACAGCCCTGGTGTCCGCGCCACTGATGATTACACAAAGAAAGATGGTCTTAAAAGTTGCAACTCGATTACAAACAAATAAAATCTTAGAACCCGTGATTGGCGGCGTATTGGTGATATATAAAGTGATGTCTTTCCATTAGTGCCAGTGACTGGCACAGGCCGGGTGTTCACTTCCCAGCTGTCTAACTGGCATGTCGGTCCTTAACAAATTAAATTAAAGTAAAACTTTATGCAATTGCAAATTCTTTTAACATTGTATTCATTGAACACCTTTTTATATTAAGTTATTTTTAATTAATATTCTGTAATGTTACCATTTGAATGGATGTCGTTATAAGTCGGTTCGCTTTGAAGCCGTATATACATTCAACTGTCCGTTACATTCTGCCGTTTCAATAAACGAAAGCTTACTTACTATATCTCGTCTCTGTCATATGTATAGCAAGAGAAAGAGAGAAAGCATGCAAGTAAATTTATTCTATGTTTATTAATTAGACATATGCGCAGGTTTTTAAATTGTGTTGCTAATGTAATAAATCATTTAGAGCTCATATATGGATATATTATAATGTTTAGATATAAAAGGACTGAATAGTTTGTGGAATAGGTGTTTTTAATTTTAATTGTACAATTTCACGGTCATATTTGATTGTAACGTTTTTTTTTTATGTTTGACGTGAACAAATTTCTGTGGCAAAGGTAAAGTTACATGCGGTTTAATTTTTTTTTTTAATTTTATAGTAAACATTTAAATGAAATATTACTTGAAAGTATTGTTAAAAATATTAATAATTGTTGCTATTAATTTCATATTTAAAAACCTTAACCTATGTGACTGAATTATTCATGATTAATAAATGGTATTTTTGGAAAGCTAATCTCTAATTTTACAATTACAAAACTCAAAATCATAAATATAAGTACTTAAATGCTCAACGAAAAGTTTTTTTACCACATAACGTGTAAGAAACATATAAATGGACGTTATACAACTCTGAATAGCTCTTAATAGTAGATCGTAATCCTATGGGTTATTAGATATTTTCACCGACTTTGTCAAGATGATCGTCACGCGGCGATGAACGAAAATCGTCCAAATTATGTCGACCCTGCTACTCGATGAAGGGGACTCTAGGGTTGTCTCCAAATTTTTTTTAAATAAATAAAATATTTTTATTTAATTCATCTTCTATACATGTAACAAAAGTCGAGTCGAGTGTATGTTTGTAATATCAAAATAGCCCTTTTTTTCTCAATGCTTATGTATCTATACACAGTATATATACCAAAATAATATTTTTACAATTTTTGTCTGTCTGTCTGTTTGTTCCGACTAATCTCTGAAATGGCTAGACCGGACGGGACTTTCACTGGCAGATAACTGATACAATAAGGAGTAACTTAGGCTACATTATTATTATTTTTTGTTAAAATGCGTACAAGGTAAATAAATAATATTGAAGAAACAGGACAACTTCTAATATCATCAGACATTGTAGATGTGTGAGCAGTTATTGAAAATGATAAACGTAGGTATATTTTGCGAAACAAAGTATTACAACCTGAAATGTGTTAACAAATATATTAAATTAATTATAAACTATTAATTAAAATCTAGATAGCGAATTGACGCCGAATGTCAGAGTCTACACAAATTGCACGACCGATCACTTATAATAAATAGCTTTTTAAAAATAAATATTTATATTAATGCTTAAAGTAATATTAACGCTGTTAAACGATAAACATTCTATTTATAGATCGTAAAGATGTTAATTTATATAAACTTATAAGAAATGATTATCGATATGTAAGTTGACAACCCTCACGCACCAACAAACACAAAGCGGGCCGCTGCGCCTGCGCCGCTTTGTGCCGTCTGTCCATCAACTCGTGCGTGACAATATCTTTATGCGTAGATAGACTCTCGACGCTTTGATGTCCGGAGATCCTGTTCCTTCATTAATACACTTTATCTCTGTGATTTAAGTCATTGTGTTCGCGTCAATTGAACTGAAATTATTTGCTAGGCATCGTGTGAGTCGAGCACAGATGGCCCAGTGGTTAGAACGCGTGCATCTTAACCGATGATTGCGGGTTCAAACCCAGGCAAGCACCGCTGATTCATGTGCTTAATTTGTCTTTATAATTCATCTCGTGCTCAGCGGTGAAGGAAACCTGCATGTGACAAATTTCATAGAAATTCTGCCACATGTGTATTCCATCAACCCGCATTGGAACAGCGTGGTGGAATATGTTCCAAACCTTCTCCTTAAAAGGGGAGGAGGCCTTTAGCCCAACAGTGGGAATTTACAGGCTGTTGTTGTTGTCGTGTGAGTCGGTGAAATATCTCGTCGATTTTATTTAAGAAGTCGTACAAAATTATTACCTTACAATTTGAAAAACCATGAAAAAAACATTCAACGTGCATCGAGCATAGCATTTGCTTTCAATCTCACAAAGGGAACATCTGCCTTAAATCGTAAATAATGGAATATCGAATAAAAATCTCAAGAAATTTTAAATCATTTATAGACCAGAATTTACCATATGAAAAGGCTAATAATGACTGTACGCTAATGACTTATGGTGACAACATTCATAATTTATTTCATGTGTCTGAATTAACACAAACTTAATTAATCTCTTTCTTAATTTCTTTTAATTTAGACTAGCTATTCAAGCATGTTCGTGCACATTTAAATTTAACAAAAAAAGCTTTCTGTCAGTGAAAGTAACGTCAAAAACGGTTCAGCTGTTCCAGTGATTAGACGAAACAAAGAGATAGACCAAAAATTGTAAATAATGTTAATTTGGTATATGTACCGTGTATACACACATATGAATTTAGTAAAAAGCGATTATTTTAATATTATAAAACAGACGCTTGTCTACCTGGTGTTAATGTCACCTTCGCTCATAAACTATTGAGGAGAATCTTCCGCCACGCTGCTCCAATGTGGGTTTATAAATGTCACTGTGAGAAATGTTCACTCCACACTGAACGCGCGGATAGGACCTCAGATATTATGTCTGGTGACTATAATTACACGAACTTTAATGGAAGAATAAGTGGTAACTTCCTATTGATATTTACATCTCGATTGATCATAGACTGCACAACACAATGACATCCGATACATCGAAATATGAAGCCAGTTCTATAGTTACTATGTCTGTATGCCATTTCTTAACACTTTCTAGCTCTGTAAAAGCCTAGGTCTACGTCATAACAATTATTATTAGTGTCTGAATGTGTGTTACAACTTTTATTACATTTGAAAATACAAATACTAAATATATAAAAAGGTAAAATGAAATATGACCAAAATTATTTTATCACCGTTCTTGTTAAACGAACATATACTATATAATATGTATGTATAATATACTGTACGTATATTTTCAAATTTTCATGTTTCCCTTTAAGTTTTGAAAGTATTAAATCAATGTATGTTAAATTGTCTTTCTTAATTGTAATTATTTTAGGAAAGAAAAAAACGTCTTAAATTTAACCAGACCCTTCGCACGGGTGATATGCTGATACTAAATATACCGAAGAAGTTATTTCTTTAATATATTTTCCATATATTATATACAACAACCTTCCTATCGAATCACTCTATCTATTAAAACTGCATCAAAATCCGTTGCGTAATTTGAAACATATATTAAGTAATTCATTTGTAATTGATTAAGAGCTGTATTTAAGAATAAGAATCAAATAAATATTCATTTTTAATATTAAACTCTATTTCAAGAATGAATTTGTTAATATCATGAAATAAAGATTATTTAAATTGTTGCGTTTAATTGCAATGGAAACTGACAACCCAACTATATATCCGACACATACATAGGTACAGACAGCGGTAAGCGACTTTGTTTCATACTATGTAATGAAAAATAATTATAAATTTACGATCGATCCGCGAGTGCTATGCTAATCCATCTACCGGCCGCACGCGCACAGCCACTTCTTTATTAACATTCATATTTATCTCGTATCATCTCTTTAAACGTTCTACAAAGTGTAAACAGCAGTTTTATTGACAGAAATTGTCTACAATTAATATGGTATTTATTTCTGTGGAGATTATTAATCGACTCAAATATTAAATTGTTTATTTTCATAATTATTATTACTATTATAATTTTTTTGATAAAGCTTAGTGTTTTAGGTTTTTAAAGTCCTATTCTTAATATTATTAAGAACTAAAATTAAATTGAAGGTTAATTTAAGAGCGCATAGATAATATCAGCCGTAAAATATTCCATATTATAAATATTGAGATTGTGTTGGTATTTATTTATTTATATTTTATTTTTAATTAAGTATTATTAAAATCAGACTAACATCTTAATTAATTCCATAAAATATGATGAATACTGTGTCAATATCAAGCAAAACCGTAAGTGACGAATCAAAAATCAACTTTAATCATTATTATAAATAATAAATAAGTTATATCCATTTTTACAAATAAATAGTGACGTAACAGTGCCACATGCCATACCGATCTAGATATTAAAAGGCTATATCTCACTCGACGCATTAATTTCCCGGGAGCGAGGGCTCTAATGACTCGTAATTACGATCGAGGTAATGGACCCAGTAATGGCGGCCGGCCACAAAGCGGTGCGTCCATTTTGTTTTATTTTTTTACTTTTTTTATCTGTACTCCCGCGGCGCTTGCGTCCTGTGTTGTAGATTTGCATCACAGATAATATAGATATGCTTTATTTCAACTGAATTTATGCAAAGTGTAAACTGAGATAGAATATTATTTTCCTCTTTTAAGTTATGTTAATTGATTTCGCTAATTGTTTTTAATTAATTAATATGCGACGTTAATAAATTTAAGACGAATTATGTGAATGAATTATGCTCGATCCTGTTGTGCGTTACACTAATTTGACAAGATAAAAAAAAGTAATTGCTATCCTTTTTAAACACACCTTTATGAAAGGGATAGCATGTTATGTACTTTTCAAAGACAGTGTACATTATTGTACTGTTATTGTTTACAAATTCGATTGATAAGCAGTGTAAGCGTTTTTATGTTATGATATGACATGCGACTTAATATGACTTAGATTAAGACGAGACTTCACTGAAAAAAATTATCTTGAAACAGGAAACAAGTAACGCGTCATAGAGTTAAAAGAATTAAATTTTTTACAAGTAAAAACTTTTACAGCAAAGATATAAATATAATACGCTTTTTAGGTACTATTTATACGACGTCTTGTTATTTATATATAAGAAAATAATAGTCATGGTCTAATTAAAAATTTCACAGATTATATTTGCATATTTATTGAATTAAAATCTGCTTATTGTATATTATTTCATAGTGTAAGTATAATTTCGACCGCAAATGGCGTCCAAAGGCCACCTTTACGATTTTAATATTTTTTTGTGCCGTCAATTTGATTACGGTGCCAGATGATTGCTTCCAGAGAACAAGGTATTATCTGTGGACAGGAAAAAAACACATTCCATTCCAGTATATCTAGTCGTTGGAAACTATTAAAATGCTTCGGAAATAATCTTTGAATTCTTATTTGTGTATCTTATATATAACAGAGCGATCATTAAAAATCTTAGCGAGTTCTTTTGTTAGTCGAATTTGGTATAATTATTTAAACTGGTATTCATTCCAATCAAATCGCTAAAAGTATCATTTTGATACAAAAATATTTTATAAATCGCTACCAGGATACCGAGCGATCATTACGGGTTTTTATGTAAGCAAAAACAGCTAATTTTCAACTATATCCGGTATAGAGTCACAGACAAAAAACACTCCGATGCTCACAAATTATTTAAAAAGATATTGATATTAAGAGCGCTGAGATATTTTTCATCGATAAAAAATATGCTTACGTCACTCTCGTGAACATGGTTTTAAAGAAATTAAGCTGGAAGAGGCACGTAAGAGCTTATTATTAATTTGTTCCATCCTTGTCTAATATTTTTTTGTGTTTGAAGATTTATGTGTAATGCTTTACTTCTCTTGTAATAATGTTTTCCACTTCCATATTTTTTGTACTTGCAATTCCAGAGCCGGATTTAAAGGTCTGGAGGCCCCCGGGCCACAAAGCAGTGGGGGCCCTAGACAAACAGAAGCGTGAACAACCTAATAATTATATTATCATGAATTAATTACTTTTTTATTTCAATCAGTAAGCTATGATTTATTTACTTGTATCGGTAACTTTTAAAATATTTAATAATAACATTATTATAATTTGACTATATCTTGGTATTTGTTAACTTGCAGAAAACTTTGCCCCCACTAATGTGGAGGCCACAGGGCAGTTGCCCCGGTTGCCCTCCCCTAAATACGGCCCTGTGCAATTCAATAATAAGAAGACATAAAGTGTTTTGTTTCCTTTGTTTCACATTTCTAGTTAATTCCTTAACAATGACAAATAAAATATTGGCTACATCATACTGTGTCAAACCAAATAATGATAATTATTTTTGTTGTATAGTGGTTTGTATCACTCACCCTTAGTTAGTGTAACTACAGACACAAGAGACATAAAATCTTAGTTGGTACATTAGTTTGTAGACTGATTTTCTTGCCAGTACTTCTACATTCTGAACCCGTCGTAGCTTTAATTAATATAGTCTGTTAAATGACGATTCAAAAGTGCTTGTAAAAGTGTAGTTGAAAACGTACATTTTGATTTTGATTGTGCAATAACAATATAAGATGGGTAATTTTTTATAGTAGCAATATCATGATGGTAGTGGCATAACTGATCAGATGATCGATAATTTGCTACCTAACCTACCCTACTTTTTTATATAAAGACTATTACTTTAAAGAAATTTTGTCGTCGTTATTATTATTCCTCTCTCATCCAGATAATTTATTTCTTTGATACGCGGCGATAAAAGAAAAAAGACAGGATTCATTAGTCCTCATTGAAAGCTTACCATATCATGGCGGCGGTCAATAGTTTGGGTTTGTAATTATTCCCGACCTGATTCCCGCTCTATTGATAATTTTTGATTAACTTTTAATGCACTATGCACTTTGATATATTTGGATCTATGTTAAATTCTTCTACTATTAGTAATTATTACATATATTAACAATTTTATGTGAATAATATTGGAGTATTGGACGTTGTTAATAAAAAATATTGGGTTTTAAAAAATCTATATCATTTAATATTATAAAAGTTAAAGTAATTCTGCTTGTCTGTTGGTCGCCCTTTCACGACACAACCGCTGAACCGAATTTCATGAAATTTGGTGTGAAGCAAACTTAAACTCTAAGAAATAACATAGGTTACTTTTTTGCCTGACTTATGACAACCAACGCCCTAAAACGCGAACGAAGCCGCGGGCTACAACTAGTTATACATACAGCTCACTCGGCTTTCATTCCAGCTTACTAATGAGCTATTTCGGATTCATATATACAAAGTACAACACAACTTAGTTGTAACATCTAAAAAATTCGTAAAAGCGATCACTCACGAGTCACGTCCGAATTAAGTACATTATCTCAAATTATCATTTACTTGGGTTTACCGCCTGGGTAGGTACCACCCACTTATCAGATATTCTTCCGCTAAACAACAGTACGCAGCATTGTTGTGTTCCGGTTTGAAGGGTGAGTGAACAACTACAGGCACAAGGGACATAACATCTTAGTTCCCAAGGTTGGTGGCGCATTGACGATGTAAGGAATAGTTAATATTTCTTACAGCTTCATTGTTTATGGGTGATGGTGACCACTTACCATCAGGTGGCCCATATGCCCGACCGCCAACCTATTCCATAAAAAAAACAATATTTATTTCTTATGTGAGTATGATCTTTACACAAACATAATAACTTGTAATATCATATGACCAATATATTGCATGCAAATGCTTTCTCGGGTTGAACTGACGCGAGAATCTATAGCGACGAATCTATTTCTATTGTTTGTATAAATCGGTTTTATTGAATTTGCCTATGCTACATCTAAGTTATTTCGTACTATACATGTTATATACATGTATATGTAATTCTAAACGTAAGGAGTATTCGCATATTTTTAACCAATCAAAATGCAGAAATATAACAGACGTTGAAAGAGTTTTCAATAAATCTCCCATGTACACTAAGGCGAACACCATGACGAAGCACGTATGTACCAAGCCTAATTCTCGGAATCGCCATTGACAGCGGGGCAATTTGGCTTTCGGCGTAGTCTGTGGAAGTGTGGCCAATCAATTTTTTCCAGATAGCTCAGCATTCAGATATGAACTCGGAGTAAATAACATAATGAAAGTTCTATCGTGTATTTTAAAACTGACGCGTCTCATTAAAATGCGGTTTGTAGTATCGGTAATGTTAATTGGAACTGTCATTTGTATGTATGTCGATGTAGTTAATGTTTAATCTAATTTTATTTTAAAATAAGAACTGGCTTAAAATAATTAAATTGAAATAATTTTTTTTTTTTTTTCTTTTATTAAATGTATTTACATGCGATCGAAAGTCAAAGTTCAGAACAGAAGTAATTATTTTGCGTTAGAAACGATACATTTATATGTTATATAATAACAGCGACCTCCTTACAAGCGTTTGACTGATATATTTGTAATGTACAGCGTATATCACTTCTATTTATCCCATACTCTGTGTAATGTTTAATAAAAAAAATTACCTCGTATTCGTTAGGCTTTTCTCGGCAGTTGCAATTGTGTAATTTGTACAACATTATAATAAAAATATTTTCATAGCAATCACAAATTTATAAAATTTATTATTTTTAATTCACCATAGCGCGTTAATGTAACTTTTTTTTTAATAATATGATAACGAACTAAACGCATGTTCACATAATTAGCGTAATGTTATTGGATGTATATTAATTCCGTAATCGCCTATTGGCTAATTAAATGCTTGTTTGGGAAACAGCAACAAATTGATTGAAATTTTTTTTTTAATTTTAACATGTCATACGAAACGTTGATACTGCCTAGATATTTAACGAGATATTAATTAATGAACAAGAGTGTACTACAATAGGCTATGTGAATTATTGTAATCAGTGTATATTATGAGTTAAAAATTGTTATTTACCAACGAAAGTTGAAAATAATACTTATTTTATTCAAAAGTCCATAAATTAAAATGCAAATTTTCAAACGTTTGTCATGACACAAAACGCTCCTGATTGGCCGGGCTTATAATGAAGTCACTTTCTTGTAAACTTTGCTTTTCTACAATATGTACCACAGATTAAAATATAAGAAAGTGACGTTACCGACACAATTGCACCGCCATATTGTCTAAGTAGCGTTTTTGCGCGCTATTTTAAATATGGATTTTTTAATATGATATTTTTCGGCAAATATGTAATAGAAATAAAAAACAGTACTTTTACTGGGTTCCTTAACTTCTACTAAATAATATAAAATCGATTTTAAAAACCAGTCAAATAGCCTGTTGGCACTTACTATTTATAAAGTAGAAATAAAATTATATTACATAAATATACAGGTAATATAAGGGATGGTTAGGTAATATTATTTACAGAGCCATTGTCTATGGTAGTGATTACTTACCATCGTCCATATGCTTGTCACACACACCATAAAAAACGTAATTAAAAAGTTTTAAATTTCATATAAGTTTCAATTGCATTATAATTACGCAAATGAAGTTGATTTATAACTCTTACTTTATACTTATATAATTATTGTATCGCAATACATGTGATCTATTTAATCTTAATTGTACACATTCACTGCATAATTGACAATTTGCTTATGTAATACAATTTCAATTAAATACTCGACTTTCACATTCGACCAATTATATACCGTCTTATATATTAAGACTTTATTATATCTTATATTATTTACTAATGACCCGCCCGACTTCGCACTAGTGCAATACTGATACTAAATTTACTACATAATTTATTTATGACATCATATTAGAAATTACTAAAATTGTCAAGGCTTCTTTACTATATTATCCATGTTATGTACAAAAACCTTCCTCTCAAATCACTCTATCTATTAAAAGTAACCGCATCAAAATACGTTGCGTAATTTTGAAGATCTAAGTATACATAGGGTCAGACAGCGGTAAGCGACTTTGTTTTATTATATGTAATGATAATGATGATGATAATGATAATGATTTGAAATATACAGATTGTTTCGTCGCTGTTTAGTAGCTATTAAGTTTATAGTCTCCGAGGTTCGAACCGCAACAGAATAAATATAATAATATCGTTTTTTAGTTTGCCCGTCAAGAAATAGAAGACTCTCGAATTTTGTATGTTTTTTTTATGGTATAGGTTGGCGGACGAGCATATGGGCCACGTGATGGTAAGTAGTCACCATTAACCATAGACAATGAAGCTGTAAGAAATATTAACTATTCGTTACATCGACAATGTGCCATCCACCTTGGGAACTAAGATGTTAAGTCCCTTGTGCCTGTAGTTACACTGGCTCACTCACCCTGCAAAACCGAAACACAGCAATACTGAGTACTTTTATTTGGCGGTAGAATAACTGATGAGTAGGTGGTACCTACCCAGACGGGCTTGCACAAAGCCCTAACACCAAGTAAGTTGGTACTGTAATACTACTACTGATCCATAGGATATATCCAGGGAGATTACAGTACTATAGTACTGCAATCTCACTGGATCGAAATGAACGTCAAGTCATCGGTCCAAGGCCTAACTAGCCCCAGTCGTATCATTTCGGCGCTTTTCACGATAGTATGAGAATCGAACTTTTTGCTTTTGAACCAAGAATGCCCATCCAGATTTGTCGATTGGACCAAACACTTGACCATTGAGATATGTCTGGGCATCGCAATGTAGTTCCGTTTCGCGTAAAAGAGGTTGTAATCAACAATTTCTTTTTAACTACGGGATGTGTAGCATCCGCCTTGCAATTCGTTTAAATTTAAAAAAGAAACACTAAGACTTATAAGATCGCATTTAGTTATGGATATAGAAATCAAGCACGCGTATCATGTGTACCAGTGAATTGATATGAAAATCACTTTCCTGAATCGCGCTAACGTTTGGTTCACTATAGTAAATATAAAGGGGCTCGACGAATATGGTCGACATATATGGATCGCATTGTGGTATTCAAATTACCATATGGAAAAGAATCTATATGGGAGGTGCAGAAGAGCATTTGCAGAAGAGGTTTCTGGATTCTGGAGCGAGAGTGCACGCCAAAATGAGTCGATAAGACACTTAACAATTAGTAACTTTTAAATGAATTACAAAAGATGAATAACATATTAATATAAAGTCTTCTTCTGTATCTATCGTGATAATCTACGAGTAACATATCAATTAATGTTTTTATTACATCATAATAATAAATAAATCTCCGAAGGTTTGTCGTAATTCTCGAAACTTTGTCGAGAACATTATGCCCAAGCGCAACCTATCATCAGTACGCACGATATAAATTAACGGCGAGTCACGCCCATGTGGCGCCGTGTGGTGCCGTCGTACCCACAATTATTTACAACCGTAAAACATTCTAAAAGATCATCTACACAATGCGAGGACAATAATAATCTAATAATAACAGGACAAAGAAGGGCAACACTAGAACTATAATTACTAATAGTGTTTCAAATTACTGGGAGTTGGTATTACAATTTACATTTTAGGGAAAAGTATGTCCATAGACTTCATGTAATCCATTAACGAAAAAATAAGTAGCATCTCTTGTACGGGTATACAAGAGATGAGATGCTGCAACGCTTAGAATCTTAGTCAAAGATTGTTGGTTCAAACTGTGGTCACTGTTTTCCATGTATTTATTAATTTGAGCTGATAATTTACATTCACCATCCCACATTGTACAGCGTTGAGGTCAAAGTTCCAAGCTGTTGCCTCAAAAGCAGATCTAAGACTAGAAGTAGCATATTATCAGGCGGATACTAATTTTGATTTAGTCTGTTAACCATCCAAATTTTAGTTAGAGTTACATCAAACTTAAAGTTTTTATAAATAAGTTACCTGTGATAAAATCATAGAGTTACGTCAGAAATGTCTTCCAGGAAAAAGCGGTCCGATAATTTAATTACGGATTTAATTTTACGTCGCAAATAAAGACATATATAATGAAAAACAATATAAAAGAAACAAGTCGATAGAATACACTTTTAATTTTCAAATTGATATAAAAACAAAATGCATACGAATATCGGCCCACCGCGAGCATTAGCGTTGCGATGAAAGAATTATTGCGATCAGAAATGTCAATAAGCGAGAGATAACCGAGGTTCAGAAATAAATTTCAATAGCTTTTAGGTCAAAGAGTTTGTTTCGAACTCCTTTGTAGTCTAAGAGTCTTATTATTGTATTATCTTCTTTGAAAAAAAACATCACAAACAAATCAAGCTTATCAAAGTCAAAGTCAAAACTCTTTAGTCAATACTAGGTCTGCCATAGCCCAAGTAAGTAGCCTCGGTCCAGTCGTTTAGATATTAGCTGGAATAAACAGTCAGGCAAATTTCGTAAAAAATGTTATTTTGGTGTATGAACCGTGTAAACAAAGGCATTTAATAAAAACCGATGTTTTAATATTACAAAAAGACACTCCAATTTTATTATATGTTTAGATAGAAGCATTACTTATTGTCAAGGAAAAATACACTCATTGTCAATGTACCAGGATTTGAACAAGCATTTAGCGGTTAAGTTTTAGACCTTCTTCGTTCGTTATCTCGGTTCTCATAGGACGTAGCCAAAAGTAATTAAGGAAGCGAGTTCACCACTTCTCACTCTTATTAACAACAATTACTACTAATTGTTTCTGCAAAACTATTAAAGGTCGTATGTGCAATTTGTTTACTTTACAAAATCGCTTAAATTGACTTCACTACTTTTTACTGGTGGTTCTAAAGGCGTGAGCGGGCTGGGTTCTGGCTAGGTAAGGTATCTCTTAGTAGAGCTCTACCAAACCTCGTTTGGAGCACAGTTATGCGTTATGTGCATGCAGCCTCTCGGATCTGTGCCGAAGAAGGGAAGCAGTGGTCTTGATGGGTGTAGAAATCCACGTGAAACAAGGCCAAGGTACCTCAATGAAAATTTTCCCCTGCGGTAAAAAAAGTACTCTATGATGTTGTTAGATCTTTTCCTGTGATCTACAAACCTTCATGTGTTGGTATTTCTTATCTCGAAGTCCAAATTTGCTTAATACCAAATTTCATCAAAATCGGTTCAGCGGTTTGGTCATGAAGGAGCGACTGACAGACAACTTTCCTTTTATTTAAAAATTTTTAAATAAAAGGAAAAATTTTTTAAAAATTTAAAAATTTTAAATATAAATAAATAATAAATTCTAAAGCGGGAAAAGTTGTTGGAAATGAAATTTGCATAGGGTTCATCACACCTGCCTGACTCACTTCAACACAGACGAGGTCGCGGGCAGAAACTACTATAAATTATATCGGCAGATACCCTCGTTCATTCCAACCGTTTCCATTCATTCAATAGATAATAGCGCAATTACTTTAACATAATTGCAACTTGTCTGCATTTTATTGTGTTCACTACTATATAAAGAGGCCATTATATATTTTTAAGTGAAAAAATAGGTTTTCTTTTATATGTGATGTTACTCTGAAATACGACTATAGAATCAATTTGTATTGTATTGTGGCGACCTCCGTGGTCGAGTGGGGTGTACACCGGTTTTCATTGCTACGCCACTCCGAGGTCCCGGGTTCGATTCCCGGCCGAGTTAGTGTAAATTATCAATTAGATCTCTATGTTGTCTTGGGTCTGGGTGTTTGTGGTACCGTCGTTACTTCTGATTTTCCATAACATAAGTGCTTTAGCTACTTACATTGGGATCAGAATAATGTATGTGATGGTGTCTCATATTTATTTATTATTTATTATAGACTTTAATCTAAGCCCTCATCTCCTGGCTTACATCGGCGATACAAAGCGTCCGGTCATAATCGAATGATTCTTTAATTACTCGCTTTTATCTCCGGCAACCATTAGCGGCCGATCGTCCCACGCATTCTTAATTGCTATCAATTCGATTACCATTCGCTTCTCAATATAATTCCGAACACGGTTTTAGAATCGATTTAATGCTTCTTTTATGTTAGGAGTTAAAACCAGTAATGTTGTGCACTAATCGAAATGTAAAAGCATTCGTAGACAAGGAGTGGAATTAGTTTTGAATTACTTACATCTCTATAAAATTACGAATTAAAAAACGACAAGAAAATGTTCGATTATATGCGTGACTTATGCCCTTTTATAAAGACTTAATTTTTTGCTCACCCATGTCATTTTTTTTTTATTGTAAAAGAGGTCGTATATGAAACGTTTAATAAGTTTGCATGTTACTTGTATTTTGTATCACTGTGTATGTCTAGTAAGTCGAAGTTATGGTATAAGTTAAAAACAATTGATTAAAGAATAATATAGATTCCCTAAATACAAGAACGGGGAGTTAAAGTTTGTTAATATATAATTTAAAATTGTGATTCGTAAACATATAATGATGTTTCCTAAGTCTTTAAAAATAGAGTGCGATTATAAATCATTACTTAAGTACTTTGCAGATCATGTCAATTATATTAATTACTCTGACATTGTTTTCAACTTTAAGGAAAATTTACTATATTTATTATTGGAAAATATAATATATTGACTGCAAGTTATGTTTTCTGTCATTGTATACGTATATTTTATTTCAATTATTAACTTACGTATTCAGATAGGTTTTTACATGTACCTTTAATCGTCATGTAAAAGATTTGCATTAAAGTTAACACCAGTACAAAATAACAATTCTTCTGTTAAGAACCAGTGAGACACTCAATTAGTTACTCTTCTTCGAAATACAAAGTTAAGTCAATTAAACACAATTAAATCTATATAATGGTTCGGCTTTCGGCCTTCTAAGTCCGCCACGTTTTTGTCACAGGTGTAATTTGGGATACCTGAGCTGTTATGTGGAACATTTTACATTAAACCCATGGGAATCGTTTTCACATACGTCCTTTACTATACTGTACTCATGACGCATCACAGAGGACAACCACACGTGGTAACCTCAACAGTACTTATGCCATTTCGAGGCCATTTCAGCTGACGTCCTCGTCTGAACTGCCTTAAACAACATCTCAAGAAACCAGCATAAGTTACTACTGACACCATAAGAAGCTAGGAGGTATGTGGGTCTCACCGGCGCCCAGAATGCCTAGTGCGCACTATTTCACCGGAATACCCTCTAAAAACCAATGGAACCCTCTCCATCTTCTCGGCGGTCTCCACTAAATGGTTTTCGTGAACTGCCGTGACGTTCTACCAAGTCACCTAACCTTACCAGATTAGTCACTTTAATATACTCGACCGATTTTGATAAATAAAGACTAAACGGTACCATGCAATACAGAGATTATGTATTATGTACGAATAAAAAAAACATACAGACAAAAATAAAAATAATAGCTGTTCAAAAAACTTTCCAAATAGACACAAATAATCACGTAAACTTAAAAAAAAGTCCTTTGAGATCACATACATTCAATTGTCTGTATTTGTATAGACCGACGAATACTTTTGAAATTAATTAACTTCTCATTTACTGACTTTATATGTAGACACTATTACACATAGTTTCGTTACAAATAGACATAACTAGTAAGGCTTATACGTGATGATGAAAAAATTACAAAGCAAAGAAATACTTCGAACACAAAGCGGCACTTCAAAGCAACTTCCCATCTGTCTATCCGAAGATTCACTTAATTAGCTTTCAGCCCCCTCCCGCCGTCCAACGCCGAGTCTCGCGTGCGCGGGCGCAGCGGCGTGCGTGGCAAATTGCAGCCTTCGTGAATACCCTTAATGATAGCTTAATTGCTTGTAATTCCTTTCCACTGGTAGCTCATTTCCAGTGTTATGAAACCGACTCCACCGCTTTTTGAGCCGGCGGAAACTCGTCGAGCGGATTAATCGCGGTTCATTTAAAGATGGTCAAAAATATACGTCCGAGAATGCTGTCGGAGATAAACGCACCTCCTCGATGGCTTGTTTTTATTAAATATTTAATTATAAAAGTCCCTTCGCAAATTAAGCGGGCTACGCTGAAATATGTATGAGTTAAGTTCATTTACTTTTTAGGGGCAGAGTTATAGCGGATCTCGGCCATTGCGTAGCAATTTGTAATTATTTTTGATACGCCGTAATTGAATGAAATTATTATAATTGTTATAATGTGGAAAATACATTCATTCAATTACGTGCCGTTTAATGAAGGACATACTAATTTAACACAACACAGTTTTGTAGGTAAAGTAAGAATAAAATAAACACACATATACTCAAATAAACATTAGATTAAAAAGGTTATGTTCGCAAGAATGACAAACTCTAGCCACTGTTAATGAGTCAGGTGTCTGAACGCCGATACCCATTTTCAATCTGTAATCTTTTTTTTTTACTCCTATTTGTGCCGAGATGGCAAAGATTATTTCGTCGACGTCACGTGCGAAACGTGGTAATCTATCTGTGGTCGCGACTGACACTGACAAGGCATGTCAAAAAACTATATAAATAATAATGTCATAATTTAAATCAAATTAGATCCGATAAAAAATACAATCGTAATTCGTATGAGTTATTTATAAAAACCAAATCTAATTAATAATTATTATAGTAAGCTCATAAAACAACTTTATAAGCATTTGTATGAATTTAAAAAAATAGGTATGTATATATGTGCTTACTTAATTTGAAGTATCTGCCTGATATCTTTCGTTAGGGTTCAAACTTGCTAAACACCAAATTTCATTAAGTTTAGTTCAGTGGTTTGGCCATGACAAACATACAGACCGACAGGCGGATTTACTTACGTATTTAATATATATGCATGTATATTAAATATATGTTTTTTTACGCGTAAATGACGTGAAAACTGCAACTGACCAATTAAAGAGG
This sequence comes from Vanessa cardui, assembly GCF_905220365.1. NCBI lineage: Eukaryota > Metazoa > Arthropoda > Insecta > Lepidoptera > Nymphalidae > Vanessa > Vanessa cardui. The sequence continues at coordinate 11,706,421 of NC_061139.1, forward strand.
CATTTCGTCGGTAAATATATTTATTTATAACTTCACTACATGGTATAAAAGAAAATCCTCCGGCCACGTCTGTCTGTCTGTATGTTTGCGATAAACTCCAAAACTACTAAACGGATTTTCATTTCACCAGTAGACGAGGGATTATGAATATGGGCAGTATATTATTGTACATATATTGTAAATGCACATTATAAAAAAAAAATCCCGCTGATATTCTTTCGCCGGTTCTTCTCAGGTCTGAGGTATTATATTCCGAACCGGTGGTAGATTATCGACTATCAATAAGAAAGTGTAAACACTTCCATTTTGAATAAAGGTTTTTGACTTTGACTTTGATATACTTTATTAAGGTTTTTTGTAAATAAGTTGAAATGGAACGACCATGTCGGAAGTATGCGATAAAAAATAAACTTAGTTTTTATATATTCTGGTAATCCTTACCCAAATTTTAATTTAACAAAGCGAGTATTAGGTATATAGTAAAATATTAATTAAATAAGAATAAATAATAATAAAATAAAAGTGACGTCTACTGCACAACATACAATAATATTTTTTATGTGTGTGTATGTTTATAAATATTTTAAGGTTATTATTGGCGTAGATTTAGATCGTTATTTTTATCCAAGTATGTTCGACAAGTATCGATAAAAAGTGCGCCTGCGCAAGACCGATGATTGAGCGAATAATTGATTGAATGTTTTACAATAAATAAGTAATGGATATCTACGAGTGACTTTAGGGTTCCATGTGAACAAGTTTACTTCTACGAGGGTTCCGTATCATTAACAATGTTCAAAAATAACAAACATTAATTTGGTAATCTAATTTTGTACTCTGTCTGTCTGTCAGTTTGTCGCTCTTTCGCGACTAAACTAATGAACCGAATTGGATGTAATTTGGTGTCAAATAAACTTGACCTACAAGGAAGGACATAGGCTAGGAATCAAACCCCTTAACGCGAGCGAAACCGCAGGCGATAACTAGTTAAGAAATATTACGATACATTAAAACCCGTTTGGCGTAAAAATATCGCATCTCGCTAGGCGATGCTTTTTCATTACGGATTGGTGAATGTTTAAATCTCATGAGTTAACTATACATACTATTATTTACGGCATAGTTTTTTTTTAATCTGTACGAAGTCATTCGCCTAATTATATTGTACGTCGAATTCTAACTTAGAAGGGTGTCAAAAAAATGTAAGCCTTTAATGCAAGGTGCAACTGTTAACTCAAAAAATATTCCGGTGTGGGCTTAGACGGTTGTAAAATTAGTCGGTAACATCAAACGCGCCGCCATTTGTAACCCTTTGACTACGCCGCCATTGTCTCCCACATGTTGTTTTAATACACATAATTTCCTTTTGTCATATAATTTTGCTGTGATATTTTGAATCTTATTCCTTTTAAATATAAGGCTGAAATTGTCTCTTTTATCCTGGCATTGTTCGTTACGCAATAACCGTCTTTATAATTTAAGTGTTAATGGGTAAAGTTGAATGGATTTTTTTTAATCAATTTTATTTATGCAACTCTCTTAGGGTTGTCAATCGTACTATTAAACAATTGAATTTTTAAAAAGGTAAGGTTTGTTTGTGTGTGTGAATGGTATTTACTGTAATTAATGATCCAATTGTATTTTTTTTTTTTCATGGAAAGAATGCAACTTGTTCCTGAGTTATAAAGGGTACATCCATACCGTAGAAATTTTACATACTGATCAGTAGTCTTTTAATAAAGGATCTAAATAAATATTAAATAGTAAGTAAATATATAAGCTCATTGGTCACTTATTACGTCATGGGCTACCATTGGCCAATAACCATTCGGATTGAAGTAAAGACCAATTGAGTACTTCCGATTAGAGGGGTTGTTGAAAAAATAATGAAAGTAGTATGAATTTAATTCTTATAACACTTTTAAATATATATGTAGTCGGTTGAGCAAATAGGCCACTTGATGGTAAGTCACACCGCTAATATACCTGAGCTGTTGCTGTAAAAAAAATTAACCATTAACATCGGCAATGCGCCACCAACCTTATACGATGCTATGTCCCTTGCACCATTTACCCAGTGTATATTACCCAGAATACTGAGTAACGGCTGTTTAGAGGGAGAATATCTGAAGAATGCGTTGTATCTACTTAGTAATAAATTTTGCATTGAAACATTTATATGAATGTGTTGATGCATACAATTTATTCTAATGCTATTTTTTATTTAATTCTTTGAAAAAAAAAATACTACTAACAACCCTTATTGAAGTTGTTCACAAATGGAAAAGTGTAAAATAGTTGTGAAATGAAATTTGAGTGATTTATTTGATGTCGATGTTATAGCTGGCTGTTCTGTCACCCGCGTCGACGTATTCGACGCACACTTAAACGGCCGCTGTTTCCGGTCATATAATTAATTTTTACTTTGATGTAAGTGTGTAGTGTGTACCCATTAAACTTTGTAGTTTATTATAACTTATATATATGAAATGTATAAAGACATATGAAAAAGACAGTGTTCTATGTATAGAACTAGGAAATACTAGATTACTATTTAAATGGAAACCTGGCTTTACTCGGATAATATACAATAATACGTGATGACGTCACGACAGCTATATTGAGACTTCATAAATGATTTTAAAATAAGAACAACTATTTGAGCAATATAATTATTTATCGGTAGCAAGTAGGTAAGTAATTTTGACGACCTCCGTGGTCGAGTGGTGTGTATACCGGTTTTCATAGGTACGCCACTCTGAGGTCCCGGGTTCGATGTAGATTACCATTAGTTTTCTATGTTGTCTTGGATCTGGGTGTTTGTGGTACCGTCGTTACTTCTGATTTCCATAACACAAGTGCTTCAGCTACTTACACTGGGATCAGAGTAATGTATGTGACGTTGTCTCATATTTATAAAAAAAATGACTCGATTTACTACCCTGGAAGAGTTTTTGCAGTTGGCAGAAACTTTGGGCACTCTTGGTTAGGAGACCTTATCGGAAATGGTAACAGACATACTAGTATACTTAGCCATGTTTCATGAAATTCTGTTTTGCAGTTAGAAAATCATCAGCTTGGAAAATAAAAATATTTGAATTTACGTAATATATGTGACAATAATAATTATAATATCTTTAAATTATTACTTGTTAGATTTTAGTGAATATTTTTTGTGTCAGTTTTAAAATTTTTACTTTTTATTTTGTAGTAGATATATATACATGTAACAAAAAACATTGCCATTGCAAAAATTCCGTCTTTGGCTGTCGCCGGCATCAGCTTGCATTTGGACTTTTAAGATTGTAGTCTTGATAAATAATAATAACGCTTCGTTAGATAGCTGCCTAATCGTGTGGCCGGAAGGTAAGCATAGGAACTCCGCTCTGGTGACCTTAAATCGACTATGGGAGTCTTTGACTGGTTGAATAGATTACATGGGAACTAATTTAAAATTGTATATTCTATAAGAATTCAATAGATTTATTCGTTTGTAGTTAATTGATTTTTCGGATGACAATATCAATTCAAAACAGACTACCTCCGAGGTGGAGTGGTGTGTACAATGTACAACGGTTTTCATGGGTACGCACTACGAGGTCCCAGGTACGATTCCCGGTCGAGTCGATGTAGATTATCATTAGTTTTCTATTTTGTCTTAGGTCTGGGTCTTTGTGGTGCCGTCCTTACAATGGGGTCAGAGTAATGTATGTGATGTTGTCCCATATTTTATAAATTTTTTAAATTGTATCTGTAGTTAAAAGTAGTTTGGATTTTCTATGCGATTATGGGCATGAGGAAATAAAATGTGCACCTGTGTTTGTGCAAACACATATTATATCTAGCTTGGTAAAATTTTATAGTTTAAATATAACCAATATAAATGCACAACATAATACTTAACATAGAAAAAAATAACGAAATTATTATTTAAATGTAATTAAATATCTCTAAACATTTAAAGGAGCAATTAGAAAATTAGTAAAGCTTGTTGTTGCTCTCGTTGATTGAGATCCGTAATAAACTGTTATATAAGTTAATAACTTTGTATCAATTATGATTGAAGGTTGTAAAAGTTTGGCGAAAGGTCATTGACTTTATTTATTGAACAATTTTTATATAGAACCTCGTGCAACACGCCAAATCACTTTTGAGTAAATCAAAGTAAATTTTCATTGACATTAAAAAAAAAAAACAATTTAAGGAAATTCCAAGGGCACAGACTGCATGTCTTTGGAGACATAAATATACTAAAAAAGTAAGCATATTTGAGTGATCATCTTGAAGAAGCGGGAATTAATTATAACAAGTAATACAACAACAAAATATTTTTTTTAGACCTGCTGGAAAACGTATTAAGGAAATCTGCTTGATTATTTGTAACTATAACAGCCCGCCCCTCGTTCGCACGGGTTCTTTGCCATATTGTCCATGTATCATGTACAAAAACCTTCCTCTCGAATCACTCTACTATCTATTACAAAATCTCTCAAAATCATATATAGGGACAGACAGAACATATTCTACCACGCTGTTCCAATGCGAGTTAGTGGAATGTAGATTTTTTCCTTCAATACTGAGCACGAGATGAATTATTTACACAATTTTAGCATATGAAATAGTGGTGCTTGCCTGGATTTGAACCCGCAATCATCGGTTAAGATGCAAGCGTTCTAACCACTGAGCCATCTCGGCTTATACTAAAAACACCTCCAGTAAAAGTCTGTCTTCTAAATAAATAATCCAATCAGCGTTTCAAAAATCTGGTCCCACTTTTAATCGTATACCAAGTGACATTATTCATGAACAGGAGCCTGTCAGGAGATGCTCATTTGAATACACTCGGCTGTGAATCTGGCCCGTGACACCGGTTCCATTGTTGCTTGTTACGCCTTCCAATTGGCTGTGTCGTGCCACCTGAATGTACCGTCAAATATGTCTATCGTAAATAATTATGCCTTATCTTTTATATACTTGCTTACTTTTTGTTCACTCTTTTTATATCTATAGATGCACTGTCTGTGCCTTTGTTGTATCTATTCTTCTATTAAGTTAGGTAATCTGATGTGCCTGTATATTTTTATTTACAGAAAGCATCCAAATTTCAGAATTACAATTTGTTATATTTTTGTGACCTCTTTATTTTATTGTGCCAGTTAATTTCTTGGCCATTCAATTCTGTATAAATAATACAAATATATACGTACCTACTTGGGTAATATGTCTCTATATAGTAAAAACTTATAGTTGTTGCTGTCCGGTTTTGAGGTTGAGTGAGCCAGTCAGAAGGTGTGTGATTTCCTCTTAATTTCTAAGGTTGAATTGGCATTGACGATATTATCTGGTCTATTTACCAAGAAACGCACTAGTGGCATTTTAAGTGCACAATAATATTGGGTTATTACTGAAAAACTCATAATAGGAAACCGGCTCTGGTTTTATTGCTACTGGACTGATTTGGGATTTCATCACAGGATTACAGGGTGTTGACTCGAATAAGCCATTATACTGAACGGAGGCATTGACATTCTAGAACCCTTATTAAGGCAAAGCTATGTTACTCAGCACTTACAGAGTATCCCTTGATATTTCTTGAATAAAGTATCGTCAAATAACAGGAAGTCTGTCGAGTATAATAGCATCATATCACTGGTAATCTGATATGGCGGACAATAGTTGTAACTTCTTGTGTGGATAAGTAAGTTTGCAACTTTATCGAATTACATTTTCCCCCTTTCTCTTCAGACACAATGGCAACGCTTTACGTTTCTTAGTGGAACGACAATGGGTATCAAAAAATGTCAAAACAGTATGTCCCGTTTGGTATACAATTTCCGATGAAAAAACGGAATTAGTTATATAGTTACTAAAGTTTCGGGTCGGGATATTTACCATGTTTTTTATTTTTATTCGGTAGAGCTCGATATTTCGACATTATCTACGAATGTCTTGTTCACGAGTCTCGTGATTAATAACTTAAGTAATAAAAATAACCATGTTAATTTAATATCTTATATAGTGTTGTATAAAACAAAAATTACGGAAGGTAAAATACGATACGAGAATTTTAGCCTTGTAATGTCTGTTTTCAGCTAAATTTTTAACCGAATTCAGAAAGAATTATTTTACATAATGAATCGATTTTGATGATATTTTTTGCGTTTCGTTCAGAGAGTACAAGACAAGGGACCCGTCTGAATTTCATTAATATTAAAAATTGTTAAGTTTGTATTTACACCGTATATTCAGACAAATTCGGTCAAAAATTTAATAAAAGTCGAATTTTATTATAAAAAAATTACATTCGTTCATTCAGAAGAAAATATCATTAAAATCACCGGTAAGTATTTAATTTCAGCGTCATTGTAATTAAGCCTAAAATGTTATCTCGCAATGTCATACATTCGGCATGAATATTAAAAGCTCCGCGTCGACGCATGCGCATGCGCAGCGGGAGCCTGTATTAACACCTACTCGCCCACCATGACGCCTCTTGTGATACGAACCAAAAAAACACCGCTGTTTTTATACCCTGTCAATAGGTTTCATAACTTTAAAAGGCTTTATATTGAGGTAAGTTTATAGTTTATTTATGTCTATGTATATATTTTATCCTACATTATGTAAAGGTTTTATATTTCATTAGAGCATTTGTATGCATGTCGCCTATCACATATTTAACAATATAGTACAAATAAAGTTTAACGCAATAAAATAGAAATTAATCAATACAATAGACACAATTTGAATCTCTTTGAGGTTTCATGGCTGGTCACTGTACCAGTGAGGCGGTTTTGTTATTGAATAATAAATAGGTAATGTACGACACAACATACATTACGAATTTTGCCGATGCTACACCTAAGTTGTGTTGTACTATACACATATATGTATAACTATTATTCGCTCCGTATTCTAAAATTAAATCGCAGTTATTATTTAAAAGAGAAAATTATATAATTCAAGCGACATTATTTTTTTATTTCGCTTATTTTATATTAAGAATATGTTAATCCATTTGCTTAATTACTCTTGTAATGAATAATAAGTCAGGCCATTTATATAAAGACTATTTGTTGTCCGCGATTTCGATTTCGCATTTTCATATTTTCTTTCAGGTCTTAGGCATGAAAAGTAGCCCCTTCCTTGAATGATAAGCTCGTTTCATACCACATCAATAATCGTTCAGACAGATAGACATAGTAACTTTCGTATTTATAATATTTGTCAAGATAAAATAATGTATTATTGAATAGTAAGTACATAAGATTTTTATTATTTTTATAAATAGCAAGAACTCAAAGTGCTCTAAAAACTTGAACGCAACAAGTAAATGATATTTTTCGAGAAAAATACGTTTCATTATTTTTCGAATGTTTACAAAACTCCACTTATATTTACGACAAAAATTTCGACTTGTTTCGACGTTACAGTTTTTACGTGAAGAGAGCCGGCATTCCGACCAAATTGTACTGCCTGTGGTGGATGACCATGATTTCTAATTATTGCTTTAATATATTAAAACAAAATACGTATAGAATGACTTTACATTATCGAAAAGACGTAATAATTCTATAAAGTATAAACAAAAAAATATCATTCATAACATTAAAAATATTTATATTAACTAAATAGAATTTAACTTTTAATAAAATTTAGTATATTAACTTTGTAAATTATAGAACTATTCTGTGAGAATAAATTCGAAATTTACCGCACAAAACGGTCTTTAAAATATTGCTTCAAGTTCTAAAGCTTAAACTCTATTCCAACGATAAAAGGAGAAAAATCAAATAAACAAACAGCTAATTGACGCCTTGTCATTGGTCGAGAGCTTGATTACTCTAGTATTTATGATATTTACTATGGATTTGCAAATGGCGTTTTGAACGTCGACGAAACTGTAACCGGAATGTCGGAAGTGAAATTAAAGTGATCCAAGATATATATAGCATTCTTGCCACCATTCCACGCGGTCAAGATTTATACAGTAACTAATTTTAGTTCATATTTGTATATATTTAAGCAATTAATGTTGTTAATTCATAAGTAATAAAAAAAGATTTATTAATCATAAATCTTAGCACGACGAGCAAGCACAAGCCGGCCCCGTTGCCCAGGGTGCACCACGAGGAGGTGACTGACATGCACCCCACTGTAGAATATACCTGAGTTATTAGCAAATCGCATGAAATACATCTTCTAAGGTTTGTTAAGCTTTATACCTACTTCAATTGGAATAGGTTGTAAGTCAGCTTTTAATATTACACGAACGAGACACGAAGTGACTTTTTAAAGAATCACATATTTCGAAGTCTCTTTGTTGATCATATCGTGTGGTCACTATACGCGTCCAGCAAGCGTCCTTGTTTTTGCCACTCTCTGGCAAATTCACTTAATTGTGTCTACGACCCCGGGCCACGTCAAACGCGCGGTAATTGTGCCAGTCTCGTCATCAGCTTTTTGACCACTTCCCGCTAATTCTAATACCGCTGGAATAACATTTGTGGTATGATGATTAGGGGTTTATTGCGTCTGTCCTGTGAGCCATTTCAAGTGTCTAAACTGTTTCGTCCTAAGTCAATCTAAATTGTTCATCGCTCAAAATTAACGATCATAATTATTAGCGATATTTAGCGAGTCTATAGTTAAATCATGTTTCATCTCTTTCTGTCATTATTAATATGACATAAGATAAATAAAATTTTAACAAAAAGAAAAACCGACTTCAAACAAAACACCATTTTAAAACAAATTAATATGCACTCAGAAGTAATAAAAACAATTGCGTATTGAACATATTTTTAGAGTCCTCCTGAGTTAAATGAAATGAAAAATATTAGACTACTTAAAAGTCGATTTACGATTATATATGTAGTTATAATTATTATATAAAAAAAAATACAGACGAATTGATAACCTCCTCCTTCTTGAAGTCGGTTGAAAAAAGAAGACGCTCCATTATTTAACAATTCCCCTTTAAATAATATTTATGGGAGTAGTTAAATATAAATATATATATTTTTATATTACATATTTTAAAGTAGAACTCCGGTGCTATTCTCTTCACTCTAAAGTCTCATGCTCTCTCCATCTTTCTGCTCTGTAAAATTATTTCTTATAATTTTATTGGAAATATTTGATAAGAAAAACACAATGAAGTGCGTGTTTCTACTATAAACAAACTTTCGCCTTTATAATAATAGTAAATTATTTTATACACATGTTATATATTTTCATATGAAATATGTTAAATCTGAGATTATCCCACACATTACGTTAATGTTGACTGGAAGAGATCCCTTTTACAGATTAACCTGCCTTTGTTAATCAAAACAACATTAAGTGTTTTTTAGTTTTAATTTTTTAATGTTAGAGTTATTTTTGTAAGCAATATTAAGTGGCTAAACAAAAAATACTACCAAATTGTATGTGTATACGTAAAAAATAAATTTAACAACTATTATTTATTTGGCTAAATAATCAAATAACGAATTATTGGCTATCGAAATATCGAAATCTTAGCGTTAAAAGAGTTGACTAGAAATGAAGGTGAAGCTTGTATACCCACCGTTGGGAAAGGCCAACTTCTCTCGAGGAAAAGTTTTAGAGTTTAGTCCACCAAGCCGCTGCAAGATATATTATCACATAATAGTTCAAAAGTAGATCTTGCTTTGAACCTACAGCTATGGTCCAGACCACCTGGGCTGGCCTTGGTATGTAAATATATACCAACAGTAACAACATTGCTGAATTTATATAACATTACATGTCTTGGTTGTCAGAAAACATTTTATCTCATCATTCAGCTTTTGTCCTGGACCGTGGTCGTCCCTAAATGGCACCACGGCCGGATCTGTGCCTGCAGCCTTTTTTAAGTTGTCAGTCCACTTAGTATGAGGACTTCCAAATGCTCTTCGATCAAAGCTGTATTCGTCTACATATTTCAATTATTATTTTCTAGATAATCCTTGGATAGCACTTATTTCATTAAAAAAAGGCCTCGATTTTGGGCTCGGGTTCCGTGACAGGACAATAATTATTGTAAAGAACAGCATTGTAAATCTGTTTATTTATAAAGAGCAACTATGCGAGTTTCTTGCCGTTTCTTCTCGCTAGAAACTGCTTTCCGAATTGATGCTAATGTTTAATTATAGACGATACAATTCTTAATTGTGAAATTTACTTGAATAAAATTGATTTGATTTGATTTGAAAAAAGTTTATTTTATGCTATTGGTTGGCGGTCGAGCATGTGGGCCACCTGATGGTAAGTGGTCACCACCGCTCGTAAGACATTGGCGCTGTGAGAAATATTAACCATTCGTTACATCACCAATGCGCCATCAACCTTCGGAACTATGTTGGTATGTCTCTTGTGCCTGTAGTTACACTGGCTCACTCACCCTTCAAACCGGAACACAACTATACCAAGTACTGTTGTTTGGTCGTAGAATATCTGATGAGTGGGTGCTATCTACCCAGACGTCTCGCTAGAGTTAGATTTAAATTCAGCACATTGATTCGAACTGGTTCGTATGGGACATTAAGTCTAGTGAAATTGATATGACTCAGCCAGACTCGCGTAATAAAAACATCGTAAATATTAATTAATTTGGCGCAAGTCGATAGCGGTCGGCGCTCGGTAGTTCGGACTTCGGCGATCGCTTCCTGCACTTTGCATGTACTGTCAATCGCGCCGCCACCCGAGCCATATCTGACGTATTAATTACGATACGCGGCCGACTGTACTTTATGTTCGGCGCAAGTTTATCACTGGAGCGTTTTATTACATATATTTTTATAAGTATTTTTTTTATTTGAAGTCTGTGTAACTTCACACACACACATATACACACAGTTATACGATGGTGGTCACCACCCTTACACATGGACACTATAATAGATATTAACCGTCCTTTCGAAATGTATGAAACTAAATTTTTGTTCTGTTTTCTAATAGTTATACTGGTGCACCAGTAAATTCAAACTCAAACCAAGATATACTTTATTTAAGTAGCCTTTTACAAACACCTTTTCAAAAGTTACTCTTTTTCACTCCTTAAAAATACAAAAGCATATTAGTTAAATAGTATATATAAATATACATACATATATAATATATCCTGCCTGGAAAAAATATTGACTCCACGCTTTTTTATCATCTGTATAATCATGTATGGAATAAAATGCCTTCTTTAACAATGTATATTTTACAAATGATTTGAATTTATGAAACGGAAAAGTAACAAAATAAATATGTAACTTTCAATGCTTACGGTATGACGATATTTTAAAATATGAAGAGAAAGTGGTACCTAACTAACTATCGATTAAAAACAATATCAATCAGCCGAGACAAATATAAAATTAATTTATCTCCAAAGCACCTTTCCAAAAATACAATTAAGCTATAAATTAAAGTATGCGATCAAAACCGGGAAGTAATAATTATTTAAAGTAATCTAAATATGTCCGATAATCTCACAATATTGCTCAATTATTTACGATAGCGCTGACGAATCATTATAAGGACTTAGTCGGAAGCATCATTGAATTCCTTATCAACGAATTCTTGCGATAATATTTGCTGACATCTCTTATCGAAAGTACTTTTAAATCATTAAATTTATTTTTAAACCCGCATTGGAAGAGCGTTTTGGAATATGTTCCAAATTTCTCCTCAAAGGCCTCAGCACAGCGGTGGGAAATTTACAGGCTGTTGTTGTTGTTGTTTTTTGTAATAAATAATAATTAAGCTATTTACTGTAAGAAATGTAGTTTCCCAAATTTTTATCCAATAATAGTTATTCAATATAACAAAATAATATTAAAAAAATAGTTGTTTATTGCCCGTGGTTTCGCTCGAGTTTTAAATGTTGATAGTCAGTTGTTAGTGTTGCAAAAATATCACTCTTTGTAGTTCTTGGTTGTTTTTACCTATAGTAAAAAAATAGTAAAACAACAGCCCGTGAATTTTCCACTGCTGGGCTAAGGCCTCCTCTCCCATTAAGGAGAGGGTTTTGGAACATTTGGCAGATTTTAGATGAAATTAGACATGCAGGTTTCCTCACGATGTTTTCCTTCACCGCCGAGTACGAGATGAATTATAAACACAAATTAAGCTCATACAGATATATATGTATATAGTGGTGTTTGCCTGAGTTTGAACCCAAAACCATCGGTTAAGATGCACCCGTTCTAACCAATGGACCATTTTAGCTTTTACCTATTTTAATCAAATTCGGTTTAATGGGTTAGCCATCAAAGATATATAGACAGGTAGAGTTGCTTTCCCATTTATAATACTAGTATATAATTAATATATAGTAGTAGAGACATTTAATTGAGGCACAATGTATCTGTAGTTACGACAAGCCACATTTCACGCCCTCCAGATTGATAACGAGCTTATATCTCAAAGCTTAAGGAGTTGATGGATATCCAAACCTCAATAGATTATTCGAGAGAATTTATTTAATTTTACATAGAATCCATCGTATGTATTGATTAAAGTTATATATTATGTTATACAAGAATGCCATAGTTTATGGTACATTTGAGCAGAGTTGGCTCAATGGTACAAAACCGACAATTGCGGGTTCAAGCCCAAGTAAACGACACTGAATTTTCATGGGCTTATAATTCATCTTGTGGTCAACGGCGAAGAAAAATATTGTGAGGAATATGTTTGACTTTGACGTTGACACCAACCCGCATTGGAACAGCGTGGTGGTATATTGCATAAACCTTCTCCTCAAAGTCAGATGCCGTAGCTCAGCAGTGGAGAATTTACAGGCTGTACAAATTGTATGGTACGATTCGGCAGCAGATCTTAGAATATAAATAAAAAAATGCAAAGCTTGTCATGTATAACAGCTTATATCTTAGTTTTTTGTAATATGTGTAAAATAGTATGGATGCTGGATGCGCGGTATTTGATTTAACCAATGATTGCTTACAATGCTATAGTTGAATGTTAGATGGTACCAACGCATTTTCCAGTAGACATACACGACGGTTAATAATAATTAATCTTGTGAAGTGACCAAATGAGCACCACAGATCTGTCCACCGACATAAATAATCAAAATAAAATACGTAATATAAAGACGATTAATATGAATAGCAGACTTATTTTCATTAAACTCTAATCAATACCTAGTTTTACAGTTGCGACAAAAAACTTTTGCACATTAATGTAATAAAAAAGTATATTAAAAATAATAAATAATCGTGTTTTTTTTCTAAACTCGGACCACAATCATCACCCACCAGTCCACGCATGCGTCCTTAATTAGGCATTCCGTTCTCGTCCGGGCTGCGTACGCGCTGCCCGGCGGCGCCTTTGACTCTCGATCAGGCGTCCCGCTCACACAATGCAACTATTCATACAAACAACCACTATAAAAACAACCTTCCTTGTCTTTCAACATGAAACGATGTCCCTACGATTTACAGGTCCACCTATAATGGTCAAGACAACGGACCGAGATGCGAAGATTATTTTGCGGTTTTTTATCTTGATGGGTGGAAATAGAGTTGCTTTTGCATTGTACTGTTTATATATTAAAGGTGTTATTGGAGTGATGTAATGAAGGGGCCTAATTGTGTATTCTACTTGGGATGCATGGGAGATAAACGAATATGCGATAAAAGCCATAGGTAGGCTCTTTTGCAGGTCTTCCGGTATTGTGATCTAGGGGTTGCGGTCAATAACCAGTATACTTCTCTAATATACCTTTTATAATTAACTTGATATGAGTAACATAACAAAGTAAGCTAAGTGAAAGTTCAACAACCTTAAAGAGAGTTAGTCAGAGTAAAAGCTAATTACAATTGTATAAATTAATCGAGCTGCTCCAATTCCTTTCGATCCGTACTAAAATCCCGGACATCCAATCGCCCAACACTTTTATCGTAGTAATTTAAAAAAAAAATAATCCTTCCCCACGGGCATATACACTTAATTTAATCTGTGCATCATTGTCTCGCTCTCTCTGTTATAGTGGAGCTACAAAATGACTCCCACTGATTGCGTTGAGTTGCACGAATTAGGCACCTTTCCTTTTTTTACTTCGTAATGCCATGTTCATGCGTTCAAAGTTTTATCGAAACATATGCGCGTTTAGAACGCACCGGCCGCGGCCGACCGGTTCCATGCCTCTGCCTTTGAGCCGCGCCGCGTTCGAAATTTGAATCAGTCCGCTACGAACTCCGTTCAAGGAAGGACGTGCGCTCATTTAAAAGACGTTCCGTAAACTTTATACGATAGTGTTTGTGTTTTTATGACTGAATAGTTTTAATATGAATGAAAATATATACATTATATTGTATTTATTAACTGTGAAACAATGATGGGTCGGTTTTTGTGTTTTTTTCTCCTGGTTTGGATGGTTGCCGCTGACCAGGAGGAGGTCGAAGGTGGAAAATGCGAGAGGATTAAGCTATCTCAGTGCCAGGACCTTGGTTACAACTGGACAGCTATGCCTAATCTAATGGGACACGGAGACCAGAAGGAAGCTGAAGAAGCGGTAAGTTGTACCAAGATTTTATAATTAAAGAATGTTAGACATTACGATTTTCTTAAATGATTTTTTTAATGACTATATTTATACTATTATTTCTAATAAAAATAATCATAAAGGTACATATAGCAAGGTATTCAATTTGCAATTTGAAGTGTTCTGTAATATAGTTAGAATACATTTTAATAAAACTAAGAGGTTCTCTATTATTTAACGCTAACCTCCTTGCTTGTTATGAAACATAGTTATGTATACGTAAATGCCTAGATGTTATACGTAACTAAAATTTAGTTAATTACAAACAAATCGTTTATATTTCACTCATCGATAAACGTTATCAGAGAAAAATTTTACCGACGTATAATTCGTTTGATGAATTGACGTCTTAATTGAAATTCCATTCTATCGAACTATTTTACATTTTTCTCAGTAAAATGACGGCGCTGAATTAGGTTTTCAAAATATAAATCTGTTTTGTTTGACACTTGGTATATTTTAGATTCTTATAAGATTAAAATATGAAGAATTACTTCATAAAAAGTTGCACTCACTTGCACTAATAATAATTAACCTCACTAGTTAACAAAAATATTTAATTATATCTATACCAACGCAAGCGCAATAAATTGTGCAAATATTTTTATCTCCCACCAAAAAGTTTCAATGCAAGAATCGGGTCGCGTTTCATGGTAGGGGAGGCAACTTATTGCTTGGTAAGGGTTACGAGTGACAGATGAATAGATTTAACGACTTGTTAATATTATCTGTTACAATGCAGGGTTTGAGGGGTTACTATTTGATTTCGCTACTGTGTATGTTCAACAGGGTATTTCGAGATAAGCTCTCGTCTATTCACACGAGAATTTTATGTTAATGTTTGTAATTAATTGATACGATATTTAAAAGCGGAAATATTAAGCTGATTGCGTTGCATCTTTGCTTCATATTTGACTTTTTGTATATTTTAATTAAAAAATTAACGCCAATTAACATTCCTTCTCTCTCGGTTTCATTAAAAGTAATTTAGGTTATTAAATGTTGTTATTTTTTTGCGACGACTGTTTTATTATTTTGAATAAATTATAAATTTAATTGAAGCCGCTTCAAAGCGCCGGCCGCGCTGACTGACATTTTACTTCCAACTAAATATTAAATGTCTGTGCATTTTAGCGTTGATAAACATTTTTCATGTAATCATGTTACTCGTGTAAACATCTAGTATGGCGATTTAGCGAAACATCAAAGATTCCTTTTTGTTAGCGATATATTAGCAATTCAAGACGTCAGTTTACACCATGAGAATTTGGCATGCTAATGGTGTCATATAAACATAATTCAAGAATACGTACCGACGTAATTCTGGGTATTATGTATTGTTACAACTAAAACAACCTTTGGGTGATATTGATGTTCTGTGTTGCTATATATAAATATGCTTTTTAAATTTAGAAATTAAAGCGTTTTGTCGGTTATAAAAATATTTGATATTTGCTAATTTACGTTTAAAATGTGTGAAATAAATCGTAAAATAACTTGTTTTACTATTTATTTCATTATGCTATTTAATTTGTCAACGTCACTGTCAAATTAAAAATAAAAAACAAATTAAAAATTGGAAAAAATAAATAAAAATAACAAATTATTTGGATTTGAAAACAATGTGTATTTCTACAAAGAATCATACATACACATACACATACGTGCACACACACAATTTAACTAATCTGTAACCACTAGGATTAAAATATACAATCAAATTTTTGTAGCATTTAACTATGACTATAAATTAAATCAAAACTATTTAAAGTATGTGTGATCTAGTAACATATATTATATAAACGGATCTCATAGTATTTTTAAAAATAGAAATAAAGAATTTGTTCTTAATTTAAATCGATAAGATGATGTGCACTCGCCTAAAGGGTTATTCGGACTTAGTCGTCCGTCCGATCGTTTTGATTGAGTCTGGATAGCAGAGTTCAAAGACGCCGCATCGCAGCCTCGAACAGGTTGCCGGCGATCACGGATCCATTATTAAGGGCTTTTAAAGTCGAATCAATAACGTTCTTTAATAGTAATTTTTGTATCGATTTAATTTCAACGCTGAATTAAAATTGTATTTCATCTGATTTGATGTTTGCAATTAAAAATTCAAATTTACGATCGGAGGTGATTCTTAAAATGTTTTATTGGG
The DNA here is from genome assembly GCF_905220365.1 of Vanessa cardui. NCBI lineage: Eukaryota > Metazoa > Arthropoda > Insecta > Lepidoptera > Nymphalidae > Vanessa > Vanessa cardui. Next base: position 11,723,142 of record NC_061139.1, read on the forward strand.
TTTTAATTGGTATTGAAATGAAATCGCGGCTTAGAATTTTAGAATTAATATCTGAGACTTGTTTTTTTTTCTTAATTATCATGTTAAAACTCAAGCTTGCAAGCTTATGTTCGGATTATTTCTGAAACGTAAAAAATATTTAAAGACGAAACACATCCGCTTAAGATGAACTACGCAAAATTAAGTCAAAACTGGTGCTTGGAGGATTTGAAGCCTCGATCGTTAGCAATGAATGTCCATTCTTATACGACTTCAAAAAAATGCCTACATGCTTCCAATATATCTAGTTCAGTACTGAAGTTAATTTGTGCACTTTGTAGCTTTATTGAACTCTATAAACAATAAGGTAACACTCAACTTTTTATAAGATGATATGTGTTTACTTGGTGGTAGGGTTTTGTGTCAGTCCGTTTAGGTGGGTACTAGGTGGGTGGGTTATAGATTCCATCACTTAATACATAATATTGTTGTGAGGCAGTATAATTAGGCCCCCAAAGATGGTGGAGCATTAGCGATTTAATATATGGTAAATATTTCATACAACGTAAATATATAAGTGCGATGACCATCAGGTTGCTCATTTGCCAAACTTATAAAATTATTAAAAAAAAAACAAAGTAAAACCTCTTTCGTTGTCGATTAAAAACAATAAGAGATCGATGGAAATAGTTAACGTTCTAATTTCAAGTGTTCGGTATAAACTAGCGTTATTTCATACACTATATCGACGGCGGTATCTCGTACGCGGGCAAACATTTATTTTTATTTATATTCGTTATCATACTTAAGTGTCGATGTGTATCGCTAATGCCAGATAACGCGGGCATCACAGGCGCCGATTGATATGCGCATATAAAAGATAATATACTAAGGTTTGTTCAATTTCGCTAAGCCACATCAGTTAACACTGGCCGGTTATTTCAATAATCGTAGTTATAATGTTTATTTGAAACAAAAAAAAAAATAATCATCGATTTTTTTTATTATTTATATATTTATTTGATATACGAGGCAAACATTCTAATGTAGAGATTCTAGTGCAATAGTTAAATAAATAAATATTGGACAACATCACATAAATTACTCTGATCCCATTGCACTTGTTAGCTAAAGCACTTGTGTTATGGAAAATCAGAAGTGACGACGGCACCACAAACAACCAGAACATAGAAAACTAATGAATTTTCTACATCGACTTGGCCAGGAATCCGGGACCTCGGAGTGGCGTACCCATGAAAACGGGTGTATACTCTACTCGACCATGAAGGTCGTCAATATTAATAGTTATCTGAGTTCAAAATCGCTCTCATCCTCTTCCATACTTCTCTGTCAGACGTCATCTCGCAAGTAACATTATTTCTAAAAATTATCTTTCACACAAATATAGCAGCATAGACAATGAAACTCCAAAAATATATTTTACGTATCATTCATATCAAAGAAAAACACCATAACTATTCTAGCTGTATTTGCCTCTTGTCATTACACTGGCTCGCTCATCCTACAAACCAGAAGCAATTTAAAATGTTATTTGGCGGTATTATTGATGAGTGTTTGAGACAGGTGGTCTGCACAAAGTAATATCGCCGGTATTATACAGCTTAAGTAACATGCTAGTTAGTAATTAAATTCCTAAATCTGTTAATGATAATGATAATTATAAAAACTTTACACACGCGTGCGAATTCGAGCAAATTAAAAACAATATTTCATATATTCGTTAATTACCCAATACCTTGTAAATATTTTATGTCAAAAGCCGGTTTCGTATTAATTAATTCAATAATACATATATGCAAATATACGAAAAGCAAATACCTAATAGTGAGTCATCGCGAAATGTTTTTAATTATTATGTTTACAAAATAGCTATAGTTCATAAAAAAATTCATTAAATTCGGTACCATGGGTGTGAATTAGATAACAGATAGAGTTACTTTCGTATTTATAAAGAAATGTATCGATAAAATATTTAAAAAAAACTCACAAAGAGTCTTTATTATGTTGTAAAAATGAACAAGAAAATCGATGAAACTATATTTAAAAATTCGATCGTAAAATGTCAGTCAGTAATTTGCAACATTGATTATAACAACTACAATACTTAGGTACAGGGTATAGCAGAAAGAAATATTACCTAAAGACTGTTTTCAACCTCATTTTACAACCGAGGCGGGTATCAAATTAGCCTTAAGACTCGACCCTTTCTTATGAATTAATTCGAAACCGTTCACAGAAATGTTCTGAATAACTGACACTAAAATAGTATGTTTAATCGTAATTTCTATTAAAAATGTAAACTCAGCAACGAATCGTTTCTATCAAATTATATTTGACTAGCGACCTGCCCCGTCTTCGCTCAGGTACTTTATATTTATCGTTAAATTATGACGAGATTACATAAAATCTTTATAAACTGTAGCCTATTTGTTATTCTGATGTGTAACCTATATCACTGTAAAATTTAATCCGAATCTGTCTAGCAGTTATTTTGTGAAATAGTAACAAATATAAATACATCTATCCTCAAAAACTTTCGTATTTATAATATTAGTAGGATAGGATTAGTAGGACTACAAATCTGCCTCGAATTTAAGTATTGAAAGATTTTTGATGCAAATTATTTTCATACGTTTTATCAGCAGATTCAGTATATAATAAAATAATATGACTTAGTTTGAGGTATCAGACTAATTTTAATTAGTTATCTTAAAGGTTAATGTTTATACCGGGTAGGACTCACGCATCTAGTACCTTATATAAGTAATCTGAATTGAATGAATAAAAAATTATAGACCTATATAAGTTTGTTTAAATATAGATAACGTTAACTGAAGCGATAAGAACGCACTCAATACGTTTCATTAAGTTATAAAATTTATCTATTATTTTATTGTTGTCGACATATATTATTTAAATATTGCCATACATTTTATATGACAGTATTTTGAACGCAAGTCGTGTTAATTTTGATTCTTCGTAGATGGCACTTACGTATTTGGGTCAACTAATATATATTAGAATACTAGCGTGAAGTATGAATATATTTACAAATTAACTTAAAATGTGCTTACGATTGTTATACAACCTCTTACCTCTTTGTTTCCAAAAAAATCAATATTAAAATAAACTTTATTCAAGTGGGCTTTTACAAACACATTTGAATCGTCCATTAATTAAGTGAAGCTACCACCGGTTGGGAAAGTAGATTCTACCGAGAAGAACCGGCAAGAAACTCAGTAGTTACTTTGAAATTACTAAGAAGCCTGTGTCCTTTTCCAGGCTCTAGATTATTTTATTTCAATCAATCCAGTAGTTTTGGCGTGAAAGCGAGACAGACAGACAGATATACTGAGTTACTTTGGCATTTATAATATTAGTATGGATTGCGATTGAAGCTTAAAGTTTTCTACAGTCCTTATCACTTGTGAGATAGAACCAATGATATTCTAATAAACAGATATGTTATATCCATACTAAACAACAGAAAAAAGTGTCTATCAAGGATAGCTTGATAAAAACAATAAGTAAAAGGGATAACTAGATGTTATAATTACGCAAAATTACTACGTAATTATGATGTATTATAACGTATTACTACGTAAAACAACTAAAGGCAAACGTCCTAATTAGGACGTTTTCTAGTCTTCACTTTTTGCGCGTTAATAACATACCTATCTGTTTACTACAACATCATTGGATAGAACAGAATGTGGACTGCTTTTATTTGTTCTTTATTACTGAAATTTTGAAGAACAGTTAATTTCATTTTTGCGCAGAAGTTTCAATTTGTTACCGTTGTTGAGATCTGGAACAACACGTTTTGTTGCCGTAACAATATTTTTTTAAACACGACTTCATGTAGGGTCATCGCTCATGAAAACCGAAAATATAATCATGATTGTAGAGATTTCATCTAAATTACGGGATGATGAGTAACAATATTATTTATTTTAAAACAATAGTATTAAAAGATGTTTACTTAATTGAAAAATAGCAGAGTCATTATATTGATCTATTTTATTTTTATAAGTCATAACTTATTCATAAAACAAATATCCGTCAATTAACAATTAATACATAAAAATAGTGAATATTTTTAACATATAAAATATTTTTTTATTTTCATAATTTTTGTAGTGCCAACCCTAACGTATAGGATACACGTATATGCATCATAAGCGTTTTTATGTTCATGTAATTACGGCTTAATATCGCTTGTAAGCCTGGCTAGGAAAAAATCGTGAAATCTTCGTAGTCGGTACAAAATCGACCTTTATCTCCGATCATACGCTAGTAGTGGGCCGGTCCATTCACGAGTAATAATCTTATGATGAGAGGTCATTGAACTTGAAGTAAAAATATATATCTCCTAGATTTTTTTTACAGATTATAAATACAATAAGAGAACTTAAGAACCGTTGCTAAAATATATTAGCTGTTAATTCAATTAGTGAGCTCATAGAAAGCGTGATCCATGCGAATGAAACGATCGTCTTTTGACTCTAAATCTTTATCATAGTGAAAATTGTAAATCATTTAAAAATTATAACACTTATTTCTTTTTTAAAAAGTTAAATAAATTTTTTGCAATTTTTTTTTAATAAAAATTGAATGTTAACAGATTCAAAATATAATTACGAAATAAAAATTGTCATTTTTATTTAATACAATTTTGAGGTTGATTACCATTTGTTATATTAAATTAGTAATATTAGACTACAGATACCACTAATTAATAATTTATTCACAAATCATTTTTTAATTCTTAGTCACTCAGGCTCATTTGTGTGCTGGTAATTTCTATTCATTACAATTTTTCATGTTGGCAATCCTATATAAATAAGTTCGTTTTTTAAGGAAATAATTTGTATAAAGTTTACGCTGACAAATCACATCGTACTTATGAGTGTTGCATTCAATTCTTGTTTAATTTTATCTGTCATAATAAAGATAACAGACAGCTGATTGAAACTGAACGAATGACTTTTTCTTTACACTCAAATATTTACAGGCGTGACGTCATTTTCATAGGTTTTGGTGTAACGATTATTTAATTGAGTATAATGTGCCTTTATGTTATTATTTCCACATGACACAATTACTTATTATTATAACACTTGTATATTGCATTAATATATTTTTTATAAGAATTTAATGTTCAAAGTAAATCTGAATAAACATTGTATGAATTTTAGTAATTTGATTTAAATTTGTTACCATTTATATAAACGTCAAATCTGTAACTTACTTATAAAAGACTAAATAAATTTAGTTCAAGGTAAAAACTATATAATATAAACAGATTATCGAATCGCTTGTCATTTTAGACATTATCGTTTGTTTGATTAATAAGGCATATAAAAATATACAATAAAATGATATTAAATATAATTACCGTAATATACATCATTTTGGACATTTGAAACAGGTGTCAAGCGAACCAATTTGGTGGTACGCCATCATTGCTCACTTTATCTATATTAAAAAAAAATAACCATAGACAACGCATCATAAACTCTCGTATTTCAGAAGTTATGTCTCTGGAATGACATACTAGTCAATCTATAACATGAAAAAAAAATTGAGTTTGCTTATTCTTGTTTTTTATACAGATAAAAAATATAGAGTAACGTACGTTAAATGATTAATTTACGTGCTTCAATGACAGTGATATGATCTGTATCAGTTATCGACGCTATTAATTGAAACTATGATAACGGTAAAAGTGATATAGATAACGTTGGAATCTGATAAAGCATCGAATTCGGCTTTTATTCAATCTAGATGAGATAATTGTTAATCATTATTGATCTGATAAACGGGAGGCTCGGACTTATAACTCTTTGGATTTTTGTGTCGTAAAACATTTTTATAATAAAACGTAATATCGAATTGTAAATTATAGTTCTTGTTTTAGAGTTAGAGAGTTGAGATGGCCCAGTGGTTAGAACGCGTGCATCATAACCGATGATTGCGGGTTCAAACCTAGGCAAGCACCGCTGATTCCTGTGCTTAATATGTCTTTATAATTCATCACGTGCTCAGCAGTGAAGGAAACCTGCATGTGACAAATTTCATAGAAATTCTGCTATATGTGTATTCCACCAACCCGCATTGGAGCAGCGCGGTGAACTATGTTCCAAACCTCCTCAAAGGGAGAGGAGGCCTGTAGCACAGCAGTGGGAATTTACAGGCTGTTATTGTTGTAAAGATTTTCGATCGTTAAAATCCATGAATTTTCACTAAATACCCTTTTCGTTTCAATGCCGTTATACACGAAGCAATAAACGTTCAATCCTTTTACTTTAAACTTCAAAACAATAGTCCGCCGTTTACGCAACACCGTTTCCTATTATTAATAATATTTGTTATGAACAATAGATTTCATATGCAACAATAAAACAATGTAACTCGAAAACACAACTCCATAACCCATTTCTCGCAGGCGGTGTCTTTGTTACGTTTTTAGAGGTGTTATTTCGTCTTGGGAACCTATCATTAAGACAGGTATGAGATAATAAGGAACAAAGGGGCCTTTGTGGGGGCATGTTTTTAACACCCGAATACTGTAAGGATGTATAAAAAGTGCTATAGATACTTTAAAAACGTATGATATTATTTATTTTTTTTTAATATCATTTTAGGGAGTGTTTTTAGATATGTGCCGTGGTCTATGGGCAGATATAAATCTTAGTATTATTATTTATATTTATACTATGAAGATTATAATCCTTATTTACATAACTTTATAAATATGCTATGTAAAATAAAAAAAATAAAAGCAATTACTGCACAAATGAAAAGCAAAAAACTAAAAAGAAAGTAAAAGTAAGACTACCATCGGTCTGAAATATTAAAAATTAATTTTGAATTAACAAATGAAATTATTTTATATTTTATAACGAAAGTAACTCGCAACAATCATCAATAACCTCGCTTCCTGCTCTCGCGCACGTAAAAGTGTAATTTCAAATCCATTTCTGACGATTTCGGGCCTAGCCCGCGGCGCCTGCGCAGACGAAACGGCAAAAAGGACCCAGAAGAGCTACAAATTGCCCCTCTAATTACAGCAGGTAGGCGGACGGACAAAGCCGATGGTTTTTTACTAAAAAAAGTGCTAAGTTATTTAAAAACTGGTTCCAGTAACCATAAAATACACCGGCGTGTTCTCCGCCATGAATTAAAGGTGTTCAAATTTATATTAAGCTATTTTCAGATGAATTTATAGGTGTGAGCTGATGCCATATCGGGGTGTCGTGTACCGTTTTTGTACAGTAATTGCACATCCAGCTGTAAGTTTTTGTATGATGTTATTATCGCCTTTCTATGTACGTAGGTAACCGAGTTATGTAACGGACGATAAATTCATTAAAGTACTTTTTACAAAGAACGTGACTAAATTATTAATAGTTGATTTTCCGAAATATTTCAGTGTTTAATTAATAATTGTATCGTAATGTTACTGGCCGCAAATGTCTCATAAACTGTGCGAAAGCCTCCTTTCCTTTTAAGGACTAGGTGCTTATACCCACGCTGTTCCAAAGTGGGTTGGACATGCAGGTGTCCTGGCAATGTTTACAAAATTCAGTTCTTGCAACCACAATGATCACCTAAAATTGACAGTATGTTTTGACCACTAGGCCACTTCGGCTAAATTCGTTTGTAAGCGTAATAGTTCTTCTGAGAAGGCATACATTATTAATGTTATTGCTATCGAAAGTCGCCTGTCATTTAAAAATAAACATCAAACCGATTAAACCATTTATAACATGTACGTTTAATGAATACATGTATAAATACTTTATACGGTAATTGCAATGATATGTTATAAAGTCTCGGTAGGAGGGAGGGGGGGCGTCGGCGCGATCAAAGCGATACCGCCCGATGCGCGCGCGCAGTTTTTATTTTATCTGCGGTCCAACGACCCGGCGATGTAGTATGGCGATTACGTTTTTGCATTGTTGAGAATCAAGTATTTTATTAAGTATATCTTATATCTAGTCTTTATCGACTTGTAGATTATATTATATGGATGCGTGTAACTTTGAAAGTTTTTCACGATTAAATGTTTGTTAACATAAAAGAAATGTTCCAAATTCAAATAACAAATACGAACTAAAAATCAACAACTACAGCCTGTAAATTTCTTACTTATGGGTTAAGGCCTCTTTCTTTGAGGAGGAGGTTTGGAACATATTCCAAACTAAAAATCGTTATTACCTTACAAAAAAATTAATTAAACAATTATTAATTAGATACGAAAGTAGCCTTTCTTTAAACAATCAATCTCTAAACGTTTTGTAAGACATTTTGTGCATTCGAAAATTTTTAAGTTAAAATTCATATTTAAAACGTTTTACGAAAACACATGCGTAATCACAGAATGTTTTGAAAGCGTTAACGACATGTAATCCACTATTTTCTATCGGTCGTTAAAGCAATAAATTCTAAATGAAACCTCAAAATCTTGACTAATTGCTACCAACGTAATGCCCTCACTAATCGACCAAAAATGACTCCGCCATTAAGGTGAGGCTACACAGTCAATTAAATTTAATATTATGCTTTTTTTTACGGAATATCTAACTATGATAATTGGTTTTTATAATGTAATAAGTGTTTTGTAAATCGTTAATTTACTTTTTAATGTAATTTATTCAAATTTCCTACAATTAAATGTTAAATGATTAAAAAAATATTTTTTTAATAGTTTTTTTTTGTAATGGCAATGAAATAATCATATGTCATTTATTGGCTGAATGGTGATTAAAAAAATAATACCTTAATTGTTTAAGTTGTAAATATTAGTTAAATAATTACTCCTACATTCAATGGGCATTAAATACTAGAAAAAAATAATAATTGTTTCAACTTATTCCCTCTGTGATACTTATAAAAACAACAAAAAATAATAACTAGAAAATGCGCTATGAATTAACATTTAAGTGTTTGTTTATTGCTGAAATGTCAATAATTATTAGTAATTATAAAAGTACGCTCGCAAATGACAAGACTCCGTTATATAGGTTGCGTTGAGGTCACGTGACTCGCATATTAAAACCGATCAATATACGAGATGCTAGGGTATTGTATAACGTTTGTTCGTCGTCCGTTAAAAAGGTTTATATACCAAAGTAAATAAAACTAAGTTTGTACTTATTTCTCTGTCTTAATAATTAAATATATAACGAGGAGTTGGGCATCTCGTTATCAGACATGATATTTAAAGGAGTTAGTTAGTTATCAAAAATATTAGTCTAATCTTTGACGTTCGTAATAGTTCTCTTTCGATTCTCACTGAAAAATTTTAAATGATTAAAAATAAAAATAAATCCTAATTAAACTTTTTGGTGCTTTAACATATATAAATTATAATTTTTATGACCACATACTTTTATAATACTATTTAAAATTGACGAATAGAGAATTGGTATAATTTAACATGTTATATTGTAATATAATTAACAACTATTAATTTTTTAACGGTACAAAAAGGCTGGCTGTTTTTTTAAAAAAATTGATAATTCAAAAACTTCGCTTCGCCTTAAGAATCTGTCTTACGTACATTTGGGCTTTCGGTTCGTGGAATGCTGACCAATTATACATTATCCCGAGTTCGATTCCCGGATCCGACACGCTCGCTGTGGGCTCAGCGTGGATAATGCGATACATTGTGGTCCAGACTACAGACCACTGTCCATAAAACCTCTTTCGTAACAAAAGCGTGTTACATGCGCTTCTGAGAAAGGAATAAATTTAATCTCATTGGTTAATATTACTATCATGATTTACGTCAGGTTCAAATAGATGAATGGAAAGTGGCCAGGGCTTAACTAAATAATTTTATATCTAGAAATTTCTAGATAAGAAAAGTAAAATAAATAAAATACTTGACTGTAAAATATGAGACAACATCACATACATTACTCTGATCCCAATGTAAGTAGCTAATGCACTTGTGTTATGGAATATCAGAAGTAACGACGGTACCAAAAATATCCAGACTCAAGACAACATAGAAAACTAATGGTAATCTACATCGACTCGGCCGGGAATCGAATCCGGGACCTTGGAGTGGCGTACCCATGAAACCGGTGTACAGCCCACTCGACCACGGAGGACTGTAATGTTTGTTAAATTAATAATTGTAATTATAATAAAGGCTTGTAAATTTCCCAGTGCTGGGCAATTACAGCCTGGCTTGTGTGCTTGTGCCTCAAAATGGAACAGTTCACAGGTTAAAGTTACAAACTGTGCTATCCTAAAAATAGCTCGAGAAGTCTGCATTAAAATCATTACATAGTACAAAAGTTGCTTATTGCTGTTTGTCCCTATGTATGCTTAGATCTTTCAAATTACGCAACGCATTTAGATGCGGTTTTTTAATAGTGATTCGGGAGGGAGGTTTTTGTATATAATACGTGGATAATATAGTAGTTAAATACTGATAATGCTAAAAGATTCTTAGTGTATTTAGTGTCGAATTGTACCCGTGCGAAGCCGGGTCGTGCTAGTCTATTTATAAAACAAAAAACAAACCTAAATAAAAACTTACAGTAATGTAATACACGTCATCATGTATTTATTATATATATAAATGCATACCTACATATTATATGTATGTTATAACAATATACATTATAAAGAAGTATATCTTTGCTGTCAACATGCTCGCAGCGGTCAGGCATGAATGGCCGGCCTCTTTGTCGATCCGTCTGTTAATAAATTAACTTTTTATATTTCGTCCTTATCCAACTGTGACTTGATGCAACTTGATGTTCAATTTTTACTTTTAAATTGAAGTAAATTTAAATTTCATTATAATTTACGTTCGATCGAGTAGCGAATTTAAATTTTTATGTGTATTTAATAAGCCCGTAAATGGTGGTGAGTGCGGTATTGGAAGGAAATTAATGCGTTTCGGTTTTACGCAAAGATACTTTTTTCTTCGAGACGTTTTATCATGAACACTATTTTGTATTTTTTTTAAATTCGCTTATTTAATGTCTATGTTGCTTTTTGATAGATGCTTCATATTTTAAACTAGCGCAACGTCCCGGCTTCACACGGGTGCATATAAGCTTTTTTCAATATTTTTACCTTTTATTTATACCTTTTTTATGTTCGACATGTTTAACAATTCGTTTTATACCAACTTATCTATACAAAAACCTTAATAAATTATATACCCAAACCTTCCTTATGTATTCCTCTGTCTACAAGTGAAAACCTCATGAAAATCCGTTCAGTAGTTTCAGAGTTTATTGCGAACATACATACAGACACATGTGGTCGGAGACTTTGTTTTATTATATGTAGTGATACTCTTTATTCAAATAGGCTCTTATTGACGCTTCGGTCTTGTTTACGGGATAAAATTGAATGTAAATTCTACTGAGAAGAACCCATACAACGAATAGTTATTCTTTTTCTTCTTGATATACACATTTGAACTATAAATAAAATTAAATTTATACCCTCTGTATGTTAATCAACCTTTTTTAACACATATACTCTTCTATTGCATAATGATAGCCTTATTTATAAGTTTTTCTTTTAATTTAAGATTTATTGTTAATATATTTAAAAATGATGAAAAGAGGTCTGAGTCTTGCTGGTTTTTCTCGGTAGAGTTTACTTTTTAAGCGATGGTAGGTTTACATTTAATTTTGTTTGTGTGGAGGAGTAAACTATAACTAACTAACTATAACGAATGATCCAATTTTAAATTATTTTTTCATTGGTATTTAGCTATTCTTGCTAAGGTTATAGGATATTAATTATATTGACATTATATGATTATCTTTGTATGAAAATTGCACACATGCAAAGAGGGGTCGGGAAATAAATACATAAATATTTTCCTCGTGGTTATTTCGTAAAAGAAGTAAGGTTTGACTCGTACGTTGGAAAAATTCTCTTTAGTAATGATTTGACTAAATTTTTTGAACGTTTTCTACTATTAAAAAAATTTAATTGTCTTTACTAATATTATAAAAGCGAATTTATCTCTTCTGGACTGAAACCAAAATCAAAATATACTTTCAAGTAGGATTTTATAAGCACTTTTGAATCGTCATTTATTTACTATATTAAGTGACGGTACCGGATCGGAAAGTAGATTCTGCCGAGAACCGGCAAGACTCAATGATACATGGAATCCTTCCTTGGAGTTCAAACTAGCTTCGATCAAATTTTCATCAAAATCGATTAAATAATTTTGCCTTGAGCAATAGATAGTTACTTTCGCAATTATAATTAGTATTGATTAGTTTTGATACTAGTCACTAAGTACTTTCATCGTGTGCGTGGTATTTGTGACTTTCATTTCCTTATCATTGATATCAGTTAATGAAGATTTGAAAGCCAGTCTCAATACATCACGTGACGTTGGGACGAGATGTTATCTGCACTACATCCCCCTTGAATGAATAGCGGTTATTGTTACACGATGCTTTGTTTCCCTCTTTCCTATGACGAATCACTAATGACAGAAAGAGAGAGAAATCGTGTTTTATTTTTAGATCGGAATCGTACTTTCTTTTTTATTACATTTCAAAGATGACTTCCGCGTCGGAATGGCATTGCATCGAATGATTTCGAATCAGTAATTACTTTGTTTTTTATATCTTTTATACATAATGAAACTGTAACAAGTTGTCTGTCTGTATATTGTGTATGTTTGTGTGAGTGAGTTGCGGTATTTGGACGCACTAATTTTGCAAATGCGACGAAAATATCTAACATGATGTAGAGCGGCGAGCGTCTAAATTTTTATAACAAATAACACCAGTAGCCTACTGTATATGTAATTCCTTATCTTTTGAGGAGATTGTTCAAAGCATATCTCCGTGGTCGAGTGGTGTACACCGGTTTTCATGGGTACACTCCGATGTCCCGGGTTCGATTCCCGGTCGAGTCGATGTAGATTATCATTAGTTTTCTATGTTGATTTGGGTCTAGGTGTTTGTGGTAACGATTTCCTGATTTCCAATAACACGAGTGCTATAGCTACTTATTACTTACTTGCTTTGACGTTTATAAAGTTTTTTTTTATGCAATATAAAATTATGAGAGAAATTTTAGTACACAAAAAATATTTTTAGTTTAATGAAATATATTTACATCGCGGACCGAATGGTATGAACCAATCAAACTATAAATACATCTTGACCGCGTGGAATTGTGGCAGGAATGCTAACAGCATTTCACCGTTGAATCGCAATTCCAGACGATAAATTAACGAAACATTCACCAGTGGAACTGTTCCATGTCTTATAAATGTTTTGTCTTATTTGCAAACGTAACGTAGACAATTACTATTATCATCATTATCTATTCTATTATTATTAACGTGATAATAATCTCTGTCTGTCTTTAATGCTAGGCTAAGGCCCTGCCTTTGAGGAGAACTTTCGTAACATACGTAACATTCCATCACACTGATCCAATGAGGGTTGCTGGAATATACATTTGGCAGACTTTCTATGAAATTACAAATATGGGTTTCCTCGCGATGTTTTCCTCCACCGGCGAGCACGAGATGAACTACAAACACAAATTAAGCATCATCGGTTAAGATGCACGCGTTTTAACTACTGAGCCATCTCGGCTTGACGAGTCTTTAACAATATAACCGCAATTGATGAAATTTGGTATAAGGCATTTTGTACTGAAAGTGACGAATACCCAAAACGCAAGCAAATCTCCCAGCGACACCTACTTCATGATCACTAAATGTGTAACATCAAAAATTCGTTCTTCAAACAATTTTAAAGCCGTTAAACTTGTCAAATGTACTCTCCTACAGAAGTGTTACTCTCGACAATTTCCAGCATCATGATAATTACTGGGTAAACGAAAAGCGACTCGCTCGTAACTCCTAAACAATCTGATGTGAAATGTGTAGTGCGATGCTAATTTATACGTGCTCGAAGTCACGAAGATCTCTCGGCCAATTGGAATATTATGTTTAAAAAAACCTACTTATGCCTGAAATATGGAACCAAATTACATTACTTGGGCCATTTTTCAAGCGAGTCTAGACAACTAGAAAGTTTTGACGATCCCTTCCATTTCTGCCCCCCAAAAAATAATAATTTAAGAGCATTTTTGGCGATCTCATCCAAGATGACTTGCATTTCAAAGCAATGTGACCGGATAGTTACCACGTGTTTTCCGTAGCTTATGAATCCCGTTACTTCCGAAAGTCTTTTTATAATCTAAAATATTCCGTAATCATGTATGAATTTGGCATTTATTTTAAGTGAGTTAGCAAGTACCTGTAGTGACACCTTAGTTTACAAAGTTGTTATACATTGGCAATGAAAATAAAGTTTATTTCTAACAGCGCCATTACCTATGTCCAATAGTGCCAACCTTTACATGGCCTATTTGGTCATCCACCATCATAATTCAAGTGATTTTCTTCTTTTAAAAGAATTTTGTTAACATATTGAGGTCATAACGAAGTACTTCTCTCCGTTATTAAGAAATAGGAATTCCTAACGCGCATCCTTATTTGTTGTTCTCAATTCGTTATCACTTGATAATGACTGGCGCCGTATCCCGCCTCGCAGCCTCCGCTACTTCCTGCCGTAAAACTCTTTTATGATTTAATGAGATCAAAATTTGACTATAATTTACGACAATAATGAAGGAATATTAGGGCATACAAAGCGCTGTAAGATTATTAATATATTTTGTTTAATTGTATTTAAAATTACTTATGCTGGGATTCTTGCCGGTTCTTCTCGGTAGATTCTCGATTTTGTAACCGCATCATTGAATTTCAATTCTACTCTACTCTACTCAATTCTTACTAATAAAAAAAATACTCCAATTTTTACGTAATATTGATGAAGAGTTCAACTTACTAAAATTCATACAGAGAAACTACAAGAAACACAAATTAGTCATGACTAACTTCTCGTGAATTTCTTTCTCGTCAACTGTTCAATCTTTTCAGCACAACTTTTTGCTGTGCATAATAATAATAAAAAACAATTTAAAGCAGATTAATTAAATTGCCTTGAAATACATACTATAATAAAAATAAAAAAAATCTCTAAGGCCAATGCAAAATTGACATACAAACGCACACAATTAACGCGACGTTTACGATGTGCTAAGTTAAATACTTGAAATTTATTGCACATTGCGTAAACAATTCTCTTTTAAAAATTTTATGAACACATTAAAGCAATATTAACTCGGTTTGTTTGGGCTCGAGGTCAGCACACGGACAGACATACGTGCTGTTGATATACACGAAACGTTAAAACACCTTTGGATAGCTATTATTATATCCCAAATAGTTTTAACTACAAGGCAAATATCGAAGTAGCACAGTGGTTAGAAATCGTGTCTTTTAACCAAAGATTGCAGATCAAACCCAAAGCACTATAGATATTTCATGTGCTTAATTTGTATTTATATCTCGTGCTCAGCGATGTTGATAACATCGTAAGGAAACCTGCATCTGCTCCAAAATTTGTCCTCACTGGTACACTGACTCACTCAAACTTCAAACCGGACAACGACCATATTAAATATTGCTGTTTGTGGTACAATATCGGACAAGTGGGTGGCACCTACAAAGACAAAAAGATTAATTCATCTCGTGCTCAGCGATGATGAAAACATCATGAGGAAACCTGCATGTACTCCAAAGTTTGTCCTCGCTGAAAGAGTAACATTAACTTACACAAATTTCAAACCGAAAAAATGACCACATTAAGTATTACTATTTGCGGTAGAATATCTAATGAGTGGGTACCAAAGACAAAAGGATTTGGGCTTGAAAATTATCACAAGCTAGTAAATTAAACGAATATTTGTCGTTCAATTCATCCGACGAATTTCAGCATCACGAGTAAATGTTTATACCAACTTTACGAATTCGCGCACAAGTGTATAGACACAGCAAATATATCTCAAATGTGATATCACATGATGACTCCACGAGTCTTGTTTTTGAAGACAAAATCGATCCTAAAAACTTGATATTCATGCAACTCGGACTCAACAAAGGATCGATACGGCGTTCAGCTGAGCGTAACTAATTCATAATCAGACGAACCTTGTGACCATCTCCGTTGAATACATCTTAACATACTTATCAGCCTTATTACTATCGCAATAGAGTTCAAATTATCTTACGTTGATACTGGATTGTATGCAATTATGATTGTTTTCTTAAATGAAACCTTATACCAATGAGATAGAGTTTAGTTTTGCACAGTATTTCCCAAACGTATCTTTCAGAAAGGATTGCAGCCGCTGCTATAATGCGTTTTAATTCCTAATAACAGACTATGAAATAAAAATGTTAATGATCAGAATCTTGAAGATTTGAAGAGATTACATTGGCCGGTCATAAACTTTCCCTGAAGCCGGATAATACTTATTTTTAATCGTACGTACCTATAATTTTGAAATTAAATTACATTTATAAAAAAATAACTGTGTCGGCGACTTCTCTGCGTTTGAATTAAACGAAAATTTTGTATGTAATTCTAAAATAAAAATAGCCTAAGTTACTCCTTATAACATCAGATATCTGCCAGTGACCCGTTAAAATCGGTTCAACCGTTCCAGAGTTAAGCCGGAAAAAACAAATAGACAGACGGACAAAAATTGCCAACAATTTTTTTTTTTATATACGTACCGTGTATACATACATATGCGTTTAGTAAAAAGCGGTTACATTAATATTACAAACAGACTTTCCGATTTTATTACATGTATAGAAGTTATATTGTGTTTAACACCAAACTCTTTTTTTCTTACTGTGAAGCCGTTAGCATTGGTGTCGAATTTACATCTAACTCCTCCAAACCTTAAAACAAGCGAAATTGCGAGCGACAACTTGTAACATATTATAATATAATATTTAATTTCTGTATTTTCATTCGCCTTGTACAAACGAGAATATTCGAGAGAATTTTATGGGAATCTTTCTTCTAAGATAATGTTGTCAACGCATTCAACTTTGAACTTCAATTAGTATATATACTAGAGAAATCACGTAGTATTTCAACATAGTAAATAATATATAAATCAAATATTGGACAACATCACATACATCAATCTGATCTAAATGTAAGTAGTACAGCACTTGTATTATGGAAAATAAGAAATAATGTCGACACCACAAACACCCAGACTTGAGATAGCATAGAGAACTAATGAACTTTTTCTAAATTGACTCGACCGGGAATCGAATTTGGGACCTCGGAGTAGTACGCCAAATTATTACGGTCATTAAAATCGTGAAATATATTTTGTCTTGCAACTATTTCTCTAGAGAATTCTTTTAACTAAAAATGTTATTCAAAATGAGTGCTTTCAAATAGAATACGGATTAGTTTCAGTTTAATTTCTATAAAGGAATCTAATGACAGTCTAATTAACTACGAAAGTTCCGAAACGTTAGTTACCGAACTATAAAACGTAGTTTATGTTCCGAGCTCAGACCGCTCTAATTAACAGAAGTACTTCTCACATCCGATGGAATCTTGTTTTTATATCAATCTAAGTTACGTTTGATCTGACTAGCTTCTGGGAATAACACCTGACATAATGTTATGTGGCGGGACCTTCAAAAGAAGTTATATGGTTCAGATATTATCTTAGATTATTGTGTTAAGAGAATATTTTTAGTAAGATTTCTCGTTTTCAAGTAACATTTGACCTCGGAGGTTGAGTAATGTGTACACTGGTTGTCATTGATACGCCACTTCGAGGTCCCGGGTTTGACTCCCGGCCGAGTCGAAGTAAAAAAAGTGCATTAGTTTTCTGTCTTGATTATGAGTGTTCGTGGTGCCGTCGTTACTTCTGATATTCCATAACACAAGCTTCAGCTACTTACATTGGGATCTGAGTAATGTATGTAATGTTTTCCAATACTAAAAGAAATATACCCACTATTGAAAAAAATGTCTGAATACGCTTTTAAATATAATGAGACTGTTTGGATCAAACAATCAGTAAACTTCCATTAAATAGCGATATTCTGTATCAGTTCATAACACTTCAAAATATATATAATGTACAGGCACAAAATACATAACATCTTACCTAGGATTTAATGATCATGACAATACCACTGCTGGGCGAATAACTAACTCATAGTGACAATGTGGATATTAACAGAATTTCCCTCAGAATCGACATATAAATGTTATAAAAGTAGTCAATGGGTTCAGTCCCGTAGGACGCGGCAAAGTTTAGTGCCGACTGATCGGAATAGATCGGGTTGAATGGTTCCAGCTGGTTCTACCATAATCGGGTTTCAAGCTTGGCGTTATTCCAATTTTAAACGAAATTTAACTGAAGTTTTCTCGTAAAAAGTATTTTATTTAACACAAATAAAAAAACTGTTTTGATTTATCAAAGTACTCGTTATATACCATAAACGTATGGTATTATATGGTTATGTTTAATCTAGTGAATAAAATATACACATCAAAATTAAAAATTACAGCAAAACAAATCATGGCCTCTTTGGAATGGTAGCAAGAATGGAACCATATTGAAACATAATTACAATTATCTGTGATGTGGCATGGGAAAAATTAGCTCAGTTTAGTCCTAGACCTATGTGGTAGGTAGCCTGACTAGCCACTCATGACATTTTATGTTTACACAGTAATACTTATTATTCTTGTCCTCTGGTTTGAAGAGTGAGTGAGCCAGTTTAAGTAAAGATATTTCATCTGTCAGTCCATCCTCCTATATTACAAATATACTAAACAAAAGTTGTCCATAAAATAAATCGTAATAGTTTATGCGCCACAGATTAATTAGCTATTTTAACTACTATAAATTTTAAATATGGAACGATATTTTCGAAATCAGTTAATGAAGACAGCAGACGTCAAACTCGGGGTCAACGATCGATGGATCTTTTAATAATTGTTTAATCGCCAACCCTAATTGCGAGAACATCAAAGAACCGCTGAGATAAACATTTCAGCAGACGGCCATCTTTGTAAGAATTACGCTGACCGTAAGAAATGACGACTTGTACATAGAGCGATGAGATATCAGAAGTGGCATCGTTTTTTTTTTTAATTTTTTAATTTCGCGTTCGCGAGTAAATTGGCCAGCTGGTCGTGAGTGGTCACTTCCGCTTAGCGACGTCGGTGCTTCTTTTATCTTTTTACAACCTTCAAAGACCATAAATGGATATTGCGATTAATATAAAACTCCACAAACACGCCGAAATAATAATTTTTAGTGATATTTATTTTGTAATGATATATTTCGACTGATTACGGGAACGGATACAATTGTTATAAATCTGGTTGAAACTAGCTTAAACCGGTTTTTTGTCAAAATATGAATTAAATTTCTTTGAAAAGTGCTTCATGGGAAATACAATGAAAAAGCCTTAGTATTTTCCATTCTGTTTCCTTGTTAGTACTTAGGCTTTAAATTGTATAAGCTGTAAGTGATGTTTACTTTGTTGCTTAAAGCTCAAATTAAGACATAGATACTAAAGTTCATACTTAACAACAAATACAGAAACAGAACTTGTTTACCTCTGTAAATGTAATCTGATTAAATTTATTTTTACCATATAAAATAAAACCAAGAACTCCGTTTAATATTGCTGGATATTAAGACAAATATTAAAATTATTGTTACCGTTCAATTAACTTAAATGTACAATAAATAATACATGTTTACATCAAAAACTATTTCGAAACTAAGGCTGTACGCATACATAATATTCATCGTCAGTTTTGTAGTTTGATAAGAAAACTTATCAAGTAAAATCACATATAGATAGATATGTAGTCTTTAACAAAATGTATCTATCTATAAAATATATATTTATCTTTATAGTTCGTTCGTACTCGGTTATTTCTCAGACGTACACAGGACGTAAAGCGGCGTAACTTCAAAGGTTGATAGCCGATCAAAGGCAGCCGCCGAGTGCTCTGTAAATAATTGACATGTGCAGTAAATATTATATCGAGGGCTCCTGAAAGTACGCGTTTATAAATTGTGAAACGTAAACATTTTGATTAAATTATCTGTGCTATAAATGGTCATTTAGTTTTATGGTTATCATCTGTGGTATGTATGTGTTCTTTATGACAGCTATACCATTTTGAGGATTTTAATCTTGAAAATATCTTTGTTTTTTAAAGTAGGATAGAGTATAAAAATGAAGCGTGGTAATTTGTACTAAAATTATAAACGTAACTGTGTGTTTGTCTGTTCCGGTTTGACGGCCAAACCACTGAACCTAATTTGATGAAATTTGATAGGAAGTAAGCTTCAATCCCACTTTAGGAAATAGGCTACTTTTTAAGACCTAAAATCAGACACCCCCTCTTCCTAACCCGCGGGCCTATATTTTTTGGAACTTCCAGACTGTGTATTGCATTGAGATTCAATATAATCCTGCTGAATAGTTCTATATGTCACTTGCCCTGAAAAAATAAATCAATGCTTGGATTGTCCATGTTTGGTTTGAATGGAAAATGGACTTGCAAGCATAAGGCACTGTTTTAGCGGAATAATTAATTAATGTAACTGGCAACGTAACGGACACTAGCTCGTAGTATATTCTATAAGTGGTAGTGCTTCTATCTAATTTAACCTCTTTCCCCTTGGTATGTGTGGACCAACCTTTATAACTAACTAGTTGTCACTCACGGCTTCTCTCGGCCTTTAGGGGGTTGGTTGTCATGTTAGGCAAGAAACGTAGCCTATGTCCCTTCTTGAAGTTCAAGTTTGTTTCATACCAAATTTCATCAAATTCGGTTCAGCGGTTTGGTCGTGAAAGAGCGTCAGACATACAGTCAGAGTTACTTTCACATTTATAATATTATATGTAACTATAGATTCCCAGTGTGTTATGACATTTGGAATATTGTCGTTATAATATTGTATATTTATAATATTTTCACGTTTCGATGAAATATTCGAACAAAAAGTTCGTTCGTTAATTACTTGCTACGGCTCATTACATCGTTGCTCGAGATTATTTTCAGTATGTTTTGAAACATCAAAGCCGCTCGGTTCCATTCGGCTATTTTCGGATTGTGTCGGTAATTAATTTTTTTTGTCGTCTCCCGCCTTTGTGAGCACGCACCGTCTTTGAGTGGTTTTTAAATTAACAAATATAAACTTCACATTGAAAGGGTACATTTTGTTTTGTTGCTTTTCGAAGATCATTTTATCTATTCAACCTTTTTTTCGTAATAAAGTCGTATAATTCATGCCTTTTTGATTCTTATTTAAAAAAGTAACGATTTTTTTAACGACAATGTTGATTAATAAATTAGTTAATTTATATTTAATAAATTTCAATACATTTTGGTTCCTTTGAAATATGTTTGAAAGCCAAACATAATATGTATATGTGTAACTAATATCTAAGGTAGTATCGTGAAAAAGGTTCGAAATTTTGTACTATGTGTCTATACTTTTTTTGGCTTTTATTTGAGCAAAGATGTCACAGATTATATCGCCAATGTCACGTGTCAATGTCAACATAACCTAGAAACTAAGTTTTCAATGTATTTTACTAAATGTAAGGTAAACGTCGCACACATACACTGTGCCATCCCTGGGACCTATGTAAGATGTTATGTCCTATTACACAGGCTCACTTATTCCTTAAATCTAAACACAAACTGAGATGGCCCAGTGGTTAGACGTGTATATTAACCGATGATTTCGGGTTCAAACTCAGGCAAGTACTACTATATATACGCTTAATTTGTGTTTATAATTCATCTCGTGCTCGGCGGTGAAGGAAAACATCGTGAGGAAACCGGCATGTTTACTTTCATTGAAATTCTGCCACATGTACATTCCACTAACCCGCATTGGAACAGCGTGGTGGAATATGTTCCAAGCCTTCTCCTTAATGGCAGAGGAGGCCATTAGCCCAGCAGTGGGAAATTTACAGGCTGTTACTTTTACTTTAAGCACAACAGAACCATAGTATAGTAGAATATGTCAGGTGTCCAAGCAGACTAGGATATATTTCTAATTAATAATATTTATTTCTCATAATAAATGAATCTTTTCGTTACCTGACCTTTAAGGTCACGCTTGCCATTGTTCCAAATAAGTAAAACCATTGCTCATACGATTCGAAGGGTTAGTTTCGTCATTATGTTATTTAGATGGAATCAAAGCGGTTCCCGGCATCGTCGCTTGTAAAAACTCGGCGCGAATGACTGACTGCTGACGTATAGGGCTATCACTACTACAGTCAAATTTAGTAATTAGTTTATTTATTACAACAGCAGCCTGTAAATTTTCCACTTAAGGCGTCTCCCTTCGAGAAGGTTTGGAAGATATTTATATATTAATTTGTTATTAATATCACTACAATTAGGCGGACGAGCCTATGGGCCACCTGATGGTAAGTGGTCACCATCACCCATAGACAATGACGCTGTAAGAAATATTAACTATTCTTTACGACGTCAATGTGCCTTGTGCCTGTTGTTACACTGGCTCACTCACCCTTCAAACTGGAACACAACAATACTGAGTACTGTTATTGGGCGGAAGAAAAACTGATGAGTGGGTGGTACATACCCAGATGGGCTAGCACAAAGCCCTACCTCCAAGTAAAACTTACGTCATAAAAGTATTAATAAATGAGATTATACAGTCCAATATTATTAGGATTAGTGACATGTCCATAGTCTACACGAGCGGAGTCAGGAATGGGTCCTGGCTCCGCTTGTGTAGACTATGGTTATCTATCAAACGTTATTGTAACGCTTCGAAAACGGAAACTTTTGTAAGGTCAATTCAATTCTTAGTTTAATGGCTTTTAGTTGTGCCGAGGGCACAGATTATTTCGCCAATGTGACGTAGGATGGAGAAAACACGAATGAGATTGATCGGTACGGTTGAGACACTAAACTCAATTGAATTTTAAAGTCAAGAATAGTAGTATTAATTTCCTTGTTAATCCTTAACCTAGAACAACACAAACATTAAGAGTTAATAATAAGAGAATTAAAAAAAAATAGTTGTTAGTATTCTAAACAATATATGTAATAAAATATGAAAAATTGGACTATTCACAACTTAATTTTATTTAATTTGATATATTTACATAAGATTGAACAAAATGGACTAAACACAAACGTCAACAAACATTCAACATTTATAGGGCGAGGGACTTTAGGAGGGAGGATGTCATAAATGGGACGAAGAAGTTTAGGGCAAAGGAACAGGATATGGGTTGCAGAGCCTTCGTCTAGGCCACATTCACACAGCGAGTGATCACGAACTCTGATTTTTGCTAGATGAGTAGGTGTGCATGAATGGCCGAGGCGTAACCGACAGATGGTGGAGGTGACCCAACGGTCAGCGTGCCTGTGAGATGAAAACCAAGGTCGCCTCGGAATTTCAGGTTGTAACGCCGAATAATATTTACCCTTGACCAATTTTGATGAAACCCAAAAAGAATTCCAGGATTTAATCATTTCAGCTTTGGCAAGAGAAAGCAAATCCTGAGATGTGTTGGCAAAATGCTCAGATGTACCAGATTGGATAGCAATCTTAGCATATGACTTTTGTAAGGTCACGCACACTGGTAAAATAGTTGACAATTCGCACTTGTCAAACGTAGCTGTCAGTTGTCACGCACACCAAGATAGTGAATTTGAAGCTTCTGTTTTATTTTATTATATTGCAACACTCTTACCAGATTTATAAATAATCTGGGCCTGAAAAAAAATGAAACGTAATTCAACGTATTTATACTAATAGTATGATATTTTTTCTTGTTTTATTAATTACTGGCTAATAAACATACTTCGGAATGTATTTTTTTTAAACGATTATCCGACTCGTCTTGCGTTTCTTGTACAACTTCAACATTTTTAAATTAAAATTCGAACGATGTGAATAGAACACGAACAAAAACAAGCATTATCTTTGTATTTAAGAATTCAATTATTAGTTGTCGACAAGCGACATTTTGTTAATTGTGGGAACCCTGTGCAAGACAAAAGCAAGGACATTGGGGTTTTTTTTAAAACTGGCCTCCAAACGAAAAGACCGACCACAACGTGCGTTTCAAGTTTTTACCTAATTGAACGGTTGTTCCTTTTGAGATCGTACAATGATTAGATGTAATCGGTCTATGTGATCAAGATCGCCATAACGAGAATATTTCTTACGCAATTTCGAGAAGGGAATCAAATGTTATTTACGAATTATTTTTGTTAAATTTGTAATGGAATACTTTCTTCGTATATTAGTGGCGTGTATTATTTTTTGTTTATTTTAAGGCATATTTTAGAACTCTCTGTGTTCACTACAAAGGTCAAAAGTGGCATGTAATTTTTTGAGTTATAATTAGACCTGAAAGTATCGATTTAGAATGTATACAGTTTGTAAGCTTATTTATAAGATTCAAAAAAGGTTTTATTAAAAAAATAATACAATTAAATCATAAGTAACCTAACTACTGTCTGTAGGATAATAATAGCAAAAAGTTGTCAATCATTACTTTAACAAATTTTGAATCTTTGTATTTTTAACTTAAAAAAAAAATATACGTTTGTAAAATACAAAAGAAATCCACAACGGATTCTTTGTCAGTCAAGCGATATTTTTCAATGAGAATTCGTCATTCGACGTCGCAAAAAATAACTAAAACTTTTCACGGAATGATCCGCCTTTAGGCAATTATATATTGTGGACGAAGCCCGTTCTCGCCATTCAAAAACACATATTAAACTAAAATAGAATAACGATTTATGGAGCCTAGACTGTTATGTAAACGATAATCCGCATTTTAAAAAAAACTTATTTTTTTTTAAAACTACACAGGATAAAAAAAAAAACATATATAACTAACTAAAATTAAATAAGTATAAATCTAAAACTTGACGTAAGGGCGTTGCATGTACCTATGACACTTTTATTTTTTAATTTTGTTTACACATATGCAAGGGAAAAAGAAACAAAATAGCAATTATGTAAAACATGTCTTTAAAGAAATAAAACGCATTTAATAGCCTTATACAGACCAAATAATAACATTAAAAGTTAATGATTATTTATGTGATACTAAATAAAGTTACAGTAGAAAAAACATGATATTTTTTTTTATTTGGCGTCATTTCTGAGTCCGTGTGTACAATAACAATTAAAAATGTATCATTTATCTTTACATTTGAAAGAATATAAATTATTTTAACAAAGTTACACGTAAAATTTAAATTTTAGAACGTATTATTAAGTAACTTGCTAGAAAAGAAAAAACGACTATTGTTTTTTTTTTTCTAAATTTGAAATGTACACCCGACTTAAAATAAAAAAGGTACTCAGATCCAGATTAAAATGCCGAACAATCCTTCCGATTCTTCCCATACAATCCTATTACAGAACGGTAGGCTGGTCACAAACTGAGGCATCGTTCATTTTTTTTTCACGAAAACGTTTCGTTTTAAGCCAACAATTGTGAGCAAACACGGCTGTTTGCTTTCCAAAAAGGTTTAGTGTGTCGGCACCACTTAAAATATTTTCGTTAAAGCGACATGCCTATTCAGTTTTACTAACTAGTTTTATTTAAATTATTCTCATAGCTTTAATATAGTTTAAAAAAAAGAATAATCAAAAGAAAATTGAAAAAAAATACATAAAGAATTTAATAAAAATGATCTGAGGTTCGATGTTCGAAATTTGAAAATTGAACAAAAGAATAAACATAGAAAATTATAATTTTTGTAGTATTTGGATTTCTGATTCCTCTTCTTCTTCTCTTCTCTGCTTATTCTATGTTATAGTACTTGTGAGCTTCGCCTTAACAAACATTTGCTCACGCGCACTTCGTTTTAGATGTCTTTGGATCACATACAAGGGTTTCTATTGATACAAATACCGTCGCTAGCTTTAATACAAAAATATACCTTATACTTAAGAAACAGGGTTGCAAATGCAATAACCTTAATTTCAAAGCACTTATAAGCCATAGCCGAGTTTGTTTACTTTAGGTAATCCATTGAGTCGCCGATTCTTCGTAGGTACTTAGCTGTATTATTTATTTACTCGAATAAACTTAAACATTTGATATTTGAGCCTTGAGTGGCATTGATGATTTATACTTGAATGTACGTAGCGATCATTTAGGAAATAATTTACACGCGTGTGCGTGTGCATGTGTGCGTGTTCGTTATATTTATAGTTTAAAAATAATCGCATTTTGATTTTTTCATAATATTAATGGTTATTTTTTTTTCTTTTTCAGATGACAGCATTTACGGGTATCCTGGCCAGCGAGTGTTCCGTCCATGCACGTTTCCTGCTCTGCTCTGCGTTTGCACCCCTGTGCTCTGAGCAAGTCTCCGGGTCCGTGAGCGCCTGCCGAGCTCTCTGCGAGAAGGTCGTGGAAGATTGCAAGGAGCAGATCAAATTATTACCACCCAGTATCAAGCTTGACTGTTCCGCTTTTCCACTCCGCCCCGACAGACGGCTGTGCATGCGGCCCCCCAATGCTAGCGAGCTGGAATCAGAACCGCCCCCGCTCCCACGCTGGCCGTTCCACGATCAAGAGCTTCGGGAGCACGGATGCCCTCCAGCTTACACGAGAGCACCGACCGGCGAATGTTGGCCTGCGTGCGGTCAACACGCTCGCTACACCCAGCCCGAAAAGCGAACTGCCGAAATATGGATGATCACACTCGCATGGTTCTCTTTATTATCGACTTCATTCGCGCTGCTAACTTTCTGCGCCGAGCCATCGCGGTACCGGTACCCCGAGAGACCGGTGGTCTGGATGGCGACGTGTCACGCCATTGTCGCGTTGGCGCACGTCACGCGAGGCTGGCTCGGAGCGAAGACAGTCTCCTGCAGTGGCGTCACACTGGCCGTCGACGGATTAGCGTCTCCGACCTGCGTGGCTTTCTTCTCCCTCACTTACTACTTCACACTGGCCGCAGATGCGTGGTTCGCAAACGCATGTGTGGCGTGGTACTTGACGGCCGCCAGTGAATGGTCCACCGAGGCGCTGGAGCGCGCGGCG
Organism: Vanessa cardui; assembly: GCF_905220365.1. NCBI lineage: Eukaryota > Metazoa > Arthropoda > Insecta > Lepidoptera > Nymphalidae > Vanessa > Vanessa cardui. Next base: position 11,750,170 of record NC_061139.1, read on the forward strand.
GCGTATCTGCACGCCGTGGCTTGGGGATGGGCGGGCGCGTGGACTGCGGCAGCCTTAGCACTTCGAAGGGTGACAGCCGAGGAGCTGACGGGCACGTGTGGTGTATCTGATACGGCTGCTGCCGCGCTCATAGGGGTCCCGCGAGGCGCATTACTGATGACCTCGATAGCGCTTGCGATCGGTGCTTGTCCGGGGATAATGAGAGTGCGCCGCGCACTTGACTCGAGAGGCGCCAGGCGAGTTGGAAGGTTGGCGGCTCGGGCCGCGGCCGGTGGACTGCTCTACTTGCTACTGGCTGCGTTTGCGACCGGAACGAGAGTCATCGAAGCCCGGAAGCGGGAAGCTCAGACTAACCTTGCATTGTTAGCCGCTCTGGAGGCCGGAAATGTTGAAAACACAGTCGGCTCGAGTGGCGTGTCCATTTGCTTGTGGTTGTCGTGTGGCATCGCGGCGGGTGCGTGGGCATGGTCGAGGAAGACTGCTGTCGTATGGAAAAAGGCCCTTTGCCCCCCGCGCAAGGCACCGTGCTGCGCCCCTCCACTGCTCAGACCTCAGCACCCTTATTATAAAAGACCTCTTCACGTGTCTAGAGTATGATGAATAAGTGAATATTATAAACTGTGTATCTGAAGTGTTATGTGTGTCTCAAAGACTCAATTATAGTTTAAGCTAAGTGCCTAAGTATATGCCTTCTGTGAAGGCGCTCTCGATATTTGTACAAATGTGTAAATAGTGTAAATATGACTTTATATTATACTGTTGAATTTCTATAAAAAGTTATTTTATTTCATAATAATAATAATACAAAAATATAGTTATTTTTGAGTCCAATAATTAAGCAGTTACAGTTAATGTATAGATGATTTATCTTTCTAACGCCATCTATCGCAAATATTAGTCACAATGATAGTTAAATAATTTTTGTCTTGTAATAATCTGCTTAAATAAACAAGTTTCTTTCTTAAATTAAGAAAAATAATATGTTTCTTATAATAACAATTATAATTTCAAAAGAAATTGACTTATTAAAGGGATTTTATGAAACATCGAATATTTATACAAGGTAATTAACCGTATTCCCGTTGAGTGGGGATAGAGGTGATTATTTTCGACAATTTAAATACCCTGCGTATGAATGCATACGTAAAATATTTTCGAGTTATCACGATTCTAGCTTTTTTCAAAATAAGTCAAATATGTAACTTCAAAAACTTATAAAAAAAAAATCAAATTAGATGTCACCATTTTCTTGTCATTTATATAAACGATTTAACACGCTTTAATAAATTTAATGTTCAAGAAAACGATAAAAAATCAAATAAAATAACACAGATATTCTATACTAGATTACATTAAATCTAATGAAGGATTAGGATGCGTCTATATAAATCGGTTATATATCTCTTGCAGTCTTTGTCAAATAAAATAAAAAAGAAATAAAAACTCAAGCTAGGCATATTTTGAGTGCGTTCTAAGAACTTAGACAAATGTCAATGAACGCATCTAAGGGTTGAGTTTGTATACTATAATCTACTATTCACCAAAGTAATATTCACAAACAAACACAATTGCATTAAATAAAAATAACAAAAACAAAAATCAATACTTTTTACTTTTCTTGAAATCAATCTTTTTATCCTTTGTCTCAAGTAATATGGCCGTCGCCCGCCTCCTGTCAGATATCTTCTCTAAGAACTGTCGAGTCCATGAATATGTACGACGTGACAATTGGGTGACATTTGTGTCCGCTAGCGACAAATTTGTCACTCTCGTCGTCAGTTTTGCGCTATCTGCACTTTGACTGCCAACTTCGGCGCGCGCAAATGGCGTCACCATCTATTCAAAACGTAAACGTTCGTGAAGACGATACTGATAATGATGTTCTAATAGAAGTGGAAAAGAGACCAGCTCTTTATGACAAAAAATTTAAAGATTATTCAGATATTCACATGAAAATTAAAGTCTTTTTCTGCCGAGTCTCACGAGTTCACAGAGAACCACCGTCTCTTCGAAATCCATAGTGGCAAATGACACTTCGATTTCGAAAATGTTTTGTAACTGTTTCTATTAATGAGCGCACTCCACTTTGGAAACGTGACGTGATAGTGACAAACACTTTAAAGTCACCGTGACAAAAGTTACCAGTGCGCGCTAGTTCTAACGCTTCGTCGTCTGTCCGGTGACGTCACTTCATTTTCGTTCAACAATACATTTTTTAAGGAAATAAGTTCAAGAAAACCACAATATGTTAAACACGTTTTATTAATAAACTTCTAAACATTACATTGACAATATATAACTCTCTATACAAAAACGAAATATTATAATTACACAATTTACACTACACTAGACCCAATTTCTTTGAACCCTGAAGAAAACGTTATATTAATAAATATGAAAATAAATCAAGAAAATAATACTATAAAAGAAAAAAATGAAAATTAACTAAAAAAGAAAAGAAAATTAAACTAAATGGAATGTATACTAAATATCTCTATTAATGATTTATTTTGATAAAAGCAATACAACAAGTCATGTAATTCCTAGATCGCGCTAACGTTGCGTTCAATTAAAGAATATATAAAGGCATGTAAATATTAATGAAAAAGTAGTTCTGATTAGAAGCGTTCTCACCTTACTACGTTCTGGGCCGAGGTGCGGTCTCATAGGGAACACCCTTAGGACGAACGTCATTTTCGAGTTCGAAAGGGCATAAATTCAAGAATGAGTGTTGTACTCGCCCCGACCGGTGACGCTGTAAAGACCAGTAGGGCCAACAGAACTACTTCACATATGTAAAAAAAAATCATGGATAAGTATTAACACTGATAACGCGAATAATATATCATTAAATATGTAACTTATATTAGATATATGCAATTTTGTATTTTGTGTAGGTGACAACTATTGGTCCTTCGAGCCGGATCAATTGGTCAATACAAATAAATTTAAACTCTTCTATAAAACGCAACACTAGTGTGATTTGGCTAACATATAAATCGGTTTCACGACCATGGTATTTACTAGTATCCATAATTATTATAACCATTGAGCAAGTCATTTTACCGTTTCATTTCCAAATTAAAAATTAAATTAAAAATTGGACACACTCACAAAAACATAAACTTAGTTAAAAATGTTGTTACAAGTTGACATTTATTATACACTTGGCATATTATTATTATGTTATACATTCAGCAAATAATTACAAATTTTTTTTTTTTTTACAATGTCCAATGCCAAATATGCCATAAAGTCGCTACGTGTATAATTCACTAATAGAGATACGTAATTAAATAAAAAAAAAACAAAACACAAACACTACAGTATAAAACTTCAATATTGATACTTGTCGCTTGAATCAATTAATTTAAAAGTACATTCATAGTAAAGTTTATAATAATACATAATATAATGCCAGACAATTATTTATATATATATAAAAAAAAACTATTAAAAAAATTGCATTTATAGAGCATTCTTACTTACAATCGATTAAAATTAATTGTATAAAGTTTCAAAAATAAACATCCAAATATATTTTTTTTATTTTATTCGTTCCATTTTATTATAGGCAGAGGTGTTTCTATATTCAGCTTAATTCTTATTTATAGCTGTAGCTCAAGATTAAGAAAAGTTTTCGCAATTGCGTTCCATTTTTGAAATATTTTAAATATTACTTTTATAGAATATTTGGCTGTCCGTATGTTAGTATCAAAGTCATTTTGGATAATGTCGTTATATTAAGACGTAGCTTTGTAGCGCTGTTTTAAAGAGTACGGAACCCATCGTGCTTTAGTCATACTCGTACTTGACTTGGTTCTGTTAACTTCTAACAGATGATTTTTTATTAAGATGCAGCTCTAGTTGGAAATGGTTTGAGATGATTAGTTAATCAATGTTTGTTATTTCGAATCAACGATGAAAAAAGTAAGACACAATTATATATAGATATACATTTTCAAGTATTTGTATATAAAATATATTAAAAAAATATATATTTTTCAAAAGTCTAATTAAATAGTGCCATGAGTTGAAAATAGTATTTAGGGATGTAAACAATCGTAAATATTATAAGTTCAGTTTATACATATTTATTTATATATATAAACACAAAGCTATGATTTTTTTAGAAAATGAGATAACGCTAAAATATTTTACAAGTAAAATCAAGTAGTTTATCTCGGATCTGTTTTTGTCAAGACAAGTGAGACATCGTAGGAAGTAATCTGACGCAAGATCTGTCATTTTAGTGTGAGTTTATAAATCATAAATCCGCTAGAAGCGCTGTACATTCCTTCATACAGTTTTAAAACTAGCTCTAGATCCGCTGATATATATAACGGTATTGAAGAAAACGGTGGTCTGTTTTAAGATTAATGATTGAAGTGTGAGATGGTAAATTAAATTGCGGCGGCGAAATTAACTATGAAAAATTCTATTTCATAAGCTATACGCTATTGGCGCTTGAAGTTGTTTCATATAATTTTGATCAAGCGCTAGAAGCGCTGATATGCATGATATATTTGTATTTTATAATTTAAAAAAAAATGATACGTTGTGATTTGCACTACAACGCTTTAATGTAAATGAGTCTGACTGGGTAATGTACCATCTGATGGTAAGTGGTTACCACTGCTTTAGACATTGGCACACTAAGAAATTATAACCATTCCCAACATCGCCAATGCGCCATTTGATAATTTTGAAAACCGCCTGTAGTTATATTTGTTCAGTTATATCAATCCTAAACAATACTTTTGCTTTCAAAGGGTACAATATATGGTAGAATTTGCTATAATTTAAAGCACAGTTCGTCACATGTCTAAAATAACTGACTTACATATTCGGCCTTCTAGTAAGAGATTTAATCTTAATTTGTTGTTAGTACACAAAACGTCCGCTGGAGGCGCTGTTGCTCCATTAAAGGTCAAACCAGTCAGCACTAGAAGCGCTGATACATAAGAACGTGTTAATCTGTTCCGAGATCTGTAATTCAGCGAAGTGTTAGTGTCAATACCGCTATCGACGTAGGCCATCTCTGTTATCTAGATGTTCATGTAATGATCGTTTGCGACGATAAACGAGCGGACTCGAATACATGTTTGTGATTCGCCGCTGATCTCAAATGTTTTAGACATCAATTTTATCTGACTTCTCCAACAAATCTGACATTCTTTGTAACATGAAAATTGCTTTGTTTTTAAATTATTCCATTGAATTTTAGGAAAACAAGTCGTTATTAAGACTTTGATCTAACACCATCATCAAACCACAATCCATTGCAGTAATACCATATATAGCCTTCTGTTTGACATACATATTCAGTGATTACATTTATATATCTATGAATGTGATATATGTCGCACTTCTTAGCTATGAAAATAAACTAGTTAGCTTGTCACAAAATTTGAATGATTAACAAAAAACAAAAATGCTGTTATTCAATAATATAATTACCAAAGGTTTCAAAAGTATTAAGAAAGATTAAGTATTTATAGGGGAACTAAGACGACTCCATTTTGATTCATAAGAAAAGGAAAAATAAACTGCCCAGAATAGGAGACAAAAATCTTAGTAATACTGTAAAAAACTAATGAACAGATTTGCATGAAATATTAAATGGAGATAGCTATTATTAGACTAAGCTAAAAAACTGACCCCCTCCCCCCATACACTGCAGTTATATACCTATAATGTCGTTATCTACCTAAATTCAATTATGAGTTATGAGCAAAAACGCGGAAAAATGTAAATCTATGTATGTATGTATGTCTATGTATGTATATCAAAAAACCGCGTATATATAGAGAATCTTTTTCCTATTAATATGCCATAAACGACATCATTATCACGGCATTATAATAACGTAGTATTTCAGGAGAGGGTTAACAAGCAGTAACATGTTACAAAGAATGTCAGGCCTATGCAATTTGGATACATGACAATACTAGTGTCTAAAAATCAATCCAACTTTGGACTCATCTTAAATTGATAGTAATTAGACAAAAGTTTAAAACACATCAATCATATTTTCTACCTAACAAAGACTCGTATCATTGTGTAATCCTGGTCTGAATACAATTAATAATTGACGAATTAAAATTAATTTAAAAAAATCAATAAATATTTGTCTGACAGTAAAATACACGTAAAAAAAAGCATTAAATTTATACACATTTAAAATTTATCTAATCGCGGTTTTAAATTGGATTTCGCAACTTTAACTTGAAAATGTAAACACTAATTATCAATTATTAAAATAGGTAATATTGTTTTGTCTAAAGCTGCCGAGACATACATAGAGTTGTTACAACCCCCAAATCAATATTTTTATTAATCCATAATCAAATAAAACTTTAAATGGCACAAGTGGACAATACTCCTCCTTAAGAAGACTTAGTATTTATACATTACACATCTCTCTTGCTGGTTTTTCATTTATCGCCGAGTATAATATTAAGTATTACGTTGATATAAGAAATAGGTCTTTGAAAAAGGGAGTGTTGCTTTTGTGAGTATTTTGATTATATTTATTACCCACCATACTTGTTATAAAGTATAAAAATAGTCGGTAATTTCTGTGTAACAACTCTATGTCATTCCCTTCAACAAAATAGTTACTCGTAGTATAACATTAGTTATAAAACATTTATATTTCATTTAAATCAACCTTACAAATATGAATATATAAAAAAATAACGAATACTGGAAATTATTTTATTTCGTATGTTTTAATTATACAGCGTGTATAAATTTGAAATCGAATATCCCAAAACGAAGTCGATAAAATCCTTATACAAAATTGTTGATTTTTTTTTACAGTTGAGAAATCCAATCAAACCAAATCAAACTATTTTAGGTCCATTTGTCTACAACCACGTCCCCCTGTAGATTTCAAAATCCAGCTATCCCTCTTGCGTCGACATTAGGGTATCGAATACTTCAGAGCCGCTGACTTTCTCGTTGACCGAACCGAAGTAATTTGAAAAGTTGAATATACTCGACTCCTGCCTCACGTTGTCCGTCGAGCCGAATTGAGTCTTATTCTTAGCGTGCATTGGGGTCACATTCGCACTGAACGATTTCTGGGATAACATACGTTCTGAGCTCGGTACGATTTGATCGTTTCGTATAAGTAAGTGGCGATTTTCTTCCGGGTCGTATATCGTCGCCTCTTTGGCGGAGAGCTCTTTGACCTCTGTGTATGGGTTCGTTAGGTACTCAGCGTAAAGCTCGCTTTGCTGTGTATCCTTTGGTTCAGGATTGGAGTCGAGGGTTTCGGTGCGAGGGCTGATCTCGCTCGGCGGGTTATCGGCCGGTCTCGGGCAGAGGATCGGTGGCTGAGACTGTATCGATATTCCGATCGGCGTCGAAATCATCTGAAGTTGAAAATATATTATCAATTAATCTAATTTAAAAAATAGACTACAATTACTTTGATAATTAGATGATTTAATTATAATAATTATATTAAAATAAAATGATAATAACAAAGCAACGCCATCTAGTGTGACTCAAAGCAAACCTTTTTTATTATTGAACGATATCTGTTCGATTTATTCTATTTTTAATCTGTATGTCATTCGTTCGTTCATCGTTCTTTGAAAGTAAATTATATGTTCTGTTTTCGCTCGTTAGAAATCACTTCGTTTCATTTACAAAATCCATTATTAAGAATTCAATCCAGTATCAGGATTCTGGAAAGTTTAATTATAATAATGATGAACTCAGACTGGTATTAAAGGTCGATGCTAAATATAAAACTATTTGAAAAGAACTGGTAGTAAGTTATTCTACATACTTTCTGATATGTTGAGAAGGGATTTGGTAAGCATACCTCGTTCAATGGGTGCAAGAGGACGGAGGACGTCAAGCCTGTCTGGTCATAAAGCGGGTTCCTTATGGGCACCATCCCGCTGACGGGCTGCGAGCTGAAGGCGGCCTGCGGCGACTGCCCGGAGCCCACCAGTATATTCGGCGACTGCGCTGCTGACCTCTGCGCCGCCACCGGGACAGAGGGGGGAGGCCGGGCGGCTTCGGGGAGGGGGGGCGAGCTGGGTGCGACGGGCATGATGGTGGGGATGAGTGGCAGTGTTGGCTGCATGTGACTCGGGACGCTCTGCGCCGGTTTCGTGTTATCGTTCGCTGAAATTATAAGTTTAACAAATTATATATATTGTTATATCTATTATACTTAGGTTTACATAATATTCATAATTTTACATAATAATCTATGATGTCGAATCGAATCTCTATATTTTTGTCTTTTAGTGAAAATGTTCTATTATCTGAAAAGAGCAATAAAAAGTTTCTTAATATGATCTGATAATATTTTCATGTGGGTTTTATTTTAATAGTAAGCGTTGATTTAATAACTTAAAAACAATGTAACTGTAACTTTTTATTTGTGAGGTAAGTTTTCCATCAAACTATACCGCCAAACACTGGAAAAAAATATTGCGTATTACACTAGATCTAATTCCAGAACAAAAATAAAAAGCCTTAAAGTTCGTCAGTTTAATAGCGGACATGTGTAGTGCATTATTTATAAGTAATTTCGGTATTAGGAAATGTTTTAAATATATAAGCTTTTACGTTAATAAGTGGGACGTTTTCCACATGTGGGTAGAAGCCTCCTTTTCCTTTCGAGGAGGTTTCAGAGCTTACTCTAAATCTTGCATTACGTATATCTGCTTATGTTAATTAATGAGGATATAATAATTATTTAAATCAATGGTTGCCTTACTTCTGCTCAGTTTAAATACATTTGTAATTAGTTTTCTAAAATTTATGTAAAGATATTCGTATCAGAGTAATTATCATTTCGGAACCATATCGAGGCAACAATTAAACAGACTTACTTAATATTTACTATTTAAATAGTCTGTAGTCATCAAAGAAGTTACAAATATAATACAAAATGATTGTACAGTCGGGGTAAGAAAAGGTTCGTCACCTTAAGATCTATTTTCGTGTGCTCAGTGTGAGCGATAATCTGCTTTACCGATAGCGAATATATGACACTGACAGACATATTTTGACAATTCAATAGAAGATACCATATCTAATTTACATTTGTAACGACTAATTACGCCATTAAAAATATTTCAAGTTGATATAAAACTAGACGTAGTCCAAAGATATTACACTATTTTGAACGAAGTTGTCATACTATGTAAGTTTAATTTTATATGCAGTTGTCGGTTTAGTGATTTAGTTTCAAAAGGTACTAAGTCTTCGTCAATTTGAATATTGACGAAGGTTTTCTTACTCTGACTGCACAAGAGGAGGCATTATGTCGAAGATAGACGTTTATAATATTATTATTAAGATATAATTATTTAAACCAGTCAAATAAAAAAATAAATTAATCATTTTGACTTATGATTGGAAAGGGTCCCCACTAACCATAGACAATGATATCCAAATGTCAAAATATATAAAAGAGAACTAAGATGTTATGTCTACAATGCCTGCTCTACACTTACCACTACCACTCACCCAAACCAAAATAAGTATTTCTTAAAATATCTTTACTTTTCAACATAAGTAAACATTATATTATAGAAATAAAGGTTCGTGCAATGGTGTTAATATAGCATTAATACAAATTTATAGGAAAATTAGTGAAACTCTGATGGAGTTAAATGAAGAAAACTCATGCAATCTGTCAGTGATGTATACAGTCTCGTTACCATGACAACGAGCGATGGTGAACATAACATTAGTAAAAAAAAAGTATTTATTGGTATCGTATTTATAGGCTCAAGGAAAGACTATTTTAGTTTCCAAGATTAGTTGCATTGACAAAGTTAGATCTTTGTTACAGCGCTAATGTCTATGGGTGCGACCACTAACCATTAGATGTTACCATTTTATAGTTAGAGACATTTATTTTCTTCAAAAGATATACATTTAAATCACTTCCAGAGAAAATAAAATAAATAAATATCAGACAACATCACATACATTACTCTGATCCCAATGTAAGTAGCTAAAGCACTCGTGTTATGGAAACAGACAATATACAAAACTAATGATTTTTTTTATAACTCGGCCGGGAATCGAACCCTGGACCTCGAAGTGTCGTACCCATGAAAACTGGGACGTCGAAAATCAAAACAATTAACAGTAACATTTAAATACAGGACTAAAATAAGAAAAGAAAACAGGTTATTTCTTAAAACATAACTATATTCTATATTTCACAATAACATGTTATATATCAGTGGGTATAAAGTAATTGAGTGCTACCTTCGGGGAACAGTTCATCCTTCAGATCGGGTAGGAACTCCCTGATGATGTCCCAGGTTATGTACCAGAGGTCGTTGTAGCCCTCGCCGTTACTGAATATCTGAAACAGGTCATTATTTATATATTAACTATCCCAGCAGTGGGAAAGTCTTAGTTAAGGTATCTTCTCATCTGTACAAGCTCGCGCTGTACACGTGCCTGTAAGTTCTTTGACACTTGACGTCACACAATTCGTATGGCCCAGTTACGATAATTATGTTATTTTTTATATGTACTTTTAGTGTAATAAAGAGGCTTCGTAGTATCGGTTGGCTTGACAAACATATTGTTTTCTTTGCTTGACAACAACCCCGATTGCTCTCCGATCTAGCTGACATCTGACATCTGACGAATTAAGTGAACGTGTGCTAACTAGCCCGTTCATCATCGATGTATTGAAGTTTTAGAGTGTAGAAAATTAGGCACCTAAAGGTAGAGCCCATTTGAATATATATAAGACTACTTGTAACCCGCGGTTTTCTTTGCGTTTTAGGGGGACGGTTGTTAGGCAAAATAAGCAGCCTACGTCCTTCCTTGGAGTTCAAGTATTTTTCACACCAAATTTCATCAAATTAGGTTTATTGATTTGACAGACAGAGTGAGTTACTTTCACATTTATAATATAGATAATAAAGATAAAAATAAACCTTAGATTTATCTAATTTATGCGATTTGCTTACAGCTCAATTATATTGTGCTCTATTTAGAGGTGTAATTTTTTTATGGAATAGGTTGGCGGACTAGCATATGGGCCACCTGTTGGTAAGTGGTCACCATCACCCATAGACAATGACGATATAAGAAATATTAACTATTCCTTACATCGCCAATGCGCCACCAACCTTGGGAACTAAGATGCTATATCCCTTGTGCCTGTATTTACACTGGTTCACTCACCCTTTAAAACTTTTGTTTAGCGGTAGAATATCTGATGACCTACCCAGGAAGGCTTGAACAAAGCCTACCACTAAGTAATAATCAAAAATTATTGTATGAAAATGTATTTAATAACTATATTATGTAATTATTTGTGTTCTCGCTAGCTCATGTCGTTCTACTGAATTTCTTAGATTAATTTCGTAGCATTCAATTTATTTCACTTAGATGTTTTATTGTTTGTTTAGATAAGCGCCTGAAAATACATAAAAGCAACAAGTTGTTTCACTCGTCGTGATATAAGACAAGTAATCGATTAATATTTTAATTTATTGCAATCATTTAAATAAAACTAATTATAACGGATGAATCGCGTATATTAATTATTTTTAAACATCCCGACGACTAGACTCTAGGTCTAGGAGGTCTACCCGTGACCACGAACACTGCAAAGTGCTCGAAACGTCGGGATGTTTAAAAATAATTAATATACGCGATTCATCCGTTATAATTAGTTTTATTTAAATGTGTAATAATCGCGAAAATTTAAGACAACATTATTGCAATCATAGCACCCCCCCCCCCTACTGTTACGCACGCACCTTGACGGAGTGCATGACGAGCAGCATGTTCTTGAGCGACTCGAGCGCGGCCTCGCGCAGCGGCTCGGCGGGCGCGCGCAGCAGGCCGCGCTGCACGCGCACCACGCGCGCCCACAGCGCGCCGAACGACGCGCGCGCGCCCAGCGCCGGCAGGTGCTGCAGGAACACCTGCAGACGCACCACTCGGCTGCCTCACGATACTCACTCATGCCTCATGACTCCAATCATGAGGCATAGAGTGAGTCACCAGTGGTGCTTGTCACGTGTAAGGCAAACAAGTAGCCAAAGAAGGAGCCTATGTCCCTCCCTTGAAGTTCAAGTTTGCTTCTTACCAAATTTCATCAAATTCGTTTCAGTGGTTTGGCCGTGAAAGAGCGACAGACAAACATACACAGAGACAGAGTTACTTTCAAATTTATACCAATAAGGGGTTGTCCATTAATCACGTGATCTTTTTTTAGCATTTTTTAACCCCCCCTCCCCCATTGGTGATACGTAGTGAGGTTTAAGACCACACCCCCTCCCCCTTCTCAACATCACGTGTATTTTTAGTACCTACAACGAATCTTAAAAATTTTCTGAATATTATCTTAATTTAAATACAGGTATAAACTATAATCTTATTTTATTCTGAAATTAAGGACCATATTTGTTTAAAAATCGCGCATTAGACGAAAAAATAAATACACGAGATATCTTACTACACCCCCCGATAAAAATCACGAAAATAACACAAGGGGGAGGACCCTTGTGTTATTTTCGTGATTTTTATCAAACCCCTCCCCCCCTTTCAAGCCTCACGTGATTAATGGACAACCCCTAATATGGATTATTTTTGTGTAAAAAATACAACCTAAAGGTAACCGTTTTAAATATATGGGAATTTAACCAGATTGGGTGGTTGGGAAGTTAATTCCCAGTATCCGATTAAGGGTTAAATTTTGCCAATTTTTGTAATACACACATCTAATATATATTTTCAAGTGTCAAACCTTGCACATGACGGTGTCGGCGCGGGCGGCGGCGTCGGGGCGCTTGGGCGGGTTGTTGAGCAGCGGCAGCAGCACGTGCTCGAAGCAAGCCTCCCAGCCGGCCGCGCCCAGCGCCGACAGCGCTGGAGCCAGCAGCGCGCGCTGGAGATACGCTATTGCACTATTCGCCACCTGAAAACCGAACCGGGATACATTGAACAATTTTATATGCTTATAAAATAGGCTATTTGACAATGCGATAAATAAATTGTGAATTATTGTAATCAGTGTATAATTATGAGTTTAAAAATGGTTATTTACTAACGAAACTTGAAAATAATACTTAATTTATTCAAAAATGAATAAATAAAAATGCATTTTTTCAAACGATTGTCACGTGACACAAAACGCTCCTGATTGACCGGGCTTATGATGAAGTCACTTTCTTGTAAACCTTGCTTTTCTACCATATGTACCACAGATTAAAATACAGCAAAGTGACGTCACCGACCCCATTGCAGCGACATATTGTCCAAGTAGAGTTTTAGCGCGTTATCTAAATATGGAATTTTTAATATGATATTTTTCAGCAAATATGTACTAGAAATAAATAACACAACTTTTACTGGGTTCCTTAACCTCTACTAAATAATATGAAATGGATTTTAAAAACCAGTCAAATAGCCTATTGTGGTACCCCTACCCAAATTTATTTTACAACCAGTCCTCTACCCAAAGGTTGCATGGAAGAGATCGCTGTTTAAGCGATAACACCGCCTCTTGTAATAATGCAACTTTCAATGTTAATCATTAGATTTAATATAACATTAAGTTGATGCAATAAAGTATAAATAAATAAATAAAATCACACGAAATTTATCTTGAAGGTAGGTGATAGATTATCCATGCGAAATATTTATATTTTGAAACTTCGTCTATTACGTCACAGTAGCCTAACAGTAAGATAAATCTGCAAGCAAAACATTATTTCAAATCTCAGAGTAATGAGCTGAAATCGTGCATCTTAACCGACGATTGCGGGTTCAATTGAATATCATTGAATACTCATATGCCTAATTTATGTTTATAATTCATCTCTTGCCCAGCGGTGAAGGAAAACATCGCTAGCCCACCTGCGTGTGGCTAATTTCATATAAATTCTGCCACATGTTTATTCCACCAACCCGCATTGGAACAGCGTGCTGGAATATGTTCCAAACCGTCTCCTCAAAGGGAGAGGAGGCCTTAGTCCAACAATGGGAAACTTACAGGCTCTTGTTGTTGTTAGAGAAATGGCTTTACGTTTTCACGAGTTAAATAATACATTACATACCTGTTTCCGTCTGTCTGTGCAAAACTCTGCTATCCCTTGCAAGAGCGGTTTCCACGCAACCTCCCATAGATCGTATTCCTCAGCGCCTGCAGATGAAAGAAAAAATATATCAAGCTTTAACAATAAATAAACTAGGACCGCCTATTTATTTTCCTTTTCTTAGATAATCAGGTGTACGATCAAATATACCACCTGGTGGTAAATGGTTACCACAATGCATAGGCAATGACGTCGTAAGAAATATTCACTATTCCTTACTTCACCGCAAACTGTAGGATACCAATTTCAAAAGAGTGAAAACATTTTCATTCTTTTGAATATAGTTTTTTTTTATAAAATTACGCCGATAGACTCAATGTGTTCCGTACCTTTTAATTTTTTTCCGTACCTTTTAATTTAAGTTGGGTGTGGCTGTTAATTGAGTTGGATCTCGTCGTCCTTCTTAAAAGATACACTGACTGAATTGTTTTTAATGTAATATAATAATTACTATTATTTATTTCTTTGTTTCATACATTTCTACATTTACTTACTACTTAAAAACAATCTTAACAAAGAAGCTTTCACTAAGCCCTATAACCAAAGATACTCTATTTTAAACATAAGAGGATACCTAACCAGTAGGGCTTACAGAAAGCCCTTCTTATGGGAGAAAATTCAAATAATGTAAAGTTGTAGACACATTTTTCGAGCTTTTATTGCAAATACTGGCTAACCCTACGAGATAGATACAAATAATAGTATAATAAAGTACTGTACAACTTAAAAATACCCAAAAAATATCCTCGATGGTATATGTCTATCTCTACGGGATAATCCCACAATACCCACTTTCTACCCTTTACTTTTTACGAGTAATAATGACTCCGAAGCGATTTTAAGCAATACAGCTTGAACCCTTATCTAATTAAGAAATTTAAATACATTTTGCATTATACATGTACATCAATATAGCCTTCTACAGCTTGTAATTTGAATGAATATTTTCCTAGATACTATAGATTAAAACGCACTGTCATAGCGGATGAGTATAGTAAGTAGAGACGAGATGGCCCAGTGGTTAGAACGCTTGCATCTTAACCGATGATTGCGGTTTCAAACATCACTGAATATTCAAGTGCTTATTATGTGAATATAATTCATTTCGTTCTCGGCGGTGAAGGAATACATCGTAAGGAAACCCGTATGTGTCAAATGTCAAAGAAATTCAGCCACATGTGTATTCCAATGCGGGTTGCATTAGAACAGTAAGGTGGAATATGTTCCAAAACTTCTCCACAAAGGTAGAGGAGGCTTAGCCCAGCAGTGGGAAATATACAGGCTGTTGTTATTGTTGTTGTAGTTGACATAGCAGTTTGTATTGTCTAATGACAGAAAAGCTTTGAACGGTGTAAGATATTCTGTACCATATTTAGTACCAGCATAGCACCCGTGCGAGGCCGGGTCGGGTCGCTAGTATAGATATATCTTCAAGGCCTAATTAATATTTATCATTACGGAATCGGGAATAAATCTAATTAATCTATCTTATCGGACTACGAGTAAGCAAGTGAATTACACAGACACTAAGTGTTTTTCTTAATTTATACGATAAATAACATTTCACGGGCTCGAATTTAGATAACAGATATGAAGATATAACAATTGAATACATGATAATCGAATATTAAGTCGATTTTATTTTGTTTTAATTTTATATTATAATTTATTGGATATTTGCAAATCCAATACTTTATATGACAAATGTCTATTTTGTTTCCGATTTAAATATAATCTTCACAAACATGTTATTTCCACATTACGTGTTTTGTACTTGCGCGTGTATCTTAATCAATGATTGCGGGTTCGAACCCAGGCAAGAACCACTGAATTTTCTGGTGCTTATGTTTGTAATTCATATCGAGCTGAACTTGCGTGAAGCTGGCGGTGAAGGGAAAAATCGTGAGGAAACCTACATGTTTCTAATTTCGACGAAATTCTGTCACATGTGATTCCACTAATACAATTGGAGTAGCATGGTGGAATATGCTCCTAACCTTTTCCTCAAAAGGAGAGACCCTAGCCCTGCAGTGGGAAATTTACAGGCTCTATTATCATTTAATACTATTCTATCATTTTTCATAATTTACGTTCGCGAGTAGATTTATTGTTAGTTAATCGTACCCATGAAAATCGGTGTACAAACTACTCGACCACTGAGGTCGTCCAAAATTGTTAATGTAAATAATTTTAACTGAAACAAAAGTAGTGTTGGTCGTGTACAATAATAATAAAATAATAACCTTGAATAATATTTTATTCATAAAACAGACGAAAGAATATATAAAAACGAGGCCGAATTTGAATCCCTACGTAAGTAGATAATCTTAATTACAGTATTTATCTTTTTTATCATCGTCGCGATGTTTAATTATTGATTTAATGACAAATATGTCTACTAAATTTTAGGTATAAACAACCGATTTGAATTTTGCGATGAAACTTTGAAAAGCGGCTGTTTAAATAAACATTTATAGGTATCGGCAAAATTCGTAAAAAAGAACACATCCGAATTAAGGACGCTATTTCAAATTATCAATATTTATTTCTTATATGATCTTTACACAAACGTAATAACTTGTAATATCATATGACCTATTATATTCGTCAATTTGACACGTCGATTTACGTGAGCTTGCTTTCTCGGGTTGAAGTGACGCGAGAATCTACAGCGATAAATAGCGTCGAATGGCGCGATAGGGAGCTATTTCTATTGGTCGTGTAAATCGGCAATAATCGGATTTTCTTTTCATTTCATTGCATTTTCCGATGCTAAATCTAATTTGTGTCATACTATACTTGGTAATAGGGCTTTGTGTGAACCCGTCGTGGTAGCAATATGTTTATAGGTGTTTGATGGTTGATTGTTTACAAACTAAATGATGATGTAAGGAATGATTAATATTTCTGATAGTGGTGACCATATACTGCTATCTATCAGGTATACTATCAGGTAGCCCATTTGCCAACACGCTTATACTTGGAACCGCTTTGGGATAACAAATATAGCGTAGTAATCAACCTTATTATAAAGGTAAATTTCATTATATATCGTACGCATATATGCATTGGGCTTTGTACTAAAAAGGCCAATGTTCATTTATGAATAAAACACAAATCATCTATCAAATATTTAAAAAATAACCCTAAATAAGCTTGAATAACTTTTATGCGTTTGTAACCTCTAATCATAAAATATTATTAAATAATAATACTTTTTTTATATAGTTAAAACCATTACCATGTAAGGTGGAAGTAGGTAGTATATAATAAATATTTTTGTATAGAAAACGTTTACTTGATATATTTTATTTATTGTAACTCGCCGCTAGATGGCTCTGAAGCATATTTTAAAATACGTAATCAGACTGTTGGATATGCTATCAATAATCAAACGTAACGTTCCTATATTGGATAAATATTTTTAACTTTAACCTTAATTTCAATAGTGAGTTACTATTGTCTATAGACATTACCAAGCAGCAAACTAAGATCTTATAATCCATGTGTCTGTAATCAACCACGTGTGTGTTTTTTTTCAGTATAGGTTGGCGAACGAGCATATAGGCCACCTGATGGTAAGTGATCACCATCACCCATAGACAATGAAGCTATAAGAAATATTAACTATTCCTTACATCGTCAATGTGCCACCAACCTTGGGAACTAAGATGTTATGTCCCTTGTGCCTGTAGTTAAACTGGCTCACTCACCCTTCAAACCGGAACACATAAATATTGCGTATCGTTATTTGCCGGTAGAATAACTGATGAGTGGGTGGTACCGACCCAGATTGGCTTGCACAAAGCCCTACCACCAAGTAAAAAGTAAAGTGTTTATTAAACCAAACCGGTTTAATCTGGTTACTCAAACCGGAACACAACAGTACTATGTACTGCTCCTTGGCGATTACAATCCTACCACCAAGTGAAAACATCCACATCTCTACCGTTAAACCGATCACCAAGATCTGTATATACCTCAGTCTCAGTGACAGGTTGATTATAGCGACTGTCAAGTTCGCGAGTTCAATGATTATGGTACGTATAATATTTTTAAGCGACCACGCCACGGTTTCGCAAGAGTGTGATGCTGTTACTAAATATACTACAGATTATATCTTTACTATATTGTCCATGTATTATTCGTTTTAATTATGATATTTTTACCGATAGTTCTATAGCCTCATTGAAAAAAAGCTTAAAAAAAATGTCTCGATATTTTAAATTGTTTTGCAATTGAAAAACTTGTAAGTTTAGATATTTGTTGCTGTCATAGACTAGACTTTTTTGTTTACACTTAATCAAAAACGCATGTCGTGTCTACATCAAGAGAAATGTAATCAATTCAATTTTTTATTGTCATTTTGTTTTGTAGACCTATGAACATAAAATAAAAAAAAAATTATATACAAAAGCCTTCCTCTCGAATCACTCTATCTAACAAAAAAAAAACCACATCAAAATCCGTTGCGTCATTCGAAACATCTAAGCATACATAAGGACAGACAGCGGTAAGCGAATTTGTTTTATAATATGTAAATATAAATACCTAGGAATTATAGATAGCACGCGAGGCACGAATGATATTTAAAAATAAATCACCAAACTGGGTAAAACCGTGAAAACAGATTAATGTCTTTAATCTTTAAGCTGCTTGACACTATCAATGCTTTTGTTAAATCATTGTGGGAATTTCGAAAAAGATATTAGCGAAAATATCGTCATAAATAATTACGGATAGTGGAGCGATATTCGATTATTTTCCTCGTCAAAACCTCGTCAATGGGCAAAGGTTCTGTTCTAGAAATATATAATACGGATACGCAGGTTTGGTGTTAGGAATGCTTTTCTTCGTAAGATACATGTTCTAGCGCATGCGCGAGAAGTTTATGTAATTGATGCAAGCGCTTCATTATCATAACTTAGTATAGAACAAAGTCGCTTACAGCTGTCTGTCCGTTTTTTTAATAGATAGAGTGATTTGAGAGGATAGTTTTCGTACATAATACTTGGACAAGTTAGTAAAGAAACACATCATTGTCAGTATCATCAATATCAAATTATAGAAGTTTCTATACAAATTCTGTAGTTTAGCAGTCAATTCGATACTAATAGAATTGTTAAAAAATTATTAAATACCACTAATCTACAATTACATATTTACTGGAATCTATCATACGTCACGATTGTTCTTAAAATAACAATATCCCAATGAAACAATATGGGTAGTATGTAATAGTCCAAGAGCCAAAGGTAAAAGTGCCCTACGGATTATATAATGCCATCGAATATTTATTACAACGTTATTACTTTTCAAACCTTGATTACTTTTACATGGGCTTTTAAATTATCAAGAAAATTGCAATAATAACTAATAATAATTATTTTTATTAAAATCAGCTAACGCGTCAAAATGTTATGTTTAGATAAGCCGTATTAATCTTTATCAATTAAATAAAATAATCGATTCTTTTTGTAACGTATTAATTGCACGGGCCATTTATTATTTATTTTTAGAATCTAGTCACGATATATCTGTAGATAATACTAATGTTTATACAATAGCACCTGCTTGTCGTGCGTACACCGGTAATCTTAGTCCTTTCTGTAACGGTAATCTTATACACACAGTCTGAACTGTTAGTAAGGATCATAACATCTCAAGATACTCGATTACATATAAATGAAATATATAATAAATAAAAATATTTATGTCTCGCACAAATAATCCATCTACAAGCAAAAACCTAATCAAGTCTCTACGTCTTATTAGACGAAATAGAGTTTTATACGTGTATGATTATTCGTGAAATATAAACTACTTGGATTTCTGAATATATGTACGTAGTAATGTATGGGATATTTCTATTTACCGCACAGTACAAATTGAAACATTGACACACACAGTTTTGAATGACAACAATAATTTGATATTAAAGTAACATCTTGTACATATCCTACTGCTGTGCTAATACCTCCTTCCTTTTGAGATGAAGCTTTTCTAGCTTGTTCCTACACACTGCTGTAATGTGAGTTAGTGGAGACAAAAACGCCGAAATTTCATTGAAATTAGACACGTGAAGGTTTCCTTACAATATTTTTCTTCACCGCCGAGAACGAGATGAATTATAAACAAGAATTAAGCACTTGATCATTTAATGTTGCTTGTGCGGGATTAAACCTACTAGCAATGGTTAAGATGCAGGTGTTCCAATTACTTAAATTAACATTTACATATTCTATTCTCTGTGTATATCGTAAATTAGTAAACATAATTGTTTACAAAAATTATAAATAACCTTTGAACTGATATAATTAATCGATAAGGGCTGCCTCACGTAAAATGAGTTTCGGATAATCGACTTTGTCGGTCAAGATAGTGTATTCTGATCTTTTCGTCGATAACATTATAATACCTATAATAGTTTTTTTTAATTACAATGGTTAATGGGCTGCGAACTAATAAAGATCGTTAGCTGACAAGACTGACGTCATTATTATTAATATTAGGTTCTAACCTTGATGATTATAAGGATTATAATTTAATTCATGTCCAGATAAGTATATTCAAAATATAGGTCACGTTTACATGCCCTTGAATTCATGGCTAGAGTCTATGTAACTTGGTAGTCTGTAGAAACAAATTACAATTGATTATCAAAACTGTAGGCAAGTGATAGAAAATCATTTATAATTAAATAATGCGTCGTCATTGTTTTTAAATGCTTTGCCTTATTTTTACGATAAGTCATAATATTGCTTTGGAGCCATTGAAGTGCATTAGCACAAATAACATATTTCATGTAAGTTTGATTACTACACAATTAACAGCACGTGACCAGATATGACAGTTGTAGCTAATCACTTCGAATATTTTATCGTTGTACCCCGGTCTATAATCATTATTATCGGTATTTATATAAGTTTCTGG
Organism: Vanessa cardui; assembly: GCF_905220365.1. Lineage (NCBI taxonomy): Eukaryota > Metazoa > Arthropoda > Insecta > Lepidoptera > Nymphalidae > Vanessa > Vanessa cardui. The sequence goes on from NC_061139.1 coordinate 11,771,220, forward strand.
TACTAGGCATTTATCACAAACCCACTGCCAAATATTAATATTAATTACTAGTTGTTTCTCTATCTTGGGATTCAAGCTTACTTAATACTATAATTCACGAATATCGCAGTTTAACTGAAAAAGACCAACAGACGAGAGTTGCTTTCTCATTTATAATCTTTACTAATATTACAAATGTGAAACTAACTCTATCTGTCTGTGTAACTGTCGCTCTTTCCCAACCAAAACAATAAACCGAATTTGATGCAATTTTGTGTGAAATAAACTTGGACTCCAACGGACATAGCTATTTTTTTCTTGACAACCCAACCTAAAACGCGACATAAGCAGCGGGATACAACTAGGATTAGCATAGATTTTTAATAGGATGAGTGTTAGTACGAGATACAAGAGATTATGAGACTTGTATCCGTACCTACAGTGGCTCATATTATACATATCCCAAGGGGATAAGGCACGACGATGCCCCAACATCTACGTGAAGACCACTTCCTGACATTAAGTTGGCAGATTTATCGGATTATCTATTCGCTTGAAATATTTAAATTCAAAAAATACTCCAGCTTAAGACTGATAATATAAGTCAGGTAAAGCTAATCATAATGGGATTACAAGATTTCGCCTTTGCCTGTATTAAATATAAGCTTATAATTTCGATACTCGGATATATGTTTATTCGTCACCTGCAACTTTGTGAAACTGGAAAAACCCATTGGGATTACGTGGATTTCTTTACAAAAACAATTTTTCTTTAATTATGAATATATTTTTGTACGAAGCTATCGTTTACCTTGTTAGATATACAATCACTCATTTAGTATGTTATAAATTCAATGGCTTAATATGCTATGTCAACACGGCTTGATAGTAAACGATAAAACTTATTTTTAGGCATTTTAATTCAAGTCGCTTTAGTTTTTTTTATTTTTTTATACGGACGAGCATATGGGCCACCTGCTGGTAAGTGGTCACCATCGCCCATAGACAATGACGCTATAAGAAATATTAACTATTCCTTAAATCTTCAATGCGCCACCAACCTTGGTAACTAAGATGCTACGTCCCTTGTGCCTGTAGTTACACTGGCTCACTCACCCTTCAAACCGAACACAACAATACTGCGTACTGGTGTTTAGCGGTAGAATATCTGATGAGTGGGTGGTACCTACCCAGGCGGGCTTGCACGAAGCCCTACCACCAAGTAATTGCCTATTAGAGATATTGCTTAACATATGACAACCATCACCTTAAAACGGAATCGCAGCACCTACTTGTATACATATAATATAATATGTTACTAGAATTTTTACTTTGAACAACTAGAACAAAATACATAGATAAATAATATTTACCTTGTCCATGGTCTGATTCGTCGCGCCACCATTTAAATATCTGTGCAGTCCGACTGTGTAGGGTGTGCATTAGGTCCAGCAGCTGCAATATTTTAAAAAAAAAACAATCACCTCTATATTGTCTATTATTTGATCAATCAATATTAATTACGGTTAATGCTAAGCCGCGTAATTAGTCCAGCGGTTATGGTAAAACCTTTTGGCGTTGTTTGTGATATGTGGTCAAAAGCACAGCGTATATACAGGGTTTACACAAGAAATATATTCCTACTTTTTATACATTTTTGGAAAGCCTACCAATTTCGATAGTGATTTTTTTTGTTCTTAAGGCAGTTTTAAGGAAAAAAATCAAAAAAATATTGAAATAATTTCGTTTTTAGTCTCGCATTTTTTAATTTGGACAGATAATTATTATTTAAACATTGACAAATATCAAGTATTTCATCATTTTTATAAAACAGAAGAAAACAATTGATTTCAATTGATATATTTTTTAAAACAGGTTTCTGAAGTTGCATTTTTTACAAATTTTGAAAAAAGCTAAAAAACGCGATAACTCAAAAACGGTTAATTTTTGCACTATGCATATGGGCGTTAAAATTATTGCAAATAGTCACCCCTATCACCTCCTAACGGATATACGTCGAATTACCAACAACCCTGTATATTGTATAACATAGAGGTATTGAGTGTAAGTCAATGGTTTTAGGTAAATAGAAATGATTATAAGCTAGAATTGTCAAGTGGAGAGCATCTTTATAGAAGACTACAGGTTCGTGCCTAATGAGAGCCTGTTCGTGCTCGATAGGAAGACATCGTGAGAATACCTACATATGTAACTTACATCCTTCTTCTAATAAGGATAGGAAACAATTAAATAGCTAGTGGCAAGTCAATGGTTGAAGATTTAGCTTGGATTTCTTAAAGTACCAATGTGTATGACTGAAATGGAGTGGAATGTATATATGTATAAATTTCAAATGAAGTAGTAGAAGTACGTCTGTAATAGTTGTCGGGAAAATGTTTCCTATCTTAAATCTTTTCACTTATTCCTATAGCTTTCTCACTCACTCAGATCACACACTAGTAGTGGTTCTCGCTCACACATAGCATATCCAAACACCCATGACATATATATATAATTATTCTCTGACCAAATAGCAAACTAACCAAAAAAAGTTTAAGGATCTCGATCTCAAACAGACGGAAACTTCTAGAAACTTCAAGAATCTTCTAGATAGCGTGGATGGCGTGTGATGGAAGCACATTATTTACAATGCTAAGCGATATACCTGAATGCTGACCATGTGGTAATGGTCGAGCGTGTCGAGCTCCTCGTCGCTGGAGTCGCTGCGCGCGCGCCGACGACCACGTGACCCCTCTTCCGTTGACCATTTCGACTTACCTGTTAATTATAACTTACGATTACATAACTAGGTAGTTTAAAAAAATATTTCATCAATTCAATGTTCAATGACGACCTCCATGGTCGAGTGGTGTGTACACCGGTTTTCATGTGTACGCCACTCTGAGGTCCTGGGTTCGATTCCTGGCCGAGTCGATGTAGATTACCATTACTTTTCTATGTTGTCTTGGGTCTGGGTGTTTGTGGTACCGACGTTACTTCTGATATCCATAACACAAGTGCTTCAGCTACTTACATTGGGATCATTAAAAAAAAAAAAGAAATGTTGTTAAAGAATTATTAATAATCACATTTTACGCCCTGTTTCTGTTAATAAGTGGAAAGAAAATAAGTGAAGTGTTTAGGGTCAAATATGTACATATTTTATATTAAATTGTTCATCACTTCTAACATAATGAAATAAACTTAGAAATATATATTAGTGTTAATCATTAGTGTCTTTCATTAACCTCCCCTTAACCCCTGTTGCATAACATGTAGCATACATTCAATGAAAACACATGAGATTTACATTCAAATCTGTCGAGTCATTTTTGAGTTTTAACATGCAAAAAATATTCGTAATGTCACCAAGAGTCTTGACTACACTAATTATATTACATAATCTCTCAACAATATTAATTACGCGAACGTGATTAATGGAATATTTTGATAAAAATGACGATTGTTTAACAATATTTTGATATTAAAAAAATCGATAATAATTTGGAGTTTGGACATCTGAAACCGTTATATCAATGAAAAATTGAGCTAAGTTAACCAGTCCAACTGAAAATTAGTTTTCCATTCGATACAGGCAATCCTCGATGTCGATTCGATTTACATCATTTCAAGTTACGTCCAACAATGTTTGGACATTATTCCTCAAACATACGTCAATTATTTCGATTTCCGGTATAGGAGAATTCATAATACATCTCGACTTAAGTCGTTTCGACTTGCGTCGCGCATTACGAGAACCGAACATGCTGTAAGTATAGTACGACACAACTTAGATGTAGCATTGGCAAATTCAATAAAACCGATTACTGTCTACTTATACAACCAATGGAAATAGCTCCCTATCGTGCCATTCGACGCTATTCGTCGCTATAGATTTACGCGACAGTGACGTGTCAAATTGTTAAATATAATCCCATCAAAAACAATACTTGTCAAAAAGCCAAGTCTCGCAACTCAGTGGTTCTACGGTAAAAAGTTGTGAGATCCATGTAAGTAAGTCTTATCCATGTAATACTTAAGCGACTTCCTGTCTTAATACGTCCACTCACTACGACCACGATCGTGGTCCATATATTGACTCGGCCATCGCACTAAATAATTTAACTAACACGTGTTTTCATGCAATGGCCGCCGTGCCGCTTTTTTGCTCGACTTGGTGGGGGCACTGCTGTGCCCCCAGATATATTAGGTCATATTATATTACTTGTGTGTAAAGATCACATTCTCATAAGAAATAAATATTGTTAATTTGGGATAGCGTACTTAATTCGGATGTGATCGGTTTTACGAATTTTGTCGATGCTACATGTAAATTGTGTCGTACTATAGATCGCGTAGTTTTGATTTTCGTCGTATATTTCGAGAAGCTAATACGTCGTACGTATGAGGACTGCCTGCAAATTCCAACCAACCGACGTTCTAAATTTGTAAATCGAATGAATTGAAATATCTTCTTACTAGATTGCAGAGTAGCCCTTGCTAGGAGCCTGACGCATCGCACCGCAGCGCGGCAGTTGTGCGGCGTGACGTGAGCCACGTCCCTGATCACCAACGCCAGCGCCTCGACGCACCTCGCCAGCGCCGAGCTTCGGTGCGGCTGGAGGGTCACCTGGTCGACTTCAAGCTCGACTGTATCTATTATCGGAGCTGATTCGTTCTTTACCTGTATTTATAAGAAAAAAAAAAAATAATGGTTTTATTCTCATAAAAAAGGAATTGTGCTTATACACAAAGTATCTTCTATATGTAAATATAAGTTATATTTTCTAAGATTAGAAGTATTTGTATTACTATAACATCACGTCAACTTAATTGGACGTAGAATATATTAGATGATATTTTTAAATATATAGAAAATTACATATTAGTAATTGTAACGTTTATAACGACATTTTACATTGTTACGATATTGGGATCAGAGTAATGTATGTGATGTTGTCTCATACTTATTTATTTAAATTTATTTATTAAGCTTCATTAAGCTCTCTTGAGTTATTATGTCTTACTTAAGTATCTAATAAACAAACGGCGTAAGTGCTTTACAATAAAAAAACATATTTTGAACAATGATTACCACAATGATTAATCACAAAATCTAAGAAACTGTAACACCTACGAAAAATGATATTTGGCTGGTAGGATCGTTATAGGGCGTCGACATCCATTAACAACATATTTAATGAAAGTCTACGCCTCAGATGGTAAAAGGGGGTTGGAATTTCTCGCGGATGAGGCCGCAGGTACAGCAATTATAATTTTAGTAATTACTTTTTGTGTGATCGATACTAGTATGAAAAATGACCTCAAATACATATAAATTAAAAAAAAAAACAATTTGTCATTTTTTTATCGGCCATCTTATTGATTGACCGTAATTGACGTGAGTAATGACGAGACAAAATATCGATTGATCGTATTTGGGAATTTATCGTAGATGTTAATTAATCATCAATAGAGCTCAATAAAAATAAAAAAATATTTTTAATAAAAGTATAAAAGCAATACAGAACACAAAATAATACAATTAAAAACACCTAAGAAAAAATCAATTCTATGATCAAAGCTTAAATCTAGTACGAAATATGTGAAATTATGAGAAATTTATCAATAGGTCACGACGTCATTTTTAATTGAAAAACAAAAGTTGCTAAGTTTTAAATTTATATTTATACCATGTTTAGTTACGGAAATAAACCATTGAAGAACTCTTGCTTTTTTCTAATGAAAGTCTTATCTACGTTCCAAATATTCGTCATGGATCAACTTACAGCAATAAGCTGAAAACTCTATCTTAATATTTTTTTATGGTATAGGTTGGCGGACGAGCAGATGGCCACTTGATGGTTAGTGGTCACCATCAACCATAGACAATGACGCTGTAAGAAATATTAACTATTCCTTACATCGTCAATGTGCCACCAACCTTGAGAACTAAGATGTTATGTCCCTTGTGCCTGTAGTTACACTGACTCACTCACCCTTCAAACCGGAACACAACAATTCTGAGTACTGTTGTTTGGCGGTAGAATAACTGATGAGTGGGAGGTACCTACCCAGACGGGCTTGCACAAAGGTCTACCACCAAGTGGTACGTACAATTTTACTTCTTTATTTTGGTTACTTCCATAGTATTATATCATACGGCATATTTACTTTGCGTAACGCTAGAAACATTGTATGTGTGTCTGATTTTGTAACTATAAAGATTAAAAAAATAAATCTATGTAGTTACATTAAAATTTATATTTTCAAACACTTTATCATATTAAATGCAGATAGCTATAATACATCAACGTTATCTGTCATAACGCATACAATATAAACAAAAAATGTTATATGTTTGTTTATTTTTTATTTACTATGCATTTTAAGTTGGTATTTGATTTTGTAATTAATTGTTTAATTTCTGTTTCTAACTATTCCTCTTCTCTTGAGAACTTGATTACTTTGTGTTACTTTATTGATTTTTAATACTTATATTGTACTATTTATTAAAAGTAAAACGAAGATTACAATATATGTATTTACCTATATATATATATACAACCTTATTATATTATATCTAATTTGTGTAATAATCATACTTAAGTCAGCTTTGTGCATATGTTAGGTTCGTAGGTGTTCAACAACAATACAAGTCATATATTATAAGTTGCATTTATATGGAACCTGCACTTGATTTTAATAAAATATTGCAACTATTCGTTGCTTGGTACTCACTCATTAGTTATAGTACCACCAAACAACAGTTCTAAATATTGTTATGTTTAAATAACCCCATAATGCCTGTTAAGCCTCGGATCTCAGCTATCAGAAGTAATGTACTAATATAAAAATTCATTACATAAAAACCGACTAAAATAATAAAAAGTCGTATTCACTCTTAGGCGAGGTAATATTTTTTTCTATTTTAATGGTTTAATTATATGGGACTATACTGATTGTATCCATCTTCAAAAACAAAATCATATGTGCCGTTAGACACCACCTACTCTTCAAAATAATCTACTGCCAAATACTCAGTATTATTGTGTTTTGGTTAGAAGGATGAGTTTGCCAATGCTACTGGCGCAAGAGACATAACAACCTAGTTCCCAATTAGTGAGCATTGACGATTTAAGGAATAGTTAATATTTCTTACAGCGTCATTGTCTAAAGGTAATGGTGACCACTTACCATCAGGTGGCCCATATGCTCGTCCGCCAACCTATACAATAAAACAAAGCTATCAGGTTTTTCCATCGAGAATTTCCTAGCAGCAATTTATAACCTTCCATGCTATTTGCACACAGTTCTAACTGGTCCAGTATTTAATAAAGAAATCGCCGTGTGTGAAGTCGGCTCTGTAACCTAGTTTGACATTATAATATTATTTTATGATAAAAATCATTACGATTGTCATTTTATCAATTACATTATAAATAACTCGTAATATTGATCGGATTCTAATTACTTATTTATGACAGCGTTACGTCTGATAACATCTGTTTTATAATATTTACCAGTTATATAAGTTTCTATAAATTAGAGTTTATATATTTTTAATTAGCGAATTATATAATGATTCATGAGCTGAGATGGCCCAGTAGAAGAACGCGTGCATCTTAACCGATGATTGCGGGTTCAAACTCAAGCAAGCACCACTATATATATATATATATGTGTTTAATTTGTATTTATAATTAATCTCGAGCTCGGCGGTGAAGGAAAACATCGTGAGGATACCTGCATGTGTCTAATTTCATCGAAATTCTGCCACATGTGAATTCCACCAACCCGCATTGGAACAGCGTGGTGGAATATGTTCCAAACCCTCTCCTTAATTGAAGAGGGGGCCTTATCTCAGTAGTGGGAAGTTTACAGGCTGTTTCTTTACTACTTACTGAGACTGTAGTCTAAACTCACTCCCTGACTCATAATATACGACCGGAATGAGTTCAGGCGTATGACCACCGATTTAAAATAGTTTCCCTCGAAAATAATCACTTATTTTTAACACTCCGTTTTGCTACTGAGAATATTTCCATACAGCTAATACGTCTGTAACGACCTGTAAGGATTTGAACGCAGCCTTCTCTCCAGTTTAAGGTTATCGTTCAATAGAGCGTAGTTGGGTCAGTTGTTAAAACGCGTACAACTTACTCGATGATTGCGTATTCAAACTAACGTAAGAGCCATTTAATTTTACATGTGCTTAAGTGCTAAAATTTTATATTCCTTTTTATATTTTTAAAATTAGACAGGCGGATAGCCACTTAATCGGACCTGAAATTTTTTTTTGAAGATTTATTTATATCAATGCGTCGTTAACCTTAGTAGAAAAACATGTGATTACCGTCTTTATATTTAGTCTTGTATTCAAAACACGCTAACTTGAACGCATCGTGAGGAAACCTGCATGTCAGATAAATCGACGTGAGTGGTCGTTTGCCACAGATCCGTACAAAGTAGCGTGCAGGAACAAGTACCAGAACTCAAAAGTAGATTATGCTGTTCTCAAGAACTAAGTCTTATAGGCTATTCTTTCCAGTTTCACAATCAAGACATATATCACATCTATTTAACTGATAACATTATATTTAGCCATTATCAATTTATGGTTGATTAGACAACCTGTGACAAATAACGAAGTTATTTTATATATAGGCAGGCGGACTATCAAATGTGCTACCTGATGGTAGGTCGTTACCTTAGACAATAAAGTTTGTAAGAAATATTAACCATTACCTACTTGTACCAATCTAGACGGGCACAAAGTCCTATGTTAAGTAGCGTTATGTACTGATTAGTTCGTTTAGAATCGTGTAAATGTTATCATATTCCTTATCGTTCAACTTGATAGCTGTTATAAGACTCACCAATATCCAACCCTGTGTTTGCGGTGAATTTGAAAGCTCGCTCTCCGACGATATGCTGGTAGCCTGCCTCTCGCTCTCATCTTCCGAACCGTCAGACCGATTCGAGCCTGAAACAAACCAAAATAATATATTATTAATATTTTCAAAAGTCTAAATGTAAGCACTAATCGGGTAAGTTGATAAGTCACTGGCCCCATGTCTAATCAAATCAAAATATACTTTATTCAAGGTTTTTGAATCGTCACTTAAAAACTATATTATGTGAAGCTACCACCGGTTCGGAAAGTAGATTCTACCGAGAAGAACCGGCAAGAAGCACAATAGTTACAATAGCACAATAGTTGTTCACCATTTTAAAATATACAGTCACATCAAAATCAAAATACTAGATCTCCTAGTTCATAGGTACCTCGTTGATGTTCCATTAATGTATGTACTACCATAAAAAAGGTAAAGCGGTATGATAATACCTCCTGGCCTAATTTCTACCATTAGTTACATAAACATGTATTCTAAATGCATCATGAAATGACTTTTGGTGTTTCACGAATAAATAATTTATGATTATTGTTATTTTATTATTTGAATATTCATATTAACAGCTTCTTATATTTGCCTAGCTGCGCCCGCGACCTTGTACGCGTTTGAATTTAACATTAAAAAATATATCATTGTAGCCTAAGTTACTCCCTATTATATCAGTTATCTGCCAGTAAAAGTCCCGTCGAAATCGGTCTAGCCGTTCCAGAGATTAGCCAGAACAAACAGTCAGACAGATAAACCGACAAACATTGTTATTTTGGTATATATACCGTGTATAAATACATATGCATTGAGTAGAAAAGGGATATTTTAATATTACAAACAGACACTCCAATTTTATTATATGTACCTATAGTTTATTTGAATGTCTAGAAATTCAAAGCCGAGTAAAAGTAGTAGGTACTTTGCACACGCAACCAGTGAAGTGTTATGACGTTTGTAGTAATAAGGCACGCACACAATGACGATAAAGTACGAGTAAGCTCGTTTGTATAAGTTCTTTTTGTAGATGTAGAACTAATATAAACTTCTAACAACCTATATAATTATTGAAATGGTAATTTTTTTTTAATAGATTGTTCGCTTAAGGTGTAAGGAGATGATGAATTTTTGAATGATCAACAAAACCTTTTTTGATAGTTAATTACGTAACCACAGATTAAATAGATTATATTATTATTTCGATAGATATATTTCTTTAGATGTACAGTAATTGGTGAATCAAATTAAATCATTAAATTTTAAGCGAGCTAGACCTACGTTATTCTTAGCTTATCAGTAATCAATATTGTCAAATAAGTTGTTGAGATACGACAACGCGATCGAAAGATGAAAACTCACACCATTGTTCAAACTGATAACAAAAAATTAATAAGACTCTGTTGCATTATTTTAGTATTAGTTAACTAGTTCTCAATTAAAAAATACAACAATAAAAGTCAAATATGCGTTTCGGAATACTGGACAGAAGTGTTTACTTAAAACTACTAATATAAGGAAAACTACTTATTAATAAAAAAATCTAATAATTACAAAATATATTATATTATTAGTTTTAATTTTTGAATATGTGCATTGGAATTTTACATTTGTACAGTACGTATCATTATTGCTTGCCTATTGCTGTCGAATGCGTAAATGGGAAGCCAGACAAACTGGCGCCGTACGCCTACTTTACAAAGCGGTTACCACTCCCATAAGAAGTTATTACTTCAAAAATTAATTGAATTTGGTTAATTTCTTGTACCTAAACGTATTTAAAAGGGGCATTCTTCGTAGAAAAACAATTTTTATTAAACATTAAATGGACCTGATGGTAAGTATTCACTGCTGGCCACAGCCAAAGGCGCTGTAAGAAATATTAACCATCCCTTACAACTTCAATGCGCCGGCAACCTTGGGAACTAAGGTGTTATGTTATATTCGCGCAATCTATAACCTAGGAGCTAAAGAATCGTTAAGGAATAAATTTAAAGAAATCAAGATATTGACTGTTGCTTCTCAATATATATTCTGCAATGTTATGTATGTACGAAAAAATATTAATGATTTCATGAGAAAATTTGATACTCATAACATTGGTACAAGGAACAAACACAAACTTGTTACTCCTGTTACTCGACTGCATAGAGTCAGTAACTCTTTTGTGGGGCAATGTATACGCTTCTACAACAGGATCCCAGAAAGCGTTCAAAATGCTACTGTTGCCAAATTTAAAAAAAAATGTTAAGGAACGCTTGTGTGCAAAAGGTTACTATACAATTAGAGAATTTATGTTTGATAGCACAGATTGGGAATGAAACGATCGAATCCTGGCTATTTCTTCTCATATTAAATTGTTTATATAATATATGAGACAAATAACAAAAAAAAAACCGTTGATTTCTTTCGCCGGTTCTTCTCAGGTCAGGGTATTTTCTTTTCCGAACCGGTGGTAGTGTTTCAATTGACCATCAATAAGAAAGTGTAAGGCTTCTATATTGAATATACTTATTTGAGTTTGAGTTGAGTATGTCCTTTATGCCTGTAGTTACCACTCACTCGTCCATCATCCTCGTCTTCAACCTTCTGGTTTGATGGATGAGTGAGCATTATATTATTACAGTACTGAGTACTGCTGTTTACATTTATCACCGATGGTGGGTTTACTTTACTTTCCTAATACATTTCCTGTATGAATGATGAATCGAAGTGTTCGAATAAAAAAATCAATCAAATTGTCATGAGGATTAAGATTAAACCGTCATTTAATTAATAATTGTATGAAAACATTCTCTTTGGATAATCCAAATATTAATGAAATAATATTCACATATAAGTTAGGAAAAAGATATGTTTGTAAATTTCGTGGTATCCTTGTAAAATTATGTATAAATTGGACTCATAAATAACTCAGGGCATACGCATAAGTAGTTATGATATTCATCACTAATGGGAGCTATGAATCTATCGTAATTACTTAAAACTACTAATCTGAATATGTAAAATGATAGTTTAAATTAGAGTATCGTAAACAAAATAAATTTTAACATAGTTGATTTACATGATTTAACGGTAAAGAAATTGGCTCAGAGAACGGGACACGTTTATATACCAAAAATGTATTTTTACGGAACAAAGATATACTCTAAAAGTCCAGTTTCTTTAATTTAAACTCTGGGGTTCGCCAAATAATTGCATTCCATACAAAGTAGGGTGACTAGGTAGTATGATTATCTATTTGCGATATTATCTTTAAAAATCGCTGTCTTTATTAAGCAGACAGTGTGTTTTTGCTAAATCCCATCAGAAGATAAGATATGACAAAGGTATAAGTTGTTATGACAGCGTTTTGGGGTCCATTCAATTTTGACAGGATGAAATTTCTACTCGTTGTCGTCGGGCTTGCTTTGGCTGTCGCAGCCGAGGAACCAATCAGTCTCTTCTACCATGAGACGATCGGTATCCCAGAAGCCGCACGTATCAAGCGCGCTGAAGAAGCCCAGGACTTCGACGGAAGCAGGATTATAGGTGGACAGGCGTCCTCCCTTGGAGCTCACCCTTTCTTGGTAATTTATATTCAATGCTTAATATATAAAAGCTTGAATAATTTCTAAGTTATTAATTGAGTAATTTTGTCTACGACAGGGTGGTTTGATCACAACATTGACGACCGGTGCACAATCCATCTGCGGTTCATCCCTGCTCAGCAACAACAAGCTCGTGACGGCTGCCCACTGCTGGTGGGATGGAAGGAACCAGGGCCGTCAGATAACTGTCGTCCTCGGATCTATCCGCATCTTCTCTGGGGGTGTTCGTATCAACACTAACAATATCCAAATGCACGGAAGCTACAACACCAATAACCTCAACAACGATATCGCTATCATCACCATCAGCAGAGTTAGTTTCACGAGTGGGTATTATTTCTTTATTAAATGTAAAATTTAAATGAATTGTAGATCGTAACCTTCCAAAATTTTATTTCAGATAATATAAACCGCATTAACATTCCCTCCGGCAGCAGCAGCTACGCTGGTACTTGGGCTACTGCTATTGGTTTTGGAAGAACCAGTGATTGTAAGTAATCATACCAATCATCTCAGAAATCTGTCTCTTGACAAAGTTGGTTCTCAAGGGACAAATTTCTGATACGGTTAGAGACAAAATATTATTTAATTTATGAAATAAATACTAATAAACGTGTAAATTTTTAGCCGCCGGTATTTCGCAAAGTCAAGCTCTGAGGCATGTAAACCTTCAAGTTATCACGAACAACGTTTGCGCTTCGACTTATGGTAGCAGTGTCATCATCGGCTCCACCATTTGTACAAGTGGTGCTGGCAACATTGGCACGTGTACTGGTGACTCTGGTGGTCCACTTGCCATTGGCAGTGGCAACAACCGTCAACTGGTCAGTAATTTTTTTTTGATTCAATAATTGTTATATGTATGCATATATTTAATACTGTTTGTAATTTTCAGATTGGTGTAACATCGTTCGTCGCTAGAGCTGGTTGCCAACGTGGTCTGCCCGCCGGTTACGCCAGAGTTACCTCCTTCGCCTCCTGGATTCGTGCACGATTATAAGCTTTGATCATTCATCAAGTTATTTGACTTCCAATAAACTATTAAACATATTACTTATACTTTAATTCAACATTTTTTATACAACCCTAAAAGAAAGTACTAGAAGTTTTACGACTAATTTAATTTTATACTACCATTGGGTTATTCTAGACACAAGTGTGACAACATGACTACAATGGTGTACCAAAATTTACACGAATAAAAAATAAGCGTTTAAAATAAACGATCATAATACTGTTTGTTACGCTAAGGTCTCATATATATTCTTTTAGTAGTATATAAACTTTTATGTTTGATTTAATAGTTGATACATATTGTGACACACTACTAATATTTTTATAATTCGCTTCTCTGTAATACTCTCATAAATGTGAAAGTAACTCTGTTACCATTACGTTTAAACCACTGACCCGATTTAGATGAAAATTGGCGTGGGAGTTAGTTCCGGAGAAGTATATGGATTACTTTTTTTAAATTCATCCTTGTGCAAGTGAATAGCATAGGTTCAGCTGGTTGATTATAAATGAGTATTCCAAATCATTTTTTTAAAACTGCTGTATAATCATATTTCATTGTTTTTATATTTATCAAACAAGACAGATACATATCACCAAATCAGCGCTAATTATATTTTTTATTAAGGCATCTTTCTCGAGAACAACTTGAATATAATTTTGACTTCATATCGTATTGCACCTGTCCAAACTTTATTACACATTTTTAAAATTGTAGACACGTTGGCATGCGGTATCTGTGTTACACGATGGTAATTGCGTATCACCTCTTATAGATACTATATTTTAACCAGCTCTTATATGCGCCATCCTTGGGAACCAAATTCATAAAATTACACTCATCATTCATCATTTATCTTCAATATCTATACTAAGTATTGATCCACCAACGTATTATTTTTATTAACAAACTTTGATACACAACAGTGTTAAGCGTTGTTGTTTGGCGGTAAACTATGATGGTAGATGGGCGACAGAGAGTCACTAGGAATCGTTTCCAGGCTTGCACGAAGCCTTACCGAGTAATTTTTTTTTTTAATATAACTGCCTACATTTGGTATTTAAATGTTATAATTAGGAGAGATAATAAATCAGTCAGCGATCAATCAAAATTACTTCGATAACAGACAAATAGTCCAACTTTTGAAAAATACTATTCCTGACTTCGGGTTTTGGTGTTATTTGCAATAAATATTTTTTTAATTATAAACAAAAATAATGCAATTGTAAAGGTCACCCTTATATTCGCAAATCCAAAACGAGAATCCGGTACAGATACAATGATAAGATATTTCATTCAATATAAATAGCACGATATCGTTTAAAGATTGGGTGTTATATTAAAATGAAGATCCTATTCATCATCATCGGTCTCGTGCTAGCCGCCGCTGCCGAGGAACCGATCACGATAAACTACCACGAAGATGTTGGTATAGCCGAGGCGAGACGCATCAAGTTAGCCGAGAACGCCTTAGACTTTGATGGGTCTAGGGTTGTAGGTGGTTCAATTTCCAGTCTTGGTCAATTTCCACACCTAGTAAGTATATTTATTGAATCTAGTTGTATTTCAAAGCCGTGATGATCCAGTGGTGCATGAGTGATAATTGCGTGCATCTTAACCGATGATCGCGTTTGTTTAATTTGTGTTTATAATTCATCTCGTGCTCGGCAGTGAAGGGAAACGTAGTGTGTCTAATTTCATAGAAATTCTGCCACATGTGTATTTCTCCAACCTGCATTGGAGCAGCGAGGTGGAATATGTTCCAAAACCCAGAAATGAGAAATTTACAGGCGGTTCTTGTTGCGTTGTATTTTGGGATGATAGTTGATGATGTCAGTTTACATTTCAGTGTTTATGATGATAATTTCAGGCCGGTTTGGTGATTGCCTTAACTGACGGTAGACAGTCAGTGTGTGGGTCTTCTCTCCTCTCGAACACAAAACTGGTAACCGCTGCTCACTGCTGGAGAGACCTTCGCAATCAAGCCCGTCTGTTCACCGTCGTTCTTGGTTCTATAAGATTATTCTCTGGTGGCGTCCGCATTGACACCAACAACGTCGAGGTGCATGGCAGCTACAACCCTACCAATCTGAACAACGACCTTGCCATCATTACCATTCCTCACATTGCTTTCACCAGTAAGTGTTCATTTTCGTTGATATAACCAATTGATTTGGATATTTTCTAAATTAAGATATTTGAATTTCGAAAAGTTTTAGGTCGATTTACATCTTGCACTTGCACCAAAAATATCGCGATACAGCGAATGCGTCTATTCTAGTGTATTTAGAAATTTTCATATAAAAGATATATAAATGTATATCCTCTCGTTGTCTTTTGATACGCTATCAACTGACGCTTAATTATATGTTAATAAGGCTCTTTAATATAAACAATCTAACTAATAAAACTCGTTGCCTTCCATTCATATTTCAGATATTATCAATCGCGTAGCTCTGGTCAGCGATAACAGTGATTTCGTCGGCACAATAGCCACCGCTGCCGGTTTTGGTAGAACCGGTGATGGTAGGTCTTCTCCATTTATTATTCATTTATTTACTAAGAAAGTTTTTGCAATTGAAATCAGATTTATGGGCTATGTAGCTGATCATTACATGTAAAAATATTTAAGCCTATGCTAATTTTATAGATCCTTAGTGCATAATTTTGTATGTAATTAATTTAAACTTCTGTTTGATCAGCTTATTATTAAATCTATGAATTTTCATTCCACATTTAGCTGCGAGTGTCACCCAGAGCCAACGACTGAGACACATCAACGTGCAAGTGGTGACCAACGCATTCTGCACAACCATTTATGGTAGCAACGTCGTCATCAGCTCCACCCTATGCACAGCCGGTGGTCGCCAAAACATTTGCAGCGGTGACTCTGGTGGTCCTCTGACTATTGGTAGCAGTGGAAACACCCAACTGGTCAGTTAAAGACATTTTATTACAACTATCTCCTCTATAAATCCCATACTCGACTTAATTGGTCAATATTTTCAGATCGGTGTCGTGTCCTTTGGTTCTCGGTCTGGTTGTCAACGTGGTCACCCCGGCGGTTATGCAAGAGTCTCTTCATTCGTATCTTGGATAAGAGCACGCATATAAAAAAAAAAACACTTGTGAAACTTTCAATAATAAAGTGAGACAAATATTTGATTTTGTTTATCTTCTTATCTACCTATCTTTATCCTATCTTATGAGTAAATTAAATTTAAAAAGAGAAAGGAATCTTACAAATGTCCTAAAATAAGGACTCATTTTCAAAGATCCTAACAAAATTAAATCAATGTGCAGTTAAAAGTCGGAGATTATGATGTATTATCTTATTACGAACATAAAGCAGTAACCGTTTGGGCTTATTGAAACGGAATAAATATTAAAATTTGAATTTAGTGTATGTTATACTACAAATTATTTACATAACTAAAAAATACTATATTTAACAAATGCTACGAGATTGAACACTAATACAACTGCATCCGTAGTTTATAAACTAGCAGGAGATAACGAGTTTTGAGTTTAAATTCCACGTAAGGTCAGAAAATAATTGAACCCAAAATTTCACTAACAAGCTGGATTTAGGAAATCTTTTGTATCATTATTGCATATCAAAGCACGCAAAAACGTGTTTCCACGTTGTTCCTCGGAGGAACCGTAAAAAAGTTGTGACACCAGGAACTGATAGCATTAATATGCACTATATTATATCAGTTTCCATTGAACATACTTTTGCACAATTTATCACTTGTACAGTTTCCGATTTGCCACAACCAACATTCAGTTAGGAGATTATTAGCAAATATCATTTTATTAAATGCTGTATTGGTTTATGAATATTCTTTTATGGAATTTGAACATAACTAGATATTGAAAGAAGATTATTTTGGTATTAATCGTTTTAAGCTTCTGTAGATCACGATATTCTCTTATCTATTATTATATGTAAACATAGATTAAAGACCAACTACTGACTTAAACTAACCAAACTATGCCCAACATTGAACATTTAATATTGAAAAATATTGAAAATAAAATTTTAAATATTTTTCAGTTTCTGTAGGAAATAATATAAATTTCAAATAAATTTGTAAAAGGACGATTAAAAAGTTCACTTGGAGTTGGAATATATTTTGATTTTGACTCTAAAAATGTCTTGGTAGCAGATATTTTTGACTACATTTACGTTTACATTTATTGTTATTTAAGATATATATTTTTTGAACCAGAAGTAGGAAGTAGGCTTAACTCTAAAACAATTATCTTAAATTTACAATAACATTCAATCTACCACAAAAGAAAAACATTTAGTCTACAACACAAATAACCATCAATAATCACATTACACCGTAATAATTATATTTGCGATCTCAATGTGTCAGCCACGTATCTTTTAAGGGAAGTTGTGAGATTTGACGCAGATGTTGGTTGCTTATTCCAACATTATATTTTTTCCATAATTTCTCGAGGTGATTTTGTGGTTAAATTAACTCAATCAAAACGATTATCTCATTTATTGATGCGTGAGGCGACTTGGAACTTTATTTTTGACCCGTAGTTACCCTTACTTACCTCACAGTAAGGAAAAAACCTTATGGCGTACTGGCGACATGTTCCTCTCTTTCTCTTTATATAAAAAATACTTGTTGTGTTTTTTATTACACGGGATTTTTCATAACAATTTCGTCACCGTCATTAAATTATTTTCAAATATTGTTCATTTAGTCAATTGTATCTGTTTAATACATAACATACAGCAAGGAACTTGGTTCCAACCGGATATCCTACAACACTTGATTTTATCATTATTATCATTACACAGTATAAAACAATATCGTTTACTGCTGTCTGTCCTTACGTATACTTTGATCTTTAAAATTATGGAACGAATTTTGATAAGGATTTTTTAATACATCGAGTGATTCGAGAGGAAGGTTTTTGTATATAATACATAGACAATATAGCAAAGAAAAATTGAGGATTTTAGTAATTATGTAATAATATATTTAGTATCAGTATTGCACCCGTTGAAGCCAGGGCGGGTAGCTAGTTACATATAAACTATATTTTTTCAAATCAGTAATCTTTGTATTCTTTACTAGAATTGCATGGTCAAATAGATAAGCTGTATTTTAACGATTAGATATAATAAACTATAAAAACTAGTTTATTATTTGATATTGCACATATCGTAATAACAATGAAAATCCTACTGGTCACAGTTGCTCTGGCACTCGGCGTCGCGGCTGAGGAACTGATCACGAATAACTACCATGAATTGATTGGAATTCCCGAAGCCGAAAGAATACGTATCGCCGAGAAATCCCAGGACTTCGACGGCTCTAAAATTGTAGGAGGTCAGGCGTCTTCTCTTGGTGCACATCCCCATTTGGTATGATACATTGTATGACTAATCAAAATCAAAATCAACTTTATTCAAGTAGACGTTTACGAGCACTTTTGAATCGTCAATTAACAACTATATTAAGTGAAGCTTCCACCGATTCTACCGAGAGGCACCGGCAAGGAACTCTGTAGTTACTCTTTTTCAACATTTAAAAATAAAGTCATGTTAGTTAATTACATATATGCATGAAATCAAAATGTTAGATGTAACATATTAAAATAACTCTATTAATTTTTTTTAGGGGGGACTTGTTATCGCTTTGACCAGCGGTAGCCAATCGGTCTGTGGGTCTTCTCTTCTCACTAATACCAGGCTGGTGACCGCCGCTCACTGCTGGAGAGACTCGAACTCCCAAGCTCGTCAGTTCACTGTCGTCCTCGGCTCCATTCGCCTATTCTCGGGCGGTGTTCGTATTGAAACTCGAAATGTCCAAGTGCACGGCAGTTACAATAGCCAAACTCTGAGAAATGACGTAGCTGTCATTGCTATAAGTCACGTGGGATACACGAGTAAGTGACAATTTGTTTATGGCAGCTGGATTTTGGTAATGCAGGTAATTAAAAAGATGATTATTTATTGCAATAATTATAATTTTCAGATTCAATACAGCGCATTGCCCTGGCCACTGGTAGTAACAATTACGCTGGATCTTGGGCCACCGCTGCCGGTTTTGGTAGAACGAGTGATTGTAAGTACATTTCATTTTATTATTCTTAATTTTGAATTATTTATTTTCTTAAACTATTTCGTTATTATTTCAGCCGCTGGTATCTCGAATAGTCAGGCACTAAGGCATGTTAGTATGCAAGTTATTACCAACGCTGTATGCTCTAACACGTTCGGTTCAAGTATCATTATCGCCTCCACCTTATGTACTGCTACCAGCGGTGGTCAGAGCACCTGTGGTGGTGACTCCGGTGGTCCTCTAGCTGTTGGTAGCGGTGCCAGCCGTCAATTAGTCAGTATCACTTTGATTATTTTTGTGCATATTTGAATGTTAATTTCGTGTCTTATTTTAAGGTTACATGTGTTGTTTTTTGACCACAGATTGGTATAACCTCATTCGGGTCCAGCTCAGGATGCTCTCGTGGACTACCCGCCGGTTTTGCAAGAGTTACCTCTTTTGCCTCTTGGATCAATTCTCGATTATAATTATAATTCTTAAATATACAATTTTTTATATGTTTTTGTTTTATTTTTTCCTTGAATTATAATTTGTGAATACGTTACTAACTTGCTTAACACTATCTTTGACATTAATGTTCGTTACTTTTTAAGGTAAGAAATCAATTTCACAATACATAATGGTAAGTATCCCATATGGAATAGTTTAATTTAAAACCGCATCAATCGTCAATCAAATTACTAACAATTTACTTTTTCTATATCAGAAAATATGACATATAAACCTATACAATTTTTGAATTTATTTTAGAACTGTACAACATAGTTATATACAACTAACATATCAATAGCATCAAATAATTATTTAAATCCAAAAAAACGACCACAGAACCTACCATACAAAATATAAGATTCCCACCTGTTTAAAACAATAAATGCTCATATAGATATACACATATATATGTAAGTAATAATAATAAAGGAAACAGTTGCGCGACTTAGAATATAGTAGTCACTATATAGTAGTCACTAAGCTCAATAACACAGTTACACATAATCAATAATCAAAAAGATACACTTGATTCACTTGTATTTACGTTTTATTATCTAAACAAGCCAGACCAAATGATAATTTTATTAATTAACGTGATACTGGTTATTGATATTTGAAAAGGTGAATACTATTATAATTGTAAATTATTCAATATTTTTCTTTAGAGGTCTTTCCTTAGTGGATGGTCGTTAAGGCCGTCCTTAGAAGGTCGTTTCCGTTCGTCGTCTGTCTGTACCCTTTATGTTAATCTATATTAATATTATAAATGTGGAAGTAACTCTATCTGTCTGACGATCTTTCATGACCAAACCGCTGAAACGAATTTGATGAAATTTGGTATGAAGCAAATATAAACGCCAAGAAAGGGACATAGGCTACATTTTTCCTAACACATAACAAACAACACCGTAAAAGCGAGAGAAGCCGCGAGCGACTACTAGTATGTTATAACTAATAGAACCAGATCGACATTGTCCTCTACATATGTTCAAATAGCTACGAAGAACAGTTACACGGTTTTGAAGTTGATGTATTATGTAACATCTAAGTGTTAGTTACGACAAGTTTGTGTAAAACCTTCTTCATAAAAGTAATACATATGTGTGCCAAGGCTCATGGTGATCGGAGAAACAGTGTCATGTATATAAATCAATAAACAAACATATCTCTCACTTTTCTGTGACGTTGTTTTTTTTTTTAACGAAAAGTAGCGATGCCTCAATATTAATAAGAAATTACTAATATCGCTATTTATCGCTCCATTTAGCCTTCAAGTTTATGTTAGGAATGAGAGCAACAATAGGCCATGAGATCAGGATCGATCCTACACCTTCTTACAGCGTTAGGCGGCCCTTAAATCATTGTGATATTGACACTTAAAAATGTTCTATAAAGAGGTTTTTATATTGAACACTAATAACCATCTCTATATTTGACTCACACAGAACGATAGTAAAGACAATGCAAAGTGGAGTATACTTAGTCGGAAGGCAAACTCTGGATATAGCCGGGATTAATAAATGCCAGGCAGAAGAAGAAGAAGACTAATAACCATCTTGATCTTGATACGTATCAAGATAGTTATTAGTCTTCTTCTATATAAATTATTTAATTTCGACATTAGTAACTTCGTCTATCTCGGCCACGGGTAGCTTTGAAAAAGTCTCTTACGTTACGTTTAAATATCTACAAAACATTGCAAAGAAGAATTCAGAGTTTTTATCAAAGATCAAATAAGCTTAGTCAAAAAATTCACTCCTAGAAAAAATCTCGTTTTGAGTTACCTTAGTAAGGAGACAGAATTTCATACACTTCTTTCCTTACAATGCTTTCAAAACAATATCAATATAAACAAATCACGACTGAATAATCAACATATATTATGTACGGAATAACTTAGTACCCGGCTAGTTATTCGGCTTTTAAGAAGCAATTTTTGACGACTGCAGATCCGTGATTTGTATCCACTAAGTCTCGAGTCTGTATTAGGGATGACGCACAATCGCTTATCAGGCAACAGTATACAGTAAGGTAACAGATATGTTGTAGATAAAATACTAATTGATGATTTCATGTATAAGATATAAAAATATATTATGTGTATGAACTACATAATTTGATTAAGGAAAACACTCGAGTTAGTTACAATGATAAACTTGAAGCTATTTATCAGTTGATTATAAATATTTACAAAAACATGCCGAAATTACCCAGTGGTAAGAAAACGTGTAACTGAACTGATGATTGCAGGTTCAAACCTAGGCATTTATCACTGAATTTTCATATGCTTTATAGAGTTTATAATTGAAGGGGAACATCGAGAGTAAACCTGCTTGTGTCAAATTTTAATTCCTGCCACTTGCGTAACCAACCCGCATTTGAGAAACGTGGTGGAGTACCTTCCCAAACCTCTTCTCTAAAGGAAAGGGAAGAGCAGTGGGACGCATACAGTCTGTACGTAAAAAAAAAATTGGCTTTTTGTTTAAAAAAACGTTACGAAAACGAAAATTAAATACAGCTAAAAATATATAAAATATTACATTCTAACTTTTGTCCATCAAATGAGCTTCAAGCCGCACAAAAACTGTAGTTCAACACTAAAATGGTCTGACATTTTGTATCAAACGTAAAATGGGGATTTTTTTTGTGGACATTGCTCTTTACTTTTGAAGTTCTAGAAAGGTCTTTCACCTTCATAGGTCAGATTAACATGCAGGGAGAATATAAATTTGTATGTATGGTCAATATTTTTGAGCAGTGGAAGTTCATTAATTAGTTCTTAATTTAGCCGGTTTCCTAGTGCGCAAGTAAATTCCAACAATTGTCGTTTGAGAAACACGATTAGTGGATTAACTATGATTTTCGGTAGTGTTTTGACCCCATAGTTAGAGAAAACATAGCTGTTTGAATCACTACATATCAATCTAAGACGGAAAACATTAATCTTACGCTATTAAAACACACAAGCAAATTGAAATTTAATATTTTTCTTTCGACTAAATTCTAAGTAGCCCCAAATTAATAGTCTTAACTCTTTGTAATATCTAACGCACTGAGTTATTGTCGCTGAAATATCTTTCAATAGTTACTTTTGGAAATCTCTACATGCGAAACAGCGCCGGTGCGTACTCATACACTACCATAAACGTGCTTCACACGCACCCAATTGCTTTCGCCATATTTTCTGCTACGGTGCTGTAATTTCGCAAACGCAATCCCACATAATAATTTTACAAAGAAACGTATTTCCCAGATGAAAACGTGGGCTCTGTTCCATTTTATGTACAGAAAACAGTTAACCAGCAACAAAGGTCATCATTCCGCTTACTGTAGGCAGACCGATCGCGATTTTTTAGTTAGCAGTGTAACGTTCACCACTCAAATTTGAATTGCTTTAATTGATCAATATTAGAAAGATAACAACATTAGAAAGATAACAAAATTAGAAAGATAAGATAAAATGGTTTGGTATTTAAACTAAGTTTTTTCATTGAACAACTCAGTACTGCTTCCAACATGAAATTCCTACTTGTCGTCGTTGGCCTGGCCCTGGCTGTCGCAGCCGAGGAGAAGATCTTCTCAGACTACCATGAGGAGATTGGTATCAAAGAAGCTGCACGTATCAAGTTCGCTGAGGACGCTCAGGACTTCGACGGCTCCAGGATTGTTGGAGGACAACTATCAGCTCTCGGCGCACACCCTCACTTGGTTTGTAATTTTTTAATATGGTGAATGTAATTATTCAAGGGATTCTCTTTTAGTTTCGTATTTTAACGGAGAGCAATCTTTTAGGGCGGTCTGGTCATCACACTGACTGACGGCAGACAGTCCGTCTGCGGATCTTCCCTTCTCTCCAACACCAGATTGGTGACTGCTGCTCACTGCTGGAGGCACGGCTCAACCCAAGCTCGTCAATTCACCGTCGTCCTCGGCTCCATCCGTCTCTTCTCCGGCGGTCTTCGCGTTAACACTAACAACGTCCAGGTGCACGCCAGCTACAACCAGCAGACTCTTTCCAACGATATTGCCATCATAGTCACCGGCCACATCGGTTACACCAGTAAGCAAACACTTTATTACCTCGTAGTCGCATAAATACATATAACTGTACCGTAGTTAATTATGTTACCCTATGTTTTAGACGCCATCCAACCTATTGCTATCGCCACCGGCAGCAACAACTACGTCGGCACCTGGGCCACAGCCGCCGGATTCGGTAGAACCAGTGACAGTAAGTTACAGCGGCCATTCTCAGTCCAAATGCTTTACATTTGAGAATAAAACAATTTAGTAATTCTGAAATGTCCATTCCTCAGCCGCCGGTATCAGCACCAACCAGGCTAAGAGCCACGTTAACTTGCAAGTAATCACCAACGCCGTGTGCGCCAACACTTTCGGATCCAGTGTCATTGTCTCCTCCACCCTGTGTACCGCCACCACCGGTGGTCAGAGCACCTGCGGCGGTGACTCCGGCGGTCCTCTCGCCATCGGCAGCGGAAACAGCCGCACCCTGGTCAGTGTTTTGTTCTTTACTTGAAATGCGTCTCGACGTCAGAACATAAGTGAATCACGTAAACTTTTTTGAAGTTGTATCCTGAGACCGTCATCTTATATCGCGTTCTTTTTCTCCACAGATCGGTATCACCTCCTTCGGCTCCGCCGCCGGCTGCTCCCGAGGCTTCCCCGCCGGTTTCGCCAGAGTGACCTCATTCGCCTCCTGGATCAACGCCCGTCTATAATAAGCGTACCGCTTGTATTGAAAATACAAGACTGTTGGATTTATTTCCAGCATATGCTTAGTAATGAAAGTTATGTTTAAGTGCCATTGGGCAACAAATAAAAAATATTAAAATTAAAAGCAATTTATTTTATCCTCGGGAAAAGGCGACCATTTTAGTACGCGGCATAATATGAAATGTTGCCCAGAAATTACTTATATAAGTGAGGTGAATAATAACAAATAAAATAATAAAAATAATTCTCGAATGTTCTGAAATGGGAGATGAAAACGTTTATAGACAGTTGTAGCAGTATTTTTGTTATTCTAATGCTTATAAAAAAATTGTTGAGTTTCTATATAATGGTTCCGAATCCAACAAATCTCAATCTCAATCCAAACCAGTCAATCAAAATATACTTCATTCATTCTTGAGAGCACTTTTAATCGCCATTTTACATAAGAGAATTGAATTTTGAAGCTACCACCGATAATAATTAGTACTGTAGAGCAGCGTTTCCCATTTGCCGGGTCGCGACCCGGTACCGGGCCATCAAAATAAAATACCGGGTCGCAACATTCCTTGTTTAAAAAATAATACCTACTATCTTGTCGTCAAGAATACACAAATTAGCTCATCAAGCAATAACTTTTTTAATGCCTTTTGTCACAACTTACAAATGTGAAGCTGAGTTTTCAACACTAGTTTACCTTAAAAATAAATACAGAAACCGACTTGAAGCGGAACCAGACTTTAGAATAAAACTGTCATCATTTTCCGCGAACTTGGATTCTTTGGTCAAAAATAAGCAACAGTTACACTCTTCGCACTAAATTTTTTTGTGATTAAATAGACTATACCAAAATATTATGTTCCTAGTATCAATAAAATATTTTTACTATTAATAAATGTGTCTTATTTAATCTTAACGGAACCAGCTTGGGTTTAAAAGTATTCAGTGGGTCACGAAAGGGCTGTGGGAAAATTACCGGGCCATGGTAGAACAAATTTTGGGAAACACTGCTGTAGAGTATATCGTGTACAATCGAGCACGCAGCTTGTCTATAATTATAATAAATCTGTAGGGAGGTCAATTCTGTCCATGAAATATTTTTCCAAAATAACTATCAGAGGTTGAAAACAGGTCGATACTGATGGCAAAAATGCAATCAGTAAAAATTTTTGTCCGTCTGTCTGTCCGTATAACCGTTATAGAAATAAAATCTACTCGACGGATTTTAACGAAACTTGGTACAATTATTTTTCATACTCCTGAGCTGGTTATACTATATTTTTCATCACGCTATAGTCAATAGGAGCAGAGCAGTGAAGGGAAATGTCGGGAAAACGGGAGAAGTTACTCCATATTTTAAGCTTCCGTCGCGTGTATAACCTTAACGTTTATAGTTACATAGAAATGGTGTATTACGGAAATGTTCTGCTTAAAATTATATAAAAATATCCCATGACAGTCTTTATCTATCTTTTATGGTTGACTTACAATACGACGTGACACTCCCAATAGCTTAGTAGTTCGTAGCTTTCTGATTATATTTGTCTATTCCTGCGTTTATAACACTCTCGATCATACTAAATAAAATCTCCAGTTTCTGGATACTTATTCCATGGACAAAGTAGAAAAAGATTGATCTTCGATGCATGGTCAGTACCACAACTAATCGAGAAAATATCGCTAAATTTAGGATTATGCTTTATGAAAATAAATGTTTAGTTAAAGATTTTAAAACTGCCTTAGATGGAAAAACAACAAATTATTTAAAGTCATTATCAATGCAGATAGAACGCCATTGAATGCAGAGCATGAAAGGCGTTTTAATGTTGCCGTAGCTCCTGAAGTCACAGCTGTAGTTGTCGGTACAGAAATTACAAAACGGGGTATTGTTATGACTAAGTGATACAAAAACAATCAAGATGTCGCTGAAACACATCAATCGTATGACAATTATTACCATTATCCAATGATGTTTATGCGAGCAGAAAATGGATATCATCTCGGACTGTAACAAAATATTCTCACGACAGGCACTATGACATCGAAGAGTTAGTTGTATGGATTTTTTGCGTACCGTATAATGATTCGAGATAATCAATCTAACCATATTCTGAAGTGTCGTGAACTGTTTTAACAATTCATTGTTCACGCTATGGTCGAGAACGAACGATTAAACTATATTCGATACAACCAATCAAAACTCTGAGCCGAAGAGTACATTTATTTACGAGATAAAATATCGAATGATCAAGTAGCTACTGATATTAGACAAAGATCTTCGTACAGTGGAAGTCCAAGACATATGCACGAATATGCTCAGAATGCTTTGACGTACTTTCGCAAGTATTGACAAGGTTGTAAATGTAACATCTGTATTCGAAGAACCGAGTAAAAGAAGACATGTTGGTTTGATGCAAACTTTTACAGACTATAGAAATTTAATTAAAAATTTCATCGTACCTATATGACATCGTATAAGTTTATGGGTGTTATGACCAATCTGGTCTGGCCTATCGAGAACATAATTGAAGAAGATGAAATAGATGACGAATATTATTTTTTTTTTTTAAGAAGATAGATCTCGCATGTTCTTTTTATTTTTATTTGTTTCATTATTATTTGTACATTGTTGGTCAGTAATTAATTACAAAATAGCTAGTTGTAAAATAATTTCGTCGACTTTTTTTGGAGGTGATTGAACGTTTCCAATTCCAATAAAGTGTACTAGAGTGTACCGACATTTTATCAATCCTTTCTTGCATACATAATGTAAAAATCTTAATCATCAATATAATATACATATGCGTCCTTATATTATGAAAGGAAAAATAACTAATTTCATCATTAATTAATATTTTTATAAAACAAAAAACTAAATTACTCTCAATGTCCCTGTACGGGAAATCTTAAACATGATTTCCAGCCCAGACTAACAATACAGAATTTACATTTGTGTTAATATAATCTATTTCGTGCTCAACAGTGCAGAATATTCTTTTAAACACGTTTTTCATTTCTATTGAAATTTGCCACGTGTGGATCGACCTACGTACATTGAAGTAGCTTTGCGGAATTAGGGCCAAAACTTCACCCTAAAGGAAGAGATTGACCCAGCAGCAGTTCATGTAGAGGCTGTTAGTTTATTTACTTGTATACTCAATCATTATACGCTACAAGAGGCAGCTCCACCCCAGTTTTTGAACATGTTCTTTGAGTGTTCTTCCAGTCGTGTTGTTACTTTTTATGTGTGTTTTTAGATTTTTTGAATGTGTCTCGTTATATATGCCATTTATCATCAATATTCAACGTCACATGATTCTGATCATCATCAGATATTTTTATTCTACCTCTTTCCTATTTCCTATTCTTTCGGCACAAACAATGACGTGATATAAGTATGCCAGTGTCACTACAAATTTACAAACACAAGGGACATGACAACTTAGTTCCCAAGGTCGGTGGTGCATTTGAGATGTAGAGATTATATCTTTAAAATAAAACTAAGAAATTTGATGCGGTTTTTAAAAGATAGTTTGATTCAAGTGGAAGGTCTATACAGGGTTATTGGTAATTCGACGTACATCCGTTAGGAGGTGATAGGGGTGACTATTTGCAATAATTTTAATCCCCATATGTTTAGCCCAAAAGTGAACCATTTTGGAGTTATCACGTTTTTTAGGCGTTTTTCATTATTTTTAATAAGCGAGTCCTCTCTAAAAAACTAAAACTCTACAACAGAGCACAGTATACACTGCATTTTCTACAGTGCATCATGCAGGATTCTATCCCTACTATCATTGTCCTCACGAAGAGATCCCTTCCAGATCCAAGATAACACAATTATTACAATACGAATTTTCAAAAAATAACCCTCCTTTCGAAAAAAATTTTGTAATAATATCTTTTTCCGTTTTCCATTTTTAAATTTGGGCTGATAATTATTGTTTAAATATTGACAAATATCCAGTGTTTATTCGTTTTTATAAATCAGGAGATAACAATAGATTTTTATTAATATTTTTTTCTAAATAAATTTTTGAAGTTGCATTTTTGACAAATTTTGAAAAATTTTCGATAACAGTCCATCGTTCAACTTTCCAAAAAGAAAAATCTCTAAGACTACCAATAAGATATGAAAAATGGGGGCTCCCCAGGAACTTTGTATCCAAAATTAAATCCAAGAATTTGTTGGAAATAAACGCTTTAAGATCATTATTGTCTATTTTCAAATGTAGCCATTATTTTAACATTTGGCATTGTAAAGGCCACATTTTTTATTATTCATACACGATACATAATCCACTAAATTGTCAATCACTCAATTGTCACCCACACAAAGAAATATTAAGACAGCTAGATAAACAATAACATTCGTACTATATATAATATCCACTTTTCGAATATTTCGAAATAAACTACAGCTAGACATAAAATACTTAATAGACATAAATCCTCAGAAGGGTGCTGCTAGCGCACTGACTTATTATCGCTGAAATATATTCCAATCATAACTTTGGGAAATCCCAATATTCGGAACAGCGTAGGCGCGTTCTCGTGCACTGCCATAAACGTGCTTCACACGCGCCCAATGTTTTCGCTGCGCTCTCTGCTACGGTGCTGTAATCTCGTTTCGCGCGAAGGCAATACTACTCAATAAAAACTACACATTTTCCTAACGAAAACGAGCGTATATATATTCATATACAATAAT
Source organism: Vanessa cardui (assembly GCF_905220365.1). Taxonomy (NCBI): domain Eukaryota; kingdom Metazoa; phylum Arthropoda; class Insecta; order Lepidoptera; family Nymphalidae; genus Vanessa; species Vanessa cardui. Next base: position 11,800,736 of record NC_061139.1, read on the forward strand.
CCACGTTATATAGGGACCCTTGCTAACCTGCAACAAAAGGCATCATTCTGGTCACGGTAGGCGGGTACGGATCGCAACGTTTTAGCGACAGTGTGACGTTCGTCTCTCAAATTTGAATTGCTTTAATTGATCACTGTTAGAGCGATAACAATATTAGTGAGATAAGATTAAATTGTTTGGTATTTAAACTATGCTCTTTCACTGAACAACTCAGTACTACTTCCAACATGAAATTCCTGCTTGTCGTCGTTGGCCTGGCCCTGGCTGTCGCAGCCGAGGAGAAGATCTTCTCCGACTACCATGAGGAGATCGGTATCCCAGAAGCTGCACGCATCAAGCTCGCTGAGGCGGCTCAGGACTTCGACGGCTCCAGGATCGTGGGTGGACAACAGTCCTCTCTCGGCGCACACCCTCACTTGGTTTGAAATTTCTTAATATGGTGAATAGCAATTCAAGGCTTTCTCTTTTTGTTTCGTATTTTAATGAAGAGTAATCTTTTAGGGCGGTCTGGTCATCACACTGACTGACAACAGACAGTCCGTCTGCGGATCTTCCCTTCTCACCAACACCAGGCTGGTGACTGCTGCTCACTGCTGGAGGCACGGCTCAACCCAAGCTCGTCAATTCACCGTCGTCCTCGGCTCCGTCTTGCTCTTCTCCGGCGGTCTTCGCGTCAACACCAACAATGTCCAGGTGCACGCCAGCTACAACCAGCAGACTCTTGCCAACGATGTTGCCATCATAGTCACCGGCCACATCGGCTACACCAGTAAGCGATCACTTTATTACTTCGTAGTCCATATCAGCTGTAATATTATATTCATCATGTCCACATCGCATGAACACACATAACTGTACCGTAGCTAATCGTGTACCCCACACTCTAGACAACATCAACCGTATCGCCATCGCCACCGGCAGCAACAACTACGTCGGCACCTGGGCCACAGCCGCCGGATTCGGTAGAACCAGTGACAGTAAGTTACAACGGCCATTATCAGTCCAAATGTTTTACGTTTCAGAATGAAACCATTAAGTAACTCTGAAATGTCCATTCCTCAGCCGCCGGTATCAGTACCAGCCAGTCTAAGAGACACGTCAACATGCAAGTAATCACCAACGCCGTGTGCGCCAACACTTTCGGAAACAGCGTCATCATCTCCTCCACCCTGTGTACCGCCACCACCGGCGGTCAGAGCACATGCGGCGGTGACTCCGGCGGTCCTCTCGCCATCGGCAGCGGAAACAGCCGCACCCTGGTCAGTGTTTTGTTCTTTACTTGAAATGCGTCTCGACGTCAGAACAAGCGCATAAGTGTATCACGTAAACTTTTTTGGAATCGTATCCCGAGATCGTCATCTCACATCGCGTTCTCTTTCTCCACAGATCGGTATCACCTCCTTCGGCTCCGCCGCCGGCTGCTCCCGAGGCTTCCCCGCCGGTTTCGCCAGAGTGACCTCATTCGCCTCCTGGATCAACGCCCGTCTATAATAAGCGTACCGCTTGTATTGAAAATACCAGACTTGGATTTATTTCCACCATATGCTAAGAAATGAAAATTATGTTTAAGTGCCATTGGATAATAAATAAAATATATTAAAAATAAAAGGAATTTATTTTACTCAAGGGTGACGGGTGATATACCTTTAGTACGGGGCATGGGCCGCCTCACATATACAATAGTTCACTCATTTAATCATTTCTAGGGATGTAAACAACGAACAAATCAGTTTTTACGATATTTATTTACCACCATCGAAAAAGCTGTAATCGACCTCACTAAAAAACCTTTGTTATAGTGATAATATATGTAGTACATCATATGACATCACATCAAATTTACAAAATTTCATTAAATACAGTAAGAAATTCTGTCGAAAACAAAGTCGCTTTCTATATCCCTATATCTTTAAAATTACATAACGGATTTTGATGCGGTTTTTTTAGACAGTGTGATTCAAGGGGAAGGTTTATGTATATAATACATGCACAATATAGTAAATAAACACTGTTAATTTTAGAAGTTTACAGTGTACTGTCGATAATAAACAAATTCTGTAGTATATTTAGTATCAGTATAGCACCCGTGCGAAGCCGGGGCGGGTCGCTAGCATTTTCATAAAACAAACAACATGTACAATTAATACTTTTAAGAACTGATTCTACCGCTGCTCCTGATTGAACGGGTGTATTTTGAATGAAATCTTAAACGATGATTGGGGGGTCCAACCCAGACTAACCGTACAGAATTTACATTGGTGTTTGTAATCTATTTCGTGCTCAACAGTGCAGGATATTCTTTTAAACACGTGTCTTATTTCTATGGAAGTCTGCCACGTGTGTATCGACCAACGTACATTGATCGTACGTTCCATTTTTTTATGGAATAGGTTGGCGGACGAGCATATGGGCCTCCTGATGGTAACTGGTCACCATCACCCATAGACAACGACGCCGTAAGAAATATTAACTATTCCTTACATCGTCAATGCGCCACCAACCTTGGGAACTAATATGCTATGTCTCTCGTGCCTGTAGTTCTTTACACTGGCTCACTCACCCTTCAAACCGGAACACAACAATACTGCATACTGTTGTTTAGGGGTAGAATATCTGATGAGTGGGTGGTACCTGTCTACCCAGGCGGGCTCGCACAAAGCCCTACCACCGAGTAAACTGAATGATCTGGAGGCACTGCAGTGCCCCAGCCAAGTCTCAAGCAAAACGGGCACGGCCGTACCATTTCTTCTCGAATCGATTCGCGACTGTTTCCCCCCCCCCCCCCCCCCCTTATATCTTCGACGAGAAGAAAGCTAGGAGTTTTGGTGAATAATAGTAGGCATTAGAACAAGCTTAAGTTTGAAATTACATACCAATTGAATTAATAGTTTAGGAGTTACAGACGATCAAAGTTACACCATTTTGTCACTCACTGATTCACTGACCGATCATCAAAAATCTAAGATACTTCTAGAAGACTAAGAAACTTCAAATTTTGCACCAAGACAGGTCATTAACATATAAAGGAAAAAATATAAAAACATTAAGAGACGGTAGAAAACAATTTTATGTTTGCGGTTAGGCAAGAACATTGTGTATGGATTTTGACTGCACTGTTAACTTTGTTCGTTGTTTAAGTTCAATTGGATGAATACATACATGGAATAGAAAAGAATAATCTCACCAAAAACAAACCATACATGAGTTAGGGGCTGAGCCTGAACAATGCAGTGATGGATATAGGTTCTTCAGTTTTTACCTGTGGTCAAGCACGAGTATGTACGTGACTCTTTCAAGAGTGACTAGTTTAGATTGATTACATTTAATAAATGTGAATTTTCGTAGTATTAAAGCTAAGGAGACAGCAATAGCTGAATATAATCGACTCCGAAGTATATATCGCCCAGACTTGTCTACCTTAGAAGTAACGAAGCCTTAGAGAAGAAACAAAAGAGAGTCACTATAATTATAGTATAAAGAAAACTATTGATATAATTACTAAATGTTGATTTATAACTACAAAATAATTTGAATAGGACTTGGCTTCTATGAGATTTCAAAACTTTGGCGATGGAAAGACTGCATAGTTAGACTTGGCATTTTTTTACATTTAATGTCTTTAGTGGGATTATACGCTACAATTGGCAGCTCCAGCCAGTTTTTGAACATGTTCTTTGAATAATGTACTTGTTGATACTTTTTTATGTGTACTTTTAGATTTTTTTGAATGTGTGTCGTTGTTATATATGACATTTATCATTAATATTCAATGATGGCACATCACTCTGGTCATCATCAGATATCTTTAATTCTACCTCTTTCCTATTTCCTATTCTTTCGGCTGAAACAATGACGTGATACAAGTGCGCCAGTGTAACTATAGATTTGCAAACACAAGGGACGCAAGTTGCAAGTTGGTGGTGCATTTGAAATGTAGAGATTTCACTACATTTGATGCGGTTTTTAATAGACAAATTATCTAGATAGATTCAAGTGGAAGGTTTATGTATAATACATGCACAATATAGAAGATAAACTGTGTTAATTTGAGAGATTTTAAAGTAACGTCGTTAATATTAGACCGGAATATGATGACACAAAATTGTACATGTAATTAAAATATTGTAATTTTTACCAGTATGGCGGTTCTTCAGTTGTTTAATTACGTAAAGGCAGAAAGGAAAATGATGGTCATAGCACTCGCAAAGGCGGCCCAATCGCGTGGGCCTTAATCGAACGCGTCGGATAAATAACGAGTGTCGAAC